>NC_061118.1:27754286-28114520 GCF_002878395.1 Capsicum annuum | reverse complement strand
ATGATAACATAATAAATAGGCGTCAACCCTCACATTAAAAAACGTAAACATGGAGTATAAAGATTTCTCAATATTTCGTCAATTCATGATTTCAGGAGTCTAATTAACATAAATAGTTTATAAAAGCTAACATGTGTGATAGTATAAAGTGGGTTAAAATTCCACTTCTAATCCTCAAGTTGAATTTTAGGAAAATTCTACCCAAACCAGGCTTGAGGTATCTAAATTTACTTTTAGATGTTAAACAAACCATAATTAGTCCTAATGTAGAGATCTTTCCCAATCATATTAACTGAGTGTGATGGAACTAAGGAAACCTCTGGAATTTTAAGCATCTAAGGCCAACATACCCTATGCATGAGTAACTAGAGCAGTTTTGCTTAATCTTTAGTGATATAAGGCATCATCATGCTCAACATAAGAGATGAAGTTCAATTCACCTAAAGCATAAAGAAACATGCTAAGTATTCAACTCTACGGTTTCAAATGGTCTAAACGGTCAAACTAACCTAATTCTTGCATTTAATCAATCGAACAACTAAAAGTTATCCTATAACTAACACAATATCATAAGAATACTATGAAATAGCTCAATCATTTAAGGGATAAACCAAGACAACCTCGATGTGGAAGAAAGCTCAACAAATCGCTAAAGAATCCCTTTTACCATCCGAGGATCATCCACAAGATTCGAAGATATAGAAAGCACATTCTAGCAATCAACATGAGAATAACTATACCCATATAGCACTATTGTGCTTCGAGTGCAAGAATACACTAAAACCCTATGTTAATCCCACTTATGAAAATTGCATTTTCGAAACCAACCCAATATTGTTAAATGCTCTTGGAATTACTAACCTTAAAAATGGTTGAAAACCAAGCTACATTAGGGATAAAATCAAGACCTAAAGGTTTTGAAGTTTTTGTAAAAGAAATCACTAAAATCCACCTAGAACAGGGTGAATTCTTACCTCAAATAGGAATATAATTGCAAAAGTAAATTTTAATCTAGTGTTCCAATCACTATGGAACTTTAATTTTAAGCTATCAAACTATTAGGGTTGTTGTCTCTTAAGAGAATGAAAAAAAAATATCTAAAATTTGTGGAATAGGGGTCCTTTCATACCCATAACAAGACTCTGGTTTCGCTATCGCGACCCAGGTCTTTGCGATCATAACATCTTGTTCTATCAAAGTTTAGTCACGTTTGCGACCAATATACTGAGATCGTGATACAATTTTTCTACCAATGGTAACTCAATTGCAACCATTGGCTTCCAATAGTGATGCATCATCTAACAACAATGGCTTGGATATTTCAAAGTACCCACCAAGCCCTCAAGATTCATCCGGAATCCCATATACGCAAATGAACTATTTAAGTATGCCAAATTCAACATTCTAAATATGATGATGAACTCAGATTTACAATTAGATGTCATTTCGACCAAATGTGTGCCCGACTCGCATATTTTATTTTCTTAAACTTTCTGACATATAGGTTGAAACTCAGTTGTCTTGGGTCCCAAACTAAAGGTCAACCTAGATTTAAATCGACATTCCAGAGTGGCTAGTGTAGGCAGAATTTTCATGCAAGATCATTTTCTAATGTTTTCACTCTGTGTCCATTTGGAAACAATGATTACTTTGAAATAGGGAATCGACTCTAAAAACCAAATGAACTGCTCGGTAACTGAACTGTCAGCTCCCGCATGTAATAAATGACTTAAGCCAGCTATAGAGAGATCTATCAAAAAATAAGCAGAAATATACAAAATGGCCTGAAGGGTCATCACAATATTAGTGGTCAACTATTTACAAAGATGACCATGACTATACAAGATCTTGTCACCAATGTAAAAGTGAAAGGAAAATCACACAAATACATTTGTTGCCAATGACTACTATCCTGGAATTTGAGTTATTTGATTTTTGGGGTATAGAATTTATATGTCGCTTTATGAGCTTTCATGGAATGAAGTACATATTGGTGGCAATCGACAATGTTTTCAAGTGGATGGAGGTAGTTGTGCTTCAAAAAAGTGAAGGTAAGAGCATCATAACTTTCTTATAAGGAAAATACTCTCTAGATTCAGGACACCTAAGGCAATCATTAGCGATGGAGGATTCCAGCTTTGGAATTTTCTAATTTAAAGTCAATCTTGAAAAATACAATGTTAAACACAAGGGTATAACACCTTACCATCCTAAAATAAGTGGGCAAGATGAGGTGTCCAACTATAAGAGCAAGTCTATTTTGTTAAAGATAGTGAATTCCCATAAAAGGGATTAGGCTAGGAAGTTAGATGATGCTCTATAGACATATCGAGCAACATTCAAATCCCCTATTAGTGACTCTCCATATAAGCTTATGTGTGGTAAATTATATCACTTGTCTGCTGAAAATGAGCATAAGGCATTGTAGGAATTGAAGAGGCTAGATTTTTAATAGAGTGATACAACTAAGATGAGAATAGAACAGATAAAGCGAGATCAATAAATTCCTTATCCAAACTAATGAGAGCTTAGCCTTGTTCATGAAGAATATGAAGTTGTATCATGATTCCTAGATTGAGCGGAGAGAATTATACATATGATAAGGTATTATTGAGTGACTCAAGGTTAAAGTTATTTCTTGGGAAGTCATAGTTGAAATAAAAGGGAACATATAGAGTTGTTACAGTGTTTCCCTATGATGGAATTGAACTTAATAATAAAGAAAGGCTGAAATTCAAGGTCAATTCCCAAAGGGTAAAACACTATATGGGTGAAAAGGAGGACTTTAATTTTCTTTCTGAAGTGGAGCTTGTGGAGGTTTAAGAAATCAATCTAAGCCAATCATGACACAATGTTAAATCAGCTGCTTCCTTGAAGGCAACCCTTGGGCTTGTTGATGAAGTCTGAGTGACCAATATCGCGAGATCATGCCGCGATGCAAAAAGAAGTGCTTCTTGGGAGGCAACCCATTATATGTTAGTTATTACATTTAGAGGGTAATATATGTGTTACATATGCAACAATGATGCAGAAAATTGCAAAACTTGGCTAAAAACTAAACCCATGGCGGAAAAAACAATGCTGGGAAGATGCTATGATTGTAAGCTCTATCATGTATATATAGATTATCAAATTCCTTTGGTATGGAGTATAGGAGTCAAACAATGATTTATTATCACAATCATACCTAGATATCACGATCATGGTTCCTATCAATGGATGACACTTCTGCAACTTACTAGTCAAGGCATGACCCTAGAATTTCAAGGAATGATTAAGGTTACATTTCATGATCATCCTTAAGGCCTGTAGGTTTGAAGGAAAGTTTTCTTCAACCGTTACACAATGATAAGTTGTCACGATCATGGTAAGATTGTAGTAGGCTCCAGTATTTAGAGTCCACTTAAATAAAAGAACCCAATCCAACCTAACAAAATTAAGATTTTAAAATTTAAAATTGAATAATTAAGACACAATCTAACACCCTAACTTTTTCCAACCATTATAAGAAAAAAAAATTTACTCCTAATAAATACAAATATCAAAATCCTGTACAGTTGATACACTCTATATGTTTCAATCTATTCCTCAAGCTCCAAACGTTTGCACACACTTAATAATTAAATATATATAATAAACTTGTAAGTATTGCAATCAAGCCACGCTATTGAGTGACCAGATGAGTGCATGAACGTAACATAGTAATGGAGTATTGTAAAAAAAGTTCTAGGACTTAGTTTTTAGTAATTAAAAGAGTAGGGGAAGTCAAAGTACCCATTTGTGCAATCTTTTAGTCAACACTAGTCAAAAATGGGTCTAAGAAGGGTCAATGATTAGTTGTTTAAATTAATTGTGTCAGTGTACTCCATCACACTACCTACAATTGTGGTATCGACCTGATGGTCTAAGTTGTGTCAATTTGAGTACAAATTTCAACCCTTTAAGTTTTTGTCATATCAGAACATCTTATGATCATCCTATATTGGTTTTATCAAGGAACGCAGTGTCTAGTATCACATAACCCCAGTACTTTAGAACTTTTTGTATGATTAGAGGGTTCAATTATTCTTTTATAGAACGATAGTAGGAATGTCCCATCTAATGTGATGGCTCCAATGAATGTTCAGGAAACCATTCATCAGAGAGGATACCACGATCATAAGAAAGGTCATTTGTCTATAATCTTACAACTATTTTTAATGGTTTAAATTGAGTCTAACTTTTTTAAATATTGGTACAATGGCACTATAATTACATATTAAGCAGAAAAAGGACATCTCTACGAAGTGTGTACCCAACAAAAACCTTCTGCCCTTGGAAAATGAATCTAATAGCTATAGTGGGATCAAATTAAAGTACTCAACTAGCCCTTTGGCTGACAAACACACTCCTCGGACAATAAGGGAAAAGTTAAAGGAACTTGAGAAGGCTATGGCCACCATATATACAACCTTGGTATAAGCTGCCACCCCCTTATACCTCCCCTAAACTAAAGAGGAAAGTAAACTCTCACAATCAAATGGGAGCGATCAGGAAAATGATTATGACGATATTAGTTCCTCAGAGAAAAATAGGTCATCGAACCCTAATTACTTTAATGTTGTTTCTGTTTCCCCCAACCATGGAATAAAACAATATCCAAAATAAAAGAAAAATGTATAATGAAATCCTCAACATGAAATGATTTCTCCCATAAGGATGGAAGCCAAGCATTTCAGGCCACATGCTGTCACCGAATCTGCCTGCTAAAAAGGAGAAGTTGAATGGTCGGTTCCTGTGTAGAGTAGTTAGCGAGTGACCACTAGCATGAATCTCAGGATAAGGATAAAATAATGTCAGTCATAAAACCAAATAAAAACAGTCATAATGTGTACAACCATACACATATAAGTGTCGTCAAAGGGGAGCGGGTTTAGAATGCACTTAAAACCTTTACTTGGGTTGTGTAGCTTTGTCGTCCTAGCTACCCATGGGCCATATGAATTTAGCTCTACCTATTGAAAGGGCCAGTGCATTTCGCCAAACGACCAGGGAATATCCCAAGGCATAACTACTAAATCCCCCAATATAAAATATGACACACACACATGGGCATCAACAACCCTCATATCGGAAAATATGAGTTTCCGGTTTTGGTCTCCCCGGGAGCATCACCTTTCGAGGATTAGTTACACACCCCGCCATTAATACCCAAATTAAACCATGTCCAAAAAATCCATTTACCATTTATTAACCAAGGCCAATATTGGTAATACCGTCATACCACCCCTTATGTAGAAGTAACTTCCATAGCCAAACCTTTTAGTTTAAGGGACCGTAGGTTCCCTTCCATATACCATATAAAATCAACTTGGGAGACTTCCAAGTTCTCCACAATCCTAAACATTTAGAGTGTAGACTTTTCAAACCATTTAAATCCTGCATAAATCCTTTGTTCAGTTTAAAACTCGAAGGAGGTCTATTATAAGAAGTCAATGCAATGAATATATTTTTATAAGTATTTTATCAAACACCTTAGGGGCATAATATAACCAAAACCAATTACCAAGATCAGTAAACGATTACCATGCAATCTAATTTTGTAAAACAACCATTAATATATTTAAAAGAATAATTAAAACCATAGGAAACCATAACCAAGTATTCCCAAAATAATAGTTTGAAACCATAATCATGAAATAGTAAAACCATGAAATCAACCATATAACCCTTGGCTTTAGTTGAAATTACAATGAGGGAAGAGAATCATGCCTTATACCAAAGAATTGATGGAAAGAAATATACAAGACAATCCTGAAAACAATCCGTAAGATGAAACCCTATCCTTCTTTCCCCAAAGGATCTCAAGAGAATTATGGAGTGTTTTAGAATAATTTCTAAGTGTTAATGAATATAATAATAGGGTAAATATCCTCCTAAGTGTATCAGAAGTCATGGGTCCTCCTTAAGGTAAGTAGGGAAATATCCAAAATACTACACCTTAAATCCCTTAAGAACCAGTCATAGGGATACGACTTACCCCTATGAGTCATACCCTCCTATACGATCGATATCCATCGCTTGAATCTAAGCCACAACCGTTGGATCAAATACTATCTAGTATATGGCTCATCCAACCAATTCGTAACCATAGCATACGATCTATACCCCTAACCCGTATCACTGGTAGAATAAAATTCCCAGAGGGTCAAACACAACCCACCATACGAGTCCCTACTACGACTAGTGCCATATCCCTACAATCACACCTCAAAGTCATACCCATTCTAGTGACCAAAACCATCCCACCAACTAACACTTGTCAACATACGGCAAGACCATACCTCTCGTACCCATGCATACGAATCATACTCATTAGTCGTATTAGGTCTGGAGAATGGATATCCAGGAAATTTTGTAAGGGTTCAATCTCCCCCACTAGGAACATTTATCCCTGAATGACGGACAAGGTAGGGCTAACTATGCATAGAGTAATTTGAATTATGAAACATCTCTTCAACAAAGTTTGAAAAAAAGAGGCAAAAATGTTAATCTTTCGTTTAAGAAACTCAGAAAATAAATATGTATTCAAGGCATATACCTTCCACAGAAATCCCATGAGCAGAAAACAATTGCAAATACTTGGACTTCGTGTCCTCCTCTCCTTCCCAAGTAGATCCTTCGACCTTATGGTTCTGCAGTAGAACCTTCATCGAAGCCACATCCTTGGTCCATAATCGATGAAGTTTCCTATCTAATATCTCAAGTAGGACCTCTTAATAAGAGGGAGAATCCAAAACCCAACCCTTCATAAGTTACAATCAAATAATGATTAGCAAGACACTTCCTCAACACAGAAACATCAAAGTTCAATGAACCAAACTTAAGCTAGATGGCATCTCTAACTCATAAGAAACATTGCCAACTCTCCGTAAAAGCACATAAGGACCAATGAACCAAGAACTGAGTTTCCCCGTTTTGCCAGAATGCACCACTCCCTCCATGAGAGACACATTGAGGAACACCCTATCCCCACCTCAAGTTCCAAGTCACTATGGCTAATATTCGTATAGGACTTTTGGTGACTTTAGGAAGCTTTAAACCTATCTCAAATCATCTTGACCATCTTTATCACCTGATAAACAAAATACTGATCAAATAAGTCCCCTTCTACAAAAAAAAACCACCCAATAAGAGATCTATACCTCCTATCGTACAAAGCATTGAAAAGAGCCATACTAATACTAGAATGATAGCTATTATTGTAAGAATACTCAACCAAAGGTAGATGCTCACCCTAATTACCACCATATTCAATTACACAGGACAAAAGGATATCTTCCAATGTCTGAATAATTCTCTTTATTTTCCCATCCAACTGTGGATGAAATGCAATACTCATACTAACCTTAGTCTCCAACCCTTGCTAAAAAGACCACCAAAAAGGAGACGTAAACTGAGTACCACAATCATAGATAATCAAAACAGGTACCCCATGCAGCTTTACAATTTTAAAAAGATACAACCGCACATAATCCTCCACTGAAAATGTATTTTGCATTGTCAAGAAATACGCAGACTTGTTCATCCTATCCACGATGACCCAAATCAAATCATACTAATTCTTAGATCGAGAAATACCGATAACAAAGTCTATATTGATCACTTGCCACTCCTATTTGGGCAAATAAATTTCTTAATACAACCCTCCTGGCCTCATGTGATCAACCTTAACCTTTTGACTCATCATACATTTGGCCACAAAATTAGCAATATCTGTCTATATGCCATTCCACTAGTAGATCCCCTTGAGATCATGATATATCTTAGTCAAGCTAGAATGAACAACAAAGAGTGACTCATGCACCTTAGCCAAAACCCTATGTCGCAACCCTTCGACATTAGGGATGCCCAAGCTCCCTTTGTACTATAAAGTACCATCACCATTGATCTTAAGCACCACTATCCTTTGCCTACCAACATAACTGTTGTTTTCATCAAAATAGGATCCAACACTTGCTTCTCTTTAATCTCTACACCTAGAGATGACCAAACCACTTCTTGTACCCTCACACCACCACTATAACATCCAATATATGAACTCCAATATTAGCCAAGCGGTGAATATCCTTTACCAATTCCCTCTTGCCTTCCTCTACATGAGCCAAACTCCCCATGGATAACCTTCTTTGAGCTTACCGACCATATTATCCTTAGTTGGGTGGTAGTAAGGACTCATATTATAATTCATAAAAAGCTCAAGTCACCTCCTCTACCTGAGATTAAGGTTTTTCTGAGTGAAGACATACGAAAGAATTATGTGATCAAAAAATATATCCACGTGTACACCATACCAATAATGCCACCATATTTTCAAAGCAAACACAATTGCCAATAACTCTAAACCATGCGTAGGATAATTCCTCTCATCTACCTTCAACGACTTGGAAGGATAGGAAATCATCTTCAAAACTGTATCAAAACACAACCAAGCATTACCCAAGATGCATCACAATAAATCATAATACCATTATTGCCTTTTGGCAAGGTCAGTATTGGAGCCGAAGTCAATTCATCTTCAACTACGCAAAACTCGCTTCACAAGCATCCGACCAAGAAAACTTACCTTTTTCTGAGTCAACTTAGTAAAAGGATCAATTGTGAAAGAAAATCTTTCCATAAATTGCCTATAATACCCGGCTAAATCAAAGAATCTCCAAAAATAGATGGAGTCATGGGTCTAGGCCACCTCTTAACCGTAGCAACCTTCTGTGGATCCACGATGATCCATTCACTAGAAATAATATGGCCTAACAAAGTCATAGCTTTTAACCAAAACTCACACTTAGAAAACATGGCATAAAACTATTGTTCTCTTAAGGTCTACAAAATTGTAAGAAGGTGATTAGCATAATCCACCTCACTCTTCGAATAAACCAAAATTTCATCAATTAACACAATGATTATAAAGTCCAAATACTTCTTGAACACCCTGTTCATCAAGTTCGTAAATGTTGTTGGAGCATTAGCCAACCCAAATGATAACACCAAGAACTCAAAATCCCCATACCGAGTATAAAAGTCCTCTTAGGGACATCCACCTCCCTAATCTTAAGATAATGGTACCCAGGCTGAAGATATCTCTTAGAGAAGAACTAAGCACCCTATAACTTGTCAAATAAATCATTTAATAGGGGAAGAGGATACATTTGCTTGATCGTAACCATGTTCAACTACCTGTAGCTAATGCACATTCGAAGGGAACCATCCTTCTTGCAAACAAACAACACAGGTGAACACCAAGGAGTTATACTTGAATGAATAAATCCCTTATCTAAAAGGACATTAAGTTGATTCTTGAGTTTCCTCAACTCAGCCGAATTAATTTTATATGGAGGAATAGAAATTGGATGAGTGTCCAAAATCAAATCAATACTAAACTCTATTTCCTTATCCGAAGGAACACCAGGAAGATCATCTGGATATAACTCTAGAAACTCATTAACCACAGGGACCAAAGATAAAGAAGGAAATTCAGATTTAGAATCGTTAACTCAGACCAAGTGATAAAGACAACCATAGTGATTAACCTCCGATCTCTAAGATAAGAAATAAACCTATCCCTATGAGATAAAGAACTACCTTCCCATTCTATAATTGGTTCACTAGTAAACTTAAAGATAACCCTAAGGGTCCGATAATAAACAAATACATAACAAAAATTCAACAAAGCCATACCTAGAATTACATCTAAATCAACCATATCAAACTTAAATAGATCCACCAAGGTCTGGTTTCCAGTAACAGCTACCATACATCTCCTATAGACTATCTTCAAAATAACCGAGTAACCTATCGGGGTAGAAATAAAAAAAAGGATACCAGAAAACTTCTAGATCAAAACCAAAATATAGCCATGTATGGAGTCGCAAAAGAAAGAGTGTACCCCAGATCAAGAAACAACATATGTCATGAGACAAAAGATTTAACATACCAATAACTACATAAGGTGATGCCTTAAATTCGTATCGGGAAGCCAAAGCATACAACCTGTTTTGACCAATACTAGAACATAAAGCAGTAACAGAAGCAG
Organism: Capsicum annuum; assembly: GCF_002878395.1. Taxonomy (NCBI): domain Eukaryota; kingdom Viridiplantae; phylum Streptophyta; class Magnoliopsida; order Solanales; family Solanaceae; genus Capsicum; species Capsicum annuum. Next base: position 28,104,448 of record NC_061118.1, on the reverse strand, counting down.
ATGTCATCCCACTAGGTTTATGAGAAAAACATAAAGCCATAAGAATCTTATTAACCCTTATAGCAACCTTATTGGTCAGATAATCCCTGAGATGATGGCCTACCTGGACACACTTGAAGCACTTGTCCCTTTCTACATTGCAATAACCCCAATTCGAATGATCATAGAATTTACAAAGAGACATGAAGAAACAGATAGACCTCTGCTCTCCTGATATTAGGCAACCTGTGCCTGAGAATTTTCACTACCTTATTGGTGTTTGTCTTCTGATTAACAAGGAACACTAGCAGAAAAGGAGCCCGAACTCCCCTACTTCTTTTTCTTCGACTTGCCACCATCCCAACCACCCTGAGAATAAGCACCTTACTTTTTAGAAAATATGATCCTCTTTCCTTGCCTATTCCCAAACCTGCATACTTCTTCTTCTCATCTTCAACCTGCGTATATGAATAGTTAACCATGAGATATCCATCTCTTAAATCAGCAAGGCAATATGTCAGTCCAGAATCAAATATTTACTCAACCTCAGAAGCAAACTTCCTCATTCTCAACTCTTATATGAGCCACCAAATCTAGAGCATACCTTGATAGCTTATTGAACTTCAAAGGATATTTCTTTACCGATATTCTCCCCTGCCTGAAGCACACAAAATCCACTATAAATCCACTATCTTTGCTTCCCACAACTCTTATAGAAAGAACCAATCAAAGAAGGCACTAGAAAAGACCTCCCATAACCTTTTCTGTTCCATATTACCTCAATCTCTATCCCACTCCTCATAACCCTGATAATCAAAATCCTAGAGATGATAAGATTTAAAGTTAACTCCGCTATATTAGTAGCCATTATCACCCAAAAGATCTTTTCCATCTCATCTAAGAAGCCTTGTGGATACTCCTCCACCTTTACCTAAGTAAAAGTTGGATGACCCATCTTAATAAATTGCCCAACCCTTATAGCCTCAACAGAAAAAGCAGTAGTCATACCCTACTCACCCTAAGTAGCAACTAATTAGAGAATAATATAAACATACTAGTAAAATTCTACATTTTTTATGTTACCCTGAGAGACCTAAGGAGAACTAGCCAAAATAGGACCATGATATTGAAGATCTACTCTAGACATAGGATATGTCTCTTAACCATTATCCCTATATAGGATGGAAGAATTTCCTTGTGTTTTAGATCTAGGAGGCATAATCTGAAATACGAACAAATGAGGATTATAAGAGATTACAGGATTGAGAACTCAAATTTGAAAAAAGGATACAAAGAAAGTGAAACATTCCAAAATGTCTTATAGCCTCTCTCTTATGTGTGTGGCACACTTCACACTGATATAAGAGACTCTACTCGACATAAATTATGGACTTCCCAGTTGATGATAAACCTAGGAACTTATACCAACTTGACATGATTCGATCCTCAGCTTTGTTATAATAGGCATACCAAGTCTAACTAGGATTAGGAATCACACCCTATTACCTAACCCAACCAGCTACATCCAGCCTTAGATGGGATGAATTTTAAATATATAATAAGATATCATTATTATTCTTATTAAGACTCTAAGATAGGGTCAGAACCAAGGCCAACCCAACCAAGTCCAACTGTACCACCAACTACCCAACTATACAAAACTAAACCATAGACCATAAACCAAAGGAAATACCTAAATAAGAAAATCAATCCCAAAATATAGTATGACGACACAATGAGAAATCATAATTGATGATGCCATCATTAATGTCAATACCAATGCCAAGGTTGCCACCTCTACCGATCCCACCCATACCAACCCTCAGAAGTACCACAAAGCCTCTATTAAAAAGAGTAAACAAATGTTGTTAGGACATGCCCCCAAACATGGGCAAAACTAATATACAAAATACATGAAAAATGTTAAAAGAAATCCATCATATGAAATAATGCCCCTCAAAAGGACGGAAGCTCGCCACTTTAGTCTAAATACTGATACTGAATTCGTTTACTAAATATAAGGAGTAGAATAGTTTGTTCTTACATAGAATGGGTATAAACCACCAGTAGACAGGGTTAAAAAGTGATCTCTAGCGTGAATCTCAAGATAAGGATAAAATAATGTCAGTCATAAAACCCAGTAAAAGCAATCCATAATGCATACAACCATACATATATAAGTAATTGGAAAGGGGATTGGGTTTAGAATTAACTTAAACCCATCCTAGGTTGTTTAGCTATTCCATCCTAACCACCCATGGGCCATATGGGTTCAGCTCCTCCTATTGAAAGGGCCTAGTGTGTGTAGCCGTACGACCAGGGAATATCCCATGGGATGACTAGTATATCCCCCAATAAAAAATATGAAGCATGCATATGGATTTTAACATATCTACGTTGCAATTACTATTATGTCAATGAGCGGCTAAAAGCTCACTTTCTGGGGTTAAGTGCAAGAACATGATTCCTACTGCTTTGAATTGATTTAGTTTTATTTCTTATCGTATGTGGTTGTTTGTTTATCCCTGTTATAACTATTGTAAGGAGTATATAACTATCATAAGACGACAATAGATGAATTCTAAGGTTATAATCAAATTCTATTTACCACCACATTCTTTCCTTTTGTAAGGAGTATCTAACCTTCGAATTCATCTTGAATAAAATAAAGTTATAATTTGCATTTAGGATAGATATATACCTAAGTGACCTATTTGGTTTATTATGATATGAAATATAAATTCCTTTATCTTAGTTCTCATATCCCTAATCAACGATTTATTTTTGGGTCTAAGTTAGATAAAATATTAGAGGCTTGGCAGACCATGATCATAATAATAACCATGTTAATCAAAAACCAAGTTAAGTAATCTGAACAATGAAGTCCAGTAGCATAGTAGGATTGTTTATAGAGCCTTAACCTTGGATTCCTCTCTATTGAGTGTCCAAGACATTTAGTTTATTGAATATTTACTTTAATTTTTGTTTATAACTCAACAAATTATTTTGGTTACATTTCCATCAATTTAATCTTAAATATTAACTAAAATTTGATAGGTGTTAAAACAAGTCCTTGTGGGATCGAAACTTGGCTTCTAAAGGTTAACTTTACTATTTGGTGAGACCATGCACACTTGTGTGTGAACTTAGGCACAACAAGTTTTTTGTGACATTGCCGGGGACTTGTAAATAGGAAGCTATCTTATTTTTACTTTACCTATATAGAGTTGTAAGTAGTTTTATTTTCTTACTTATTAGGTTCTTTTAGTTTTTCTTTTGTCAAACTTTTTATATGTCAGCTTGGGATAGATAGTTTTTTAGTGAATACTATTCTTGCTGTGTTTGTGGGGGACCCCATTGAGAGGCTTTTTGTATAGATTTTATTTAAAGTGTGTGGATGGGACCTTCACAAGATGAGGTGGATTTTATCCTATCTGTGGTTCAGACTATAAGTTGGTGTGTGGTTTGTGGCAATAGTGGTCACTCTACAGCTATGCATGGTGCAAATCCTGAGTTTGTCATGTTTATAGGCAATGCACAAAGGACAAATTATGGTAATTCCTACAATCAAAAGTGGCAAATTCAAACAATGAATTAATCCTTAAACATAACCAACAGAAGTCATTTCAACAACAGTAGCAGCAACCGAACACACTGTCCAGTAACATACAGGACATGTTAAAAAAAATCATTGCCACCCTACAACAGAAGGTTTCTGAACTATAAAATGATCAAGTACTTTAGGAGAATTTTTAGCGACAATTGTGCCAATTGCTGCAAACCCAAAAGACCAGGCCTTAAGATGATTTGCCAAGTGACAATGAACTTCCTAAACAAGTGAATGCAATAACTTTGAGAAACTGTAAAGAGATGAATGGAAGGCCTCTAGTGACATCTAAGAAGGTAGATACAAAGTTGCCTCCCCAACCAAATGTAGACAAAGTTGCTGAAAATTCAAGAAAGTCTGAGTACTCAAAAACTAAAGTGGCTGAACAAGTTAAGCAGAGAACACCCACCATCTCCATAATGTTTTAGAAAAGTAATGGAGAATACCAGCTAATTTATTGAGAAAACACAGAAATTTCAACCATTCAACTTTCACCTTTCTCTTAAGACTGAAATTAAGAAGATGAATAAGAGTGTGTGTGTTTTGAATAGTGAAAATTATGAAGTAGGATATTTTGGACCTTATTCAAATGAATTTTCTATATTACTCTAAGACGATGACATGCCCGTGGAGTCATTTAAAATAGTGGAAGAGTGTAAAGATGAGGAACAACAATCATACATTCTTCATTTTTCACCATAATAGCTGCATAAAAATATAACTCACTTCAAGTCCTAGTGGTCTACCATGCACCATCTATTACGCAGTATATTTATCTTTATACCACCACCCTATGAGAAAAGCAAAATGATGGATATATGGTCGGGGGTGCAATTTATATCCTAAAGGTAGAAAAAAAACTAATGTGGGTCATGCTGGAACACTACACTAGGTGCTTCTTAGGAGACAACCCAAGTTAAAGTAGGTTTTAATTTTTAGTATTTTAGTTTTTACTTCTCAAGTTTTTATTTTTATTGAGTCATTGGTTAATGGGAAGTCAAGTATAGGAAACGTGAGATAAGGATCATGAAAAAGACTAAGTTTGGGGTCACCTAACACTCTTGATGTATAAAGATGCTACTAACTAGGCCTAGAGACCTCAGGGAATATTTCTATCTCTATCTTTATGTATAATTGGGAGACAAAGTAGATTTTTAAGTGTGGGGTAGGGAAATTCCCATTTTTAGAGGTAATTCCTGTGTGTTACTATGATAAGGCTGCATCACATTTCCTAGTCCTGCGATAAGAGGGGCAACACAGACCTAGTCTAAAACTCAGTAACAATGGAGAAATATTATGAGTAATTTAAAAAAAAATTATGTTAGGAATCAGTAAGATGTTCTTGTTTGTGTAATATGTGATTGCATCATTCTAGTGGGTTTTAACTATAAAGAGCATGTTGATTTTGTGAATTACTACTAGTTAGAATCCCATGCTCATGATTATAACTCTTTCACTTGTTGACTTAATGTTGGATTCATGATATTATTTTGGATCAATGTAAAATTCCAGTGAGTGTCTGCAGTAGACCCATGGCACTGACCGTAGTCCCTAGGATGACCACCATAATGCAGTAAAGGCTATTGTTTGGTTGAAAGTCTATGATGATCCTGCTTATATTTTACATGTGTAATGTGCATATGAGGTATTTGAATATTCATTGTAATACATGATGTCTAGAACTTGTCTGATGTATGTATAAAGAAAAATAAAGAGTGTGGGTTTAGGAGTTGATATAGGCATTTCATTGATAGCCATGTTTCATAGCATTTTTACCTATCGTTATGCATAATCCTAGTTAATATCACTGATCCTTTAGCTTATTCTTTTTTAGCCTCAAATGTAGCCTGATCCTTCTCTTTGACTGACCATAATTTTATCCAAAGATCCTAAGAGCTTTAGTTAAAAATTAATTAGTTAATGAGTTTCAAAATTCAAGTAGAAAAAGGTGAAAGTAGAGCCCAAAATAAATAGATTTTGGTGTTGAAAATTTATATATGTCTTGGTTGGGAGATGTTTAAGGAAAAGAAGAAAGATTATTCAAATTGAATAAGATTTGTATAGAAAATACTCCCACCATAGTGTATGCAATTTAACATATCGATATGGAAAATAACAAAAGATAAGGGCAGATAAAAGTGATTTAAATGGTTAAAGGTGAACTAAACAAAACGTCTGATACACTAAAGCGCTTGGGGATGATAGTCAAAGTTCTTGATCAAAATAGTTTCTACCTGTCCCTTAGCCTCCATTACAACCCTTAAAGACCTACTTTATCCAAAGCTTTAACACTTTGACTTTAGTAGTGTAGTACACTAAGGGAAATCCAATGGTTCATCTTGTGTAGCATGTGAATTATTTGAGAGGATGAGCAAAATTTAATTCTCATAAATAATTTGTGATAAACTGCATCTATGTGAGTGCTTATTGTTAACTCTCTTATTATAAGGGCACATGTTTGATAAAAGTTGGGTGATTTATATGGTGGCTTTGATTGGTCAATTTGTATGTGTTCTCTAACATACTGAGTCAATTCTTGAGGCTAGGATGTTTTGGAGTGGTATTCATGAGCTTTCAATTGGGATAACATAGTTAGTATAAGTGTGGAGTACTAGATTGAGTGTCTTGATGGTAGTAGATATGTGGAGTATCCTCTTATTATGATTCTTAGACTAATGAGTTGTTCGAGGACAAACAAGGCTTTAAGTGTGGGGTGGTGATCTGAGGTAGATTATGCACTTCAATGTTGTTATCTTGGCTTATTTGGACTTATTTAAAAGATAATTTATGTTCTTAATGATTCAATAATGATGTAATTTAGCATATAGGTTTTTAAGTACTTTATTACAATGTTTAAGGTATTTTCCAAACAAGTTTGTACTTAAATTGGTCACTTACAGTGAAAATAAGAAAACCAGTGTTACTAGCTTGAGCTAGGTGTTGTTCAAGTTGATCTCAATGAATTCTAGTGTGTGTGATGAGGTACTAATGGTATTATTGTTTAATTATGTGTAGAACAATTTTTTTATAGTTTTAAAGTGCAATTGATCAAGCCAAGAGTCAAAACCAAGTTAAAGATCAAAAGGGGCAAAACTAGTATTCTTAGTTTAAGTTTCTAGTTCATCGTCTTGGATGATTTTGTTATTTTGAGTTCTAATACGTGTTTTTTGATTCTATGGGATTCTTGGTGAGTTGATTATAATGATACGTGGATACTTCACAATCTTGAAATCAAGTGGTACTAACACCACAAGGCTTGGAATGGATGGACAAAAGCACAGAACAAGATTTGACGTAGAACAAACCTCTTGGAAGTCCATAGTGCATCGCGGGGCTTAAACACCGCTATAGAGTTTATTATGCACATAGGGAGATTCATAAGTGACCTAAAACAGTGTGTATCCTCAAATAGGACCCTTAGCACACCCTAGATACCACGACTCGGACCCTAGGTCAATTTCTGGAATTTTGTCCTCCTATAAATAGGACACTTAAAAATAATACTAAACACTTTAGAAGAGTTTGAAACTTTGATGGAGGCTGGAAAAAACATCAATTAGAGTTTTGTTTATTTAACTTTTGTTTTTTATTGATTTTAACATGATTTTTACCTTTTCGATAAAAATTATGTCAATGAACGGTTAAAAGACCTTATTCCGAGGTTAAGGCCAACAACATGATTACTATTGCTTTAAATTGATTTGGTTTTGATTGATTAATATATGTGGTGGTTTATTTATCCATTTTATAACTATTTTGAACTAGTATATAACATTATCATACATCTATTGTTGTCTTCTGAGCCCAAGAGGAGGAAAAAAAGGATAGAACATGGGGGTAAATAGAATAGGATTATAATTATCTACATAAAGAAGTTATAATTTGCATTTAGGATAGAGATATACCTAAGTGACCTATTTGGTCCATTATGGTATGAAATATAAATATGTTTTGCTTATTCCTCACATCTCCGCTCAACAATGTATTTGTGGGTCTAAGTTAGATAGAAGATTAGAGGCTTAAGAGACCATGGTCATAATATTAACCCCGTGAATCAACAACCAAGATAAGTAATCTAACCAATGAAGTGCAATAGCATTTTAAGATTGTTCGCAGATCCTAAACCCTGGATTCCTCACCATTGAGTGTCCAGGACTTTTACCTTATTGCATTATTTACATTAATTTTAGTTTATAACTCAACAAACTCTCTTTGTTACTTCCACATTAATTTAATCTTAACTGTCAGCTAAAATTTGATAGTTGTTAAAATAAGTCCCTATGGGATTGATACTTGGCTTCTGAAGGGCCACTTTACTACGTGGTGAGACCACCTACAATTGCATGTGTGCTTGGGTGAAAAACTAAGGTTTTTTTAAGATATGATATTTTTTATGATTTTCTTTGTAAGAAACCATGTTTTGGAGTTGAAAAGGAGAAAAGATAAGGAAATTGAAGATTATAGGAGACCTACATGGGTACCTATGCCTCATAGGTACTACATACATGGAATAAGTCCCAGAATATGTGCCAGATAGTTAAATTTAGAGATTCAGAAGCTGATGAAATTTGACTGTCACTTACGCCAAAACATCTGCATGCCGTAGGTAGTCTATACACCCCGTAGGTTCAAGAAATTAGGAAGTTCAGAGTGTTTCAAAGAAATTCTTGTCACCGTTACCTATTATTGGACCACCTATTACCTGTAGGTGACTCAGTGGTGGTCATCGAATTTGATTTTCCTATTTCATTTATGATAGAATTCCTAGGTTTTTCATGTATTCTGTAAATACCCTTTTGACTTTTTATTAAGTTTACAAACTCGTACTACCTACAAATATATTTTTTATTCTTAAATTTGTTTTTCATCTTAGGATTGATTTATTCTTGATTTTGGTTTGTTATTAAATTTGAGACTCTAGGTTTTATTCATATGTTATTGCAGCATTGATTCTATGCTTTTTTAATAAAATTCTATGAATTGTCTTGCAACAATGAGTGGCTTAAGGCCTTAGCTAGGGTTATGGGAACCCTGTTGGATAATAAAGTAGGGGAAATGCAATGTTGTCTCAAACTACTATTCTTGCATGTATTGTAATCATCTTCAATTTAATAGACATCTTTGCTTTTGCAAATATTAGGACCCCACCTATAGTCACTACTTGCTTCACAAGAGCGTTAGAGAGTAGGAAAAAAATAGTACAACACTAATTTGGAAGTAATTGTCAAAATAAGAAAATAATCTTTATGAACGTAAGGTACTTATCTTCATCTAATTACTTGAGGCCCAAAATGTAATAGTTAATCTTTGATCTAGGATCAGGGTTAGTAAAATACACTTGAGACTTTAAAGGTAAATAGTAAAATTCACCAGTGAGTGCACAAGACAATTGGTGATACCTAATTTATTAGATTCTATATGTAAGATATTGGGTTTTTTCAACAGAACATGATAAACCTGCACAACAGAGAAGCCAGGGGGAACATAGTCCTAGCGTTCGTTTTTGATTGATTACAACCAAAGGATTCCACAATTTGTACTTTTGATAGTTTACAACTACAATTACCCCTTTTAATTTTCTTTGATACCCATTTATTAAGAAAATATACGATATAGTGCACGTATTCCTTGTGGGTTTAACCCCAACCTGAGTTGGCTTACTATATTATGCATCAACCATTTTAACTTCAATTATGATCTAGCTTTAGGCGATATCACCTATTCACCTTCCTTAGTTTCACAATGAACATTCTTTTTCCCTGGTCCCTTCTTTGTTAGTGTGTTCCTCAACTAAGGAGTTCCTTTGTTGAGGGTGGGTATTGTAGAGTGCCTAGAAAGTTAGGGAAGAAGAATGTGTATTTAAAAGAAAAAGGGATGCGGGTGTTGTGTAAAAACATAATTAAAAAAAAGAGAAGACAAAAGAAAAGCATAAGAATAAGAAAACAAAAATAATGAGCAATTGAGAAGAAAAATAATACATGAATAAAATAAATCCGCACTCGAGGTCCAAAAAAGAAAAGTTGAAAAGGGGAAAAAATTAAAAGAAAACACATTAAGTGGAATCAAGAACTAGTGCAGAGTTATGGAGGGATAGTCACTATATGTAGATATATCATACATATCCTTGAGAGTTTACTAAAATATACTTAATGCATATACTAAACATAATCCGAATGTACAAATTCTAAGGAGTAGAAAATTAGGGTACGACTATGGTTCTAAATGAATACAGCTAGACTTCCTTGTGAGAATAAGAGATTTTATTCTATCTCGGTTTTTTATTTACACTGCATATACTGAGTGTTGGGACTTATTTTTTGTGGGCGAATAAGGGATATATTTTATTTGTTGCTTTTTTAGGTAGTGTTATTTTTATAATTTGTAGGGTTTTCTTTCTGATGAAATAATTCCATGTATTGATCTCATTGTGTTATGGTCTTTAGTTTGTATACATGGTGAATTTGTTGATATTTAATTTCATTGGAGGGTGTGTATTATGGTTTTTAGTTTGTATAAGCAATGCACTTGTTAATTTTTAAAGTCATTGGAGGGTGTTGAACTATGTGTTGGTGTCTGCATGCTGAAAAATTTGTTTTCGCAAAACTTAGAATTTAATAATATTCTAAATTATCTCTAGGTTAACTATCTTATGTAGTTTCCTTTTTTTTTTTTGCTTAAGGAAACACAAACATTCTAAGTTGAGTGTGTTGATGTGCTATAAATTTTTGACACTTGAGACACTTAAAATGGTGAATATTTGCATGTAGAAGTATATAATTATGTGGATATGATGATTTTTAGGTGTCTGTAGGTTAAAAAGTTTACAAATAGTGATGTGCTAGATTTTGGACTAAAATGGGCCTCAAATGATACTACCATAACATTTTGATCTAACCACGCTCGTACTTTAGCCTCCCAAGAAGAACCAGTGAAGTGACATTCAGAAGTTGATAATACGATATGTTCCCACCAGCATACCATGATCCTATGATCATTTTATTTTGTGATGGGAGAACAATCTAAAAATAAAGATGCACAAACTAAGTGTGAAAATCACCATAATTGAAGTCCTTGCAAAGAGACATAAAATTTATAATCGTACCTCGAGATCATGGTACTAAATAGTTGAATTGCAGGTTCCAGAAGCTTACGTTGAAAACAATCAAAGGAAAACATTATACGATAATATGTTGATATAATGGAGAGATTCTTGGAGCCCTACCATCCAAGATCTGAAGATGATAAAGCCTTTGATTAAACAATAAGCATCAAAGGATGATAATGCAATATAGGCACGATATTACCTTTTACTTGTATGAGATGACCAACCCAAATTTCCTATTTGTATTAGGATATGTGTTGTTTTTTTCTGAAAATACTCCTATATGGATTTTTTGTTTGAGTCTACACTCTTTCATATTTTACAACATTATTTTATCAGCTTCTAAGTCATGTTCTTGGGATTTCACAAACATGAATTTTCCTTGTGCTCTTGCAATTATTATTAGATAAAATCCATAACAAGTGTTATGTCGCCGTGAAGGATTTACAATGTAGTATTTGATGTACAAAGTAAATCTCAAAGGGTAGTTGGGCATGTATTATTTTTTCTATGGATTTGATTGCTTTCTAACAAATGCACACATTGAGACTTATCTTACCTCCACCCTAGACTTTAGTAAGGATAATCGAGTAGGAATATTAAATCAATAACAAGAATAAGAGTTATCTTCATTTAGTTACACTTGATACAATAAATGGGAACGGTTATATTTGGATCACATATAGGGGTTGGTAATGAAAAACCTATCTCATATGATCTTTTGTTCTTGGGGATGGGACTCTACGATAGATATAATCTGGTTAGTTAGATGGTATATAACCTACTGCTTTTGAATGGCAAATACCACCAAAGATCATCGTATAGAGAGCCTATGGAGTTATGAAGTTATTAGGGAACACAGTCCTACTACCTTTCTCATACTTATTTCAAATAAAACAAATTAAAACTTGTTATTATTGATCTTTTGTATCACAAAACCCCCTATTTTACTTTTTTAAAAATTAATTAGACAAGCACGCAATAGAAGTTTAACCTATTCCCTGTGGGGTCGACACCAACTTGGTTGGGTTCTAATTTTTTTTTTGAGGATTTATACTTATTGGGAGATGTAATTTAGGCTACATTATAATTTGAAATAGTTAGGGACAGATTTTGTAAAAAAGTCATAAGAGTAAGTAAGGTTAGTTAATTAAAAGTTGTTAGTAGTATAAATTTAGTAGAAAGAAAATAATGATGTTAAGAGCATGTTCCTTATGAAAGGAAAATATGTACTACATTCGGTTTCTTCGATGAAGCAAATTATGTTGTTTGAAAAATAAGGAACGCTTAGACCCTGGTATATTATTCCATTTGAAGTATTTGATTCTATGAGTGTGGTAGCTTACAGACATGCATAGCCTCTTCATTTTTTGGGAGTCCATCATATTTTCCATGTTGATATGCTTTAGAAGTGCCATGGAGATATCAACACATGATTCATTTTAGCTCAGTAATATAAGATAAGAATCTCTCCATCGATGAGGAACAAGTGGCACCACTTGATGGAGACATTCAAATGTTAAGAATCAATGCAATTTGGTCCATAAAAGTCCAGTGGACACATCATAAAGTTGAGAAGGCCATTTGGGAGTCTGAATTAAATATGCATAACACGTACTCTAGCTTTATTAAGGATTCAACTATTTCTTTTGCATGTTTATTTCTTTTTCCACTTTGATTATTTTTGTGGAAGAACAATGTGTAAATTGTTATCGGTTGTAACAACCCTTTTCATTTATGATATAACTTAACATGAAAAAGTTTGGATTAAGTTTCTCCATAGATGAAGTGTTGGAAATTTTTAGGCTAAGATAGTCTTGAGTGAATTTCAAGAGTGGATTGGTCTAGGAAAATTTTGTGATTTATAGTATAGTAAATCATGGATTTAGGATCATAATGTTTTATCTAAGAGTCTAGGAAGTTCATTAAACTTTTGGAACGGAATTTAAGGTAGTAGAATTCCAGATATAAAGTTTTATGTAAAGGTCTTTGTTCATAGTATTTATAAATGAGTGTGTTGTAAAATTAGCAATGCTGGAAGCTAGTCTCAACTTTCTACCTCACCTATGACACTATAGCATGTGGCAGGCTACTGTACCTAGAATATTTTTGCTCAAGTGGAAGGACATTTTAGGTAGTATCGTGATTGCAAGTAGATTTTGCTATATCAACACTGCTATAGAGGATAAAGCTTCTTAGTAGGCTCAATACAATAAACAGAATATTTTTACTAAAAAAAATATTTTTTATCACTGTACAAAGACAATTTAAGGAAATTTTTTAATAATTTTCTCCAACTTCCACTCATAAGATAAGTGAGTTTCCTTCCTCCTAATGTAAATTCAATCTCATAATCCATAGTATTTGTCATATTAATTGTCGTGGGGATGATAGTTTTAACACTAGGTTGGAGCAATTTTTATGACATGCTTATGGTTGAATTAGAATCTTTTTCTAATAATTTACGTGTCTTAAATTAAGTCTTCTAATCTATAATTTGAACTCATAATCATAATGCATGGAGAATTTGAATGAAATTAAGGGTAGAAATTTCTAAAATAGTGTAATTGTTTGTTAATGTGACCTTAGTGTTATGAATTTAGCTTATAATACAATCAAATGATATATGTAAGGTTTAATTATCTTTTATGTGTTATTTTTGGACTGAGATCAGGAAAAATCAATTATAAAGGAGAAGGCCCATTTCATTTAGAGCATTGCAAGGCTTGAGGTAGGTTATGATAAATTTAAGTGAAGGATCAGTTTTGTTTTATGTGTACATGTTAACTGACTGTTTGTTTATTTATTGGAAATACGATCTAGATGTTGATATTACAACCCAAAAACTATGGTCATGATGGATGATATACCATGGCATTATGGAAGTTTTGATGCCATAAACAAGGAAAATTATGTAGGAACTTAGCTATTCTTATTGGATATGATGTGTGTTTGTGTTGATTTTTTAGGAAAATAGGATTCAAAGCAAAGTCTGAGAAAAAGGGATGAATAGTTACATAAATAGTGACGTACAATCAAACACACTACTCGTAGGTAGGACCTGCGGATCATTAGCAAGATCATGAGATGAGTTCTGAAGGTGGTATGTTGAGCCTGGCTTTTATGAGTCGACCTATGACTCATAGATGCAACCCATGACTCATGGGTTGTACTCATGAGTTAAGATTTTTAAATATTGATATATCCTCTGATTGCAACGAATTGAAGGCACGACACGTGGGTTAGACACACTATATAACCCACTAAACGTGAGTTGATGCCAACCATGATTTCCTATACTATCTAGGATAGGTTCTACTTTGTATCTATAAATGATCTGTGGATGTTTTATTAGTAGTGTACACACTCTATATAATTTTTACATTGCTTTGAGTTCTGAGATCTGCTTTTGATCTTAGGATTATTGACTTGGGTTTTAGGGTTTATAAATGAATTGAGATTTTAGGTTTTCCATCTTTTTCATTGTAAATTTAGCATTATGATTTCATCTATGAAATCTAGGTTTGTTCTTACAACCCTGAGCTGCTAAACCCCATAACTAAGGTTATGGTAGCCATGACGAATTTATTAAGCAGGCTAAGTACAAAGTCAATCTTTATCAATATTATTAAATATAATATGAGTTACTTTTATTGGATTTCCTTCTTAAATGGTGCACATATTTAGAACTCACTTGTATTCTATACTTTCTCAAAAGAGAGCTTGATATTAGGAAAAGGAGACAATAGTAATTTGAAGTAGTCAATATTTATCTTATTAACTCCAAACTTAACTAGAATAATTAATTTGAGATCATAAAATAATGTTTAGTAATGCAATTCTCTGATATCAAGTGGAGATGAGTGAAGTTCAACTAAACTAAGGTCGAGAAATTATTAGGTGATACATAATTGTTAGATTTTGCATCTAAGGTGACGAGATAGTCTGACGAGAACAAATACTCGGTTGAGTTATGAAATCAAAGGAAAAACAATCCTAGTGCTAATCTCACATTGATTACAACCCTTACTATCCAACAATCATTACTTTTACTCTTATTGTCACAAAACCACTTTTTCATTTATGCAATTTCAAATCACATCAGCAAGTTGCTAATAGATTTTTGGCATAGTCATTGTGGGTTTGACCACAACCTAGTTGGGTTCTGAGTCAATAACTTTTTATCACTTTTTTGGATGTTTAATTAGGGTAAAATCAAATTTTGGCGTTGTTGCTGGGGACTATGATTACAAATTAATTTATTGAATTTGTTGATTTTTCTGGATTAGTTTGTTGATGTCTTGTTTTTTACTCTTTCTAGGGCACACATTGGTGTATGCCTAGTACTCGAAGTAAAAGCAATACCATGATTCTATTTGATCTAGATCTTGAACAAACCTTATAGAAGGATGAAAAGATGGAGAGCGAAAAACTAATTGTCAAAGTTCCTTGTGCAAGGAGGCTCATAATGAGCTAGTATCACCATCTCAACATGATGTTTATGAAACTATAGAGAAAGTCACAAATCATTTATTGGTCGAAAAGAAGGCTAGGCAAGCAGTTCCCAGTGAGCGGTTATGGAAGAAAGGGCTAGACAGAATAAGGAAAAATATACAACAATACTTGACAAAGACAGAATTAGATGGAATAGAAGTCAACATCCCTATAAACAGTAGTTGCCAGTGTATCATTATCAAGAAGAAGATTTAGGGTAAGTTTATCTAGTTGAAATAGGTGCAATCATGTTTATCTAATTGAATTGGTGCTATCATTCCTCCGTAATTTTCCCAAGTGACAAAATTCAATATTATGAGTGCAATGATCCGGTTGTTGAACTTTAAAGATTTGTTTGTTTGTTTGTTATAAATTATGCAAATATGTACCTTATAAACATTGTGGAGACCTGCATTTCGTACAATCTACCTGGGTTGGGGAAGGAAATTATACAAGTCAGGTTGGTCCCATTCTTTCTGATAGAAGAGCCACTTTATGTTTAAGAGAGTTGCTTTATGGATCTATTAAATCTTAGAACGAGTTGAGGATACAGTTCTTTAATTGAACTTTCCCGCCCTCTAGAATGTTCTAGTTGAAGGATGAGATCTATAATTTTAGGAAGTTGTATTTAGAGGCATTATAAGAAACATGGTTTAGGTTTAAAAAATACTGTAAAACATTCCAAATCACAGAATCACTGGGAGAAACTTGGTTAAGATATTGTACACAACCTTGAATGTCAATACTAATGTTGTGGATGATACTATTACAGGAGAAGCATTTATGTCTCATCATTGGGAGCATCCTGCAAAAATCTTATATTAGATTACTAAAATTAACCTAGGGTGGCATACTTGGGATGCATCTAGATAAATTGGTACTTATGCTATTGGTGCTTTCTGTGAGAAGAGGGTCATAGATGAGATGGTAGCTCAAGATTTAGCACAACTGGGAATTGAGATTAGCATGCTTACAAATCAATTTACAATAATTAAAGTAGAAAAAGTAAATCCAGTGGTCTTATGAGGTAAGGCTTCAAGATATGAAGAGTATGATTTTGAGGATGAAGCTACGTATTTGGATAGAGAGATTATGGTTTTCTGGGCCAAGGGTCGAAGGTGTAATCAATACACTTGGAAATCGAGGCAAGGGAATGAAGGCCAAAACTACTAAGAAAATACGTAGAGGAATAGGATTAGAGAACATAATATTGACTTGAGGAGGAAATATGATTACAGGGAAAAGAGTGTCCTTTATATTCCATTGGGGAACTGTGATGCTGAGTATAGAACTTTTAGAATGGATGCGGTTCTTGCAATACATGTAAAGGGTTGAAGGAACTATGAGTGTTTCCATAAGGAAATTAAGTAAGATATTTTGATGTTAAGCCAGAAGGTATAGTCCCATACAACATATATAAATAAGATTGAGTAGTAGTTTGAGAAAATGTCTGTCACATTAAATCAATGTAAACTTGTCATTATTCCAAGAAACATTATTAGAGTATAAAGAATAACAGTCGCTACCTATCAATCACCACTCAGAGTTGTAATACTACTATTGATCCACCTATGTCCGTGATTGATGATTTGCGAAATGACCCATTGGCGACAAATAAATAAGATGAATATGATGTAGAGAAGTTGGTGACTAATGATGAGGCATCTCAAAAACTAAAAATTGCAGCTAGATGAAGTGATAATGATAAAGTAAAGGATAAGTAGGTCATAACAGTATTGGAGCTTGTTCCCTAACGTCCTTCACCTTTTCCTCAATAGTTGAAGAAGAAAACTGATGAAGAGTAACATTAGAAATTTTTGTCCATGTTGAAATAATTTTTTGAGTAATATTAGAAATTTATGTCCATGTTGAAATAATTGTTTGTTAATATCCCCCTTCTGGAATATTTATAGCAGATGCCTGGTTATGTAAAATTCAAGAAGGATTTGGGGACGAAGAAATGGATGGTGTATTTTAAGCTTACTAATAATATACACCACTATAGTGCCATTACTACAATGCGTCTTTATCTTTAGTCAAAAAGAAGGAAAACCCACGAGCTTTCACCATTCCTTGTACTATTGGGTCTATCAACTTTCCACAAGCTTTATATGACCTAGGAGCAACCATTATTTGATGCCCTAGATGTTTAAAATAGTTGGGGTTGGGACCTCTTTCATGACCTGATTTCTTAGGTCATGATAGAACCTACTTTAATCCACTGGTAAGTAAGATAACCCATAAGCTGGACTACTAGTAATGGTCTACTAAGAGAAATGATGGAAAAATGCAAAATAAATATAATACAAGTCTACTGTATATAAGATAGTCCCAAAACCTAGTTGAATCAGTTGAAGAGCTCTAATAATAATAAAATTACAAAATGAAGTACTAAATTAATATACATATATGACCTATCTTTGAATACAACATAGAGATTAGTCTAGTACATAAGAGGGAGAACAATAATACTCCAAACGGCAGGAGTTCATCCTAAGTCTCCAAACCATAGATACTTTACATGATGCACCCAAAAATGGTGAGAACATGTACTATGATGTGTAGGTTGCAGAAGTGTACTATGATTACCAACACGTTTTACTCAGCAGGAAATTGTGAACTGAGCTACAAAGATAATATAAATATAATAGCGTGAAAAAATGAATGTAAACTACGACAACATTTTCAGGAAACTAAAAATGTAAAGCTAAGGAGACAATAATGATGAACTATTCAATTCTAGTTATACTCTCGAAACTAAACTCTATGCCATATAAAAAAAGAGTAAAAGAAGGATATATTGTATTGAAGGCTAAGGAATGGATACACAACGTGATTAAATAATGGAAGAGAGGGATATTCAATAATAACATAGCCATATATATATATATATATACACACATATACATAAATAGGACTATCTCACGGTACAACCTAAAAGAGTCATAAGAGTATCTTAAGACATCCTAATCATAGTAGGAACTTTTACTAACATAATCATGATCTATAACTATAATTTCTAACTATGAGATAATCATGCATAATAAAATAACTGTAAGACAAGGAAATCGTAATCATACCTAAATCTCAATATCCGTCCAAAAATCAAACTGCCACGTACTAACCGTAATAACAACAACATAGTAACTGGTTAGTCCGAAAAAACACGAGCTAAATTAGGCCCCATAACATAGAAGGTCGAGTCTCTACATAACTAATAATAATCAATACTCATCACCTATAACTATTCAACCCCTCATCAGGCTGAGAGAAATAGGGAAAACATATGATTGGTAATACAAATGATAGAATTAATACAAAGTAAATTCATAATACCAGAATATATCCAAGTACCATAATGCAACCCAAACTATGCACCACCTCCAACTCGTCGACTTGAAAAGACAGGACCTATAGAGAACTCTCTTCTTCGGAATGATGGCTCATGAATAAAGTGGCCCTAGAGGGATTCGGAGTACCCATATACACAGACCCATTCCTGATCTAGGATTTTTATTCATCATTATCATCATTGATCTACTCCATCAAGTACTGAATATATATTTGTATATATATATAAATAAAGAATGGGCTCAGACCATGGCTATAGAGTGTAAGTCTATAAACACATTATACGTGGTAAGCTCAAGGATAAATCATTGTAAAAGTGTAAAACAGGTCGGAATCTATCTTGATCAAAGTAAATAGTAGTAATAAAATCGTGGATCAAATTATATATTAGTCAAATCTCAAAAACATCACTCTTAGTCTCAAAACCCCATAAATCATTCGTGAAGGTAGTTAGATTCTCTCTATGAAATAAGTTGTTTTAAAATAAAAAGTGGAAATAAGTCCCTTTTTAGTGAAAAGGTAGTATAGCCATATTTTAAGTTGAAATCATACCATTAAGTGACCATGAGTGTACAAAATCTATGTACGCCATTATCAATATCTAAGCAATACAATTATAAGAATCTAAATGGCTATAAAATAAACCACGTCTTTTAAAAGGACAAATTAACAGGGCCAGAGGTTGGGACCAATTTATATAATCGGCATAACACACTCATAATATGGGAATCTATTATAATACAATAAGTGAAATAGTAAACATTATTCTACAAGCTTATTAGCCTCAACTATGCCAAATTGGTAGCAACCATGGGTAATTGGATCCTAGAAACACCATAAGTATTTAACCATAACGGTCGATTTACCCTTCTAATCCTTAAACTCATAATTCAGGAAAAGTAACGGTGTTTTACTCATACTAACATTCTAACATCCGTACATCCTAACACACAATATATATAATACACTATACAATGGAGAAGAGTAGACAGAAGCCTACCCAGAGGCTAAATAAAAAAAAGCTAAATCACCCACAAATCATCCGCCTTTGCTTCAAGATCCATAAATATCGTACACTATATAAATAGTTTTCTACACATTGTTTGGAGTAAAACAAGACATATACTATTATACTACGGGCCATGTTGAAATTTAGGTAAAAAAGGTGCCCGTGGGAACCACAAGAAAAATAAAAAATTAAGTCCTCTATCGACAAGGAATATGTTCTAAAAATTTAAGCATCAAACAAGTCTTAAATCAACCCTTAAAGTTAAGCAATTTTAAGACCTAAATCTAAGATTTTACCATGAAGTAAGAGAGAAATTAAAGGGATAATTAATGAAAAATCACCAAAGAGTGTTAGGCTATCTTACCTTAGCATCAATGGATGATTATCCACTTTTTCCTATCTTTGAGCACATAATTTGGTAGGAAAATAGTGAATGAAATAGTGAAAAATAAGGTGGGGAAAAGGGGATTAAAAGTCCCCAAGTGCTGCTAAAGTGGACACCTTCGTGATAAATAACTTTCCAGGAAAGTGCATCTCGCCCGCTTTAGCAATCACGCATCTTAGCATAGGTAGCGGCCCTAAAGTAGCGCCAATGGTGCTAAAGCTGGGTTTGCTAAAGTGGCCCCTTGCCTCTAAAGAACCCTAGCCTACAACCCATGCCTTCTTAAGCAGCTTACGGTGCACGGAAGAACATACTGCTAAAGCGGCTCTATAACACACCGATTAGCTGAATCGAAATGCTACACGGTGCTCATGACCCCGAGGGACCACAAGCTAACCCATGACTGATATCTGTACCTATATACTACAAATCATTATATAATAATGTAGAATACATAGAACTGTAAGGCCATAACGTTCAACTGAATACAATCATGTGGGTGAAAATACCCAAAATAACTCAATCTGAACGTAAATCTAAACATAAATCTGAAAGCCTCTAAACTATCTGAATAAGGAGTTGAAGGAACATGTATCCAACTAAATCCATAAAACTGAACTAAAGAAATAAATAAATGAATCAAATAATATTGTCCTCAAATCAATGAGGACTAACTTTGTCTTTGCGACTGGAATACTACTGCTACTGCTGGGCTGGAGCTCGTGTATCGGAACCTATGGTGTAACATGAAAATAAAGAACTATAGTGCAAATGCATGAGTACAACTAGAGTACTGAGTATACGAGGAAGGTAGGCTTAACATAAAGGGTTTCATGCATGAACAACACTGATTAACTAATATCAATGTGGGAGTGCAAACATACATATATAGAAATTAGGACCATGAATACGTGATAGCATGACCTGTAAGCTAATACATGGTTTACTAATAACTGTCATGACTAATACTGAAACTGATAACATGGACGACTGTATCTGATAGTCCTGTATATACTGAAATCTGAACAACACCCTGAGTTCTTTCACTGAGACTGATAACATGGACGACAGTATCTGACAGTTTTGTATATACTGAATTCTGAAGAACGCCCTAAGTTCTTTTACTGAGACTGATACTGAAACTGTGGGAAGTAGTGTTTAACTGACATGCCCCATGTATGCCGTTATGGCTAAGCTGGGGTACAATATCTGCTCCGACTGTAGGGGTGTCAATACCGTGCCACGGGTAAGGACAACCTGTGAGTGACCCTTATCTGGAGGGTACTCAATGAGAATGGTGGGAACCCTAAACTGATGAGTTAAGCCACCTCATCAACCCAAATCTGACGGGTTAAGATGTCTGAACCTACGTTGGCTACTTAGTTCTGGAACACAAGGATGACTACTAAGAATCACACCCTGAACTGGCGGGTGAGTTCCCATCCTTGGATTCACGCAGTGCTACCCTCTACTCCCATCTGGAGGGACTGGACATGAATAACTGACTGTGCATGACTTAATCTCACACTAGAATTTAGGTTAAAGAAGAGTTTTAAATTCAACTACATGTTGTGGACTTCTCATGACCCAAAAATACATAATAATCCACTAAGAACATGCATAAAATTTAAGAATGTTACAGTTTCTCCCCCTTGGGATCATTCGTACTCAAATGAAAAATGATATGGGATGAAAAGAATCTAGATACTAACATGATCTTAAATCTGTAAATTGATACTCTTTCATAAATTGAATCACCTTTGACATGTACTGACTCAGCTGATACATATGGAACATGAACACACACATAGGAATCGTATAGAACAATGTTGAGAAGAAATCAAAAAAGCACAATGCCAGGATGGAAATCTATTACTCATGTTGAATCATTGTTAGGAGTTAACAAATAAAGGTACTTGACCATTATGTTTGCTAATAAAAGATATATCTAAGCCTAAAAGATTAAAAACCTAACATGAACAAATTTCAAAGCTTACTTGATGAAGCTATGATTCATTATAAGAGTTCAAAACTTAATTGAAGTATTCATGACACAATCGTACATATGGAATTGTGAAGTGATCGTTAATATGAGAAAATTTGAAACAGTTACTAAGAAATGAATATAAGTTTCCTTATATGCCCCTTATGATAATTTCTAATAAAAATATATGGAAAGAATATTAGGCATGATTTGAGAGCATAATTTCGTTATATGCTCCTTATGATAATTTCAAATAAGGAATCAGAACGTAGTCTAGTTAGTCTAGCCTGTCGATACAGGTTCATAATAGAGATGTAAAAGAGAGAAACGTGTGACATCATCTGGTTAAAAGTAAATAACATATAATATAGGCATATAGAGCAAAAGAAAGAATAGGATTACTATGACTTAAGCAATGCAACAGTTATCTTTCATGTTTAACAATACTTCAAAAACACACTTCTCAACTATACATTTCCTCTTAAATGCTACATTTCATTTGATGCAACGTGTAACTTTAATAAAGTTACATGCAGCTGATTGTACCAAAGTCTGAGTCAAACTACATTCTCTCACCCTGTTCAAGCCTAACTTATAGTCATAAGGAAATATACATGACATAATAACACTAGTCTAAACTGTGGGATTCAATATCTTATGTCTTTTTAGAGGTCTCATCTCAAGAAGAATACTCCTTACCACTTCAACAACTAATTTTGAACTTTAATCAGGAATTCATTAGTTCACAACACACTCATCCACTCAGAAAGCACTACGGAATTCAAGCCTAATATTATAACTGCATACAAAATTCAAGGAACATCATCTAGGAATTTTCTTATATTCTCTAATATCTTTATGAATAATAATTTATTGGACTTTCTACAAAAAGGCACACAAAAACATCTCAACTAACTATTATCTATCCAAAACTTTTCTTCGATCTTCCTCTACACTTATGAGCTTAGATTAAAAAGGCATATAATAATTTTCTCTAATAAGAAACATCTACTGTCTCCCATAAAAAGCACTATTCATCCAATTTCATCACCCCTATCATAACATAAGGAGAGGTCACTAAAGGGAAAGAACATGAGCACCTAGAGCATGAAAGAATACTCTACATAACTTTGACATTAATTGTGGCTTGAGGAATAGAGTATCGCAAGTAAAAATTCATTAAAGATATTTATAGAGGACATACGTGACATAATATTAATTTCACTAGGCACTAAGGGCATATCACAAATTCAGGTTACTGAGCATACTATGTAACATGAGTTTATATATATAATCAGTTACTTAGTATAGGATTTGAATTCATATATATCATTAGGGATAACTAGGGTAACATTGTAATGCTATTTCTTCTTATCCTAGAAGCTGAGAAAACATGAATATGTATGAAGTGCAAAAGCATTGGTCAGGGGTGCCGCTTTGTCACACAAGATATGTATTAGGAACCATAGTGACTGAAATACAAGGAATATTCTAGAGTAAGAATGGATAACTATCTACAAATAACTCTTATTGACATGCTTCACAATTTAGTTCATAAGACTTTATTTGGTTCTTCACACTATAATCTCATTCATAGATAAAAGATGGCATTCTAAGTGTACAGGCTTATTACATATCCTAAAGAATAAGCAATAATTTCTTTACTCTGTCTATACATAAATGTTAAACTCACTCAAATAAACTATATTTTGAAATACTAACTTCATTGTTTGACATTCTTTACATAGATACCACCATTACTTTCTCTAGCATTAATAACCATTATCAAATGCTTACACTTTTCTTAGAAAACATGCCTTTCCCTCTAAACACAAAATCTTACCTTTTCTTCTTAGTTCACTAATATCATAGATTTAACTTCATATTTTCTTCAAAATTATAAAAAAGGACTCAACATCATCAATATGTAACTGCTTAGTTGAGCTGTTAAGAATAATATATCATATACAACTAAACTTGTTCACACATAGCAACTCATGTGTACTATCTAAGCACACACAAAACCTAATAATCATAGGCAAACATAAAGCCACATATTACCTTAAGTACATCTACATATCATACCTAATTATGAATTTACACATTAAAATTCTTGCATACATTATTTGAAGCCTATTAGCCCATCCTCCATATATAACTAGCATCACTATCCCAAGAAGTAATTTTTCCCACCTTGATGATCTTTCACTATTCAATCTTTGTATCTAGCACCAGTGTAACAACCTGAAATCACCTCCCGGGACGTCACACAGTGCTTAAGGCTACAAGTTGCCCCAAGATAACCCTTTGAGCCTGTTTCTACTAATAAAACTCATTCCAACAAGAAATAATTCAAACACTAGCATAATTATATCATATGAAAGAAAATACGAAGAAAATGCTCGGTCCAAATGATAACAATACTGGAAACCTCAACACAACCACAATTTGATAACTAGTCTGACAAAGCCTCTACTAATCCACGAACCAGAGAGTCGTTGGGATAGGTCCCCAACTGACTCAAAATAAACTGGAAATAACAACATAGTCTCTCAAAATATGGAAATTTCTGAATATAGGTCCTCGAACAATGAGGGCCCACCACTGTAGGAATGTAGATAGAGGTACTTTAAAGTCACTGACGAGGTTGGGACTAAGCACCTGAACCTAAATTAAAAGACGATGTAGCACATAGACATAAATATGGATCAACACTTGGGAATGTACTGAGTATGTGGGGGTGCATGCATTTATATAAAACAACATCAATACTCTTTAATCAAATTATGCATATAATAAGTAATCACTCACATGGCTTGAATAAGTATAAAATGCGAAGTTCATGAATCATTTAAAATGGAACATGTAATACAATCTCGTGAGTCATTATACTTTCAGCTTTGAAAATTGTACTTTTCTCTTATTCTCATTACTCAAGGCTAAATAAAACTTTAAGCAATACTTTCAATTCATACATATGTCTTATGGAGAGTAAAAATTCTTCAATGCTCAAGAACTCATAACTTTTTTGAACTCAAATACTTGGAATTTGAAATCATATAACTTTGGAACATACTTGAAGGCATTTCGTTCACGTTAGGAAAATATCTCATTTCAAGCTTTAGGGAAAAATACTCATATCAAGGGAAAGTATTTTAGTTTAAAAGGAAAATATCTTAACTCACTGGAAAATACTTTAGTTTAGGGATTTTCTCTTCACCGACATA
This sequence comes from Capsicum annuum, assembly GCF_002878395.1. Lineage (NCBI taxonomy): Eukaryota > Viridiplantae > Streptophyta > Magnoliopsida > Solanales > Solanaceae > Capsicum > Capsicum annuum. The sequence continues at coordinate 28,079,313 of NC_061118.1, read as the reverse complement.
AATAATGTGAGCTACATGGAGTTTTACATTTTGTCCTCCTAAGGAAGACACCTCACATTGGGGAGAGGCATCATACTCTTGTCAGGGGGCATAACCTAGGTCCAGCGATCACTAAACAAACTTGGCCTCAGGTCTAATATCAACTTTTCCTTAGGCCCAATAATAATCATAAACTCAGCCTCAGGCCCGACCTATGGTGGGACATAGTTTTGGGGTAAGAAACCATAGTAACTTACCTGCTCGGTGCTAGATATTACTCCCTTTAGTTTATCTTACTCATCTCATGAAAATCCACTTTAAAATAATCTCATCGTTCAATAAGAACCCAATAATTAAATCTGTAATATCATATAGTAGAGTGGATTTCAAAACTCAATGACCATTAGGTCGAAATATTTCTCAATAATCTCAAAATACTCAAATCATGGGTGATTATAGCACAAGTGTTCATAAAATCACAAGTATCAAGTAGGGCGTAATAACACATAATTCAATCTCAAGTTAAAACTCATCAAAAGCATAATAGATAACATATATATTCATAACTCATGTGAAAATCTAGAAATTTAAGTAATTTATTTCAATGAGAGAATTTTTGCGGTGTCTTACAATATCTCACCTTTGGAAACATTCATCCTCGAATGTCACTAGTTAGACTAAGAACACAGGAAAAACTGAGCATACATAGTTGAAGCAATTTGCCAAACGTTCTCAGAATCTTTCTAAACTCTTAAATGCCTCGAAAATTGCAAGAACTCATGTAAGAATAGATACATAATTGTACTTTAGATTAGAAGGGATGAGTTAAGGAAAATAATACCTTCGGCAAGATTTGAACATGTGGAGAAGAGGTGTGGGTACTTGGCTAGCATTTCTGCTTCTGCCTCCCAAGTAGCACCCTCAACAGCCCAGTTTTGCCATAAAGCTTTGACCAAGGGAACTTCTTTGTTCCTTAGTCTACGGATCTGAAATCTAGGATCTCAATAGAAATCTCATCGAAGGAAAAACTGTTTTGAATATCGGCATTCTCTGAAAGATCTACTACAACGGAATCACCAATATGCTTCTTAAGCATGGAGATATGAAAAATAGGATGAACAGTTGATAACTTTGCGGGAAACTCAACATCATAGGCCACCTTACCAACACGGTTCAAGACTTTATACGGGCGAACATAACGGGGACTAAGCTTTTCTTTTTTACCCAACCTCTTCACCCCTTTTGTGGGTGAAATCTTCAAGTACGCCAAATCACTCACTTCAAACTCAATATCACTTTTTCTCACATCGACATATGACTTTTGATGACTATGACCTGTCTTTAACTTTCTCTAATTAACTTAACTTTCTCCATAGCTTCATACACTGTATCTGGCCCAATCATTGCAGCTTCACCCGCTTCAAACCAACCAATGGGTGATCTACATATCTTTTCATACAAGGCCTCAAATGGTGCCATCCCAATGCTAGCATGGTAACTACTATTATAGGCGAACACTATCAATGGTAATTGCTCATCCCAACGACCCTTGAAATCAAGAGCACAGACCCTCAACATATCTTCTAGGGTCTAAATGGTCCTTTCAGCTTGACCATCTACCTATGGATGAAAATTGGAACTCAAAAGAAATTAGGTACCAAGACCCTACAAAAATGCCCTCCAAACCTGAAAACTAAATTGAGTGCCTTTATCCTAATTGATGGATGAGGGAACTCCATGTAGCCTGACTAACTCCCGAATATACTATCTAGCATAATCCTCAGCTGAATAAGATATGAGAAAAGGCAAGAAATTCACGAACTTAGTCAGCATATCCACAATAACCCAAATAGAATCATGATGAAGACTCGAAAGAGGCAACTCGGTCACGAAGTCCATATTCACGACCTCCCACTTCCAAGTAGGTATACCAAACTCTTGCATCATGCCATTAGGTATTTGGTGCTCTACCTTAACCTTTTGGCATATTGCACACTTTTTTACTAACTCAGATATATTCTTTTTCATGCCATTCCGCCAATAGATTTCCCGCAAGTCATGGTACATCTTGGTAGTACTGGTATAAATAGAATACCGCGCACCATGTGCTTCAGCCATAATCCTCTATCTCAGATCATCAAAACACAAGGAATGCAAAATCTACCCTACAATCTCAACATATCATCTCCCCCTTAGGAGAAAACCTCTACATTTTGGTCCTTATCTGGCTCTTTCAGTCTGACCAAACTAGGATCTCTATCTTGCTTCTCCTTCACTTCCAAAACTAAAGAATATTCAGAACTGCTATGCACTAAAGTACTTCCCTCAGATGAATCAACCAACCTAACACCTAATCTAGCCATAAAATGCACATCACGAGCTCACTCATTCTAACCTTCCTATACATAAGCAATACTACTAATAGAAAATCTGCTAAGGGAATCCACCACTACATTAGTCTTGCTCGAGTATACAACACATTCATATCTTAGACTTTTAACAACTTTAACCACCTCCTCTACCTAAGATTCAACTTTCTCTAATTAAACATATATTCCAGGCTTTTATGATCAGTAAACACATCAACATGAACACCATAAAGATAGTGTCTCGAGATTTTTAAGTCAAGGACCATAGCAGCTAACTAAAGATCATGGGTTGGGCAATTATTCTTATGCGACTTTAACTGTCTAGAGGCATAGGCTATAACCTTACCTCTATGCATCAACACATAACCCAAACCAATTTTAGAGGCATCAAAATACACCACAAAACCATCTGTACCATTAGGTAAAGTTAACACAAAGGATAAAGTAAGTCGAGTCTTCAACTCCTGAAAACTCTTCTCATAGGAATCTGGCCACTGGAACTTATCTTTTTTTTGGGGCCATCGGGTCATGGGAGACGCAATAGAAAAGAAACCCCCAACAAAATAGTCGTAGTAGCCAACTAGACCCAAGAAAATCCTAATGTCAGATGGAGATACAGGTCTAGGCTAATTTTTCACAACTTCTATCTTTTGGGGGTCAACTCTAATAACTTTGGCTGAAATAATATGACCCAAAAATGCTACAAACCTTAGCCAAAATTCACACTAACTAAATTTGGAGAACCACTGGTGATCTTTATGTGTTTGCAAGAACACTCTAAGGTGATTCTCATTGTCATTCTCATTACGAAAGTATGCAAGGATATCATCTATGAAAACAATGACAAATATATCAAGATATTGCATGAAAACTTGATTCACGAGGCCTATGAAGGCAGTTAGGGCATTGGTTAGCCCAAAGGAAATGACTAGAAACTCATAGTGACCATAGCAGGTTTGGAAAGCTGTATTTGGAATATCACATTCCCTCACGTTAAGTTGATGATAGCTGGATCTAATGTCTATCTTGGAGAAATAACTTACACCTTGCAACTGATCAAACAGGTTATCAATTCTTGGAAGAGGATACTTATTTTTTACTGTGACCTTGTAAATCTGATGATAGTCAATGCACATACGCAAAGAACCATTTTTTTAGATGAATAAGACAGGCGTGCCCCAAAGAGAAATACTGCGCCAAATGAAACCTTTGTCTAAAAGATCCTTGAGTTTCTCTTTCAACTCCTTAGGCTTTGCAGGTGCCATACAGTATGGCAGAATAGAAAAAGGTTGAGTATCGAGAAGAAGGTCAATCCCAAATTTTATCTCTCTATCGGGAGGTACCCCTCGGAGTTCTTCTGCAAAACATCAGGAAACTCAATAACAATATCAACTGTCTGAATAGTTATAGCCTCAGACTTAGTGTCTTTGACTCTAACTAGGTGATAGATGCAACCTTTAGATATTAGCTTTCTGGCTTTGATATAGGAGATAAAATAACTCTGGAGAGATACAGAACCACCGGACCACTCAAAAGCTGGTTCATCAGGAAAGTAAAACTTGACAACATGGCTATGATAGTTTATAGATGCATAATAAGAATGAAGCCAATCCATACCCAAATAAAGGTCAAAATCCACCATGTCTAACTCTATCAAATCAACAAGTATGACTCTATGAAGAACAGTAATTGGACAATCTCTATTCACATGTTTAGTAACAACTAACTCTCCTACGGGTGAAGATACTAGGAAAGGCTGAGAAATATTTTTGGGACTCATTTTGAAACTCACAGCTATAAGTAGGGTCACATATGACAAACTTAGCCCGGGGTCCAACAACACATAGACATCAAATCAAAAGACATGAAGCATAGTGGTAACAACATTTGGAGAGTCCTCTTGATCCTGATGGGATGGTAAGGCATTAAATTTGTTCTAGCACTGATCGCCAGCATTGCTACATTAAGCACCCTGATCATGGCTAGGACGACGTCCAGGAGATGGTGCATTAATAGATGGTGTATGAGGTCGGGCATCTCTGTTCCCCTATCTGCTAAAATTTTAGGACTGATTCCATAATCACCTGCTATATAAGGAGTAACAAAAGACAAGGATGCACCTAGATCTAGCAAAGCATAAACATGAACATGGAAAATCTGCAACATACTAGTAACAACATCAGGATAATTTTCCTGATCCTGTCAGGTTTGAAGAGTATATAGTCTATTTTGGCATTGCCCACTAGTAGCACTAGTAGTGGCACCCTTTTGATTTGGGCGACTGGACTAGACGGTGGAACGATTTTGCTGACCCTGCAGACCTGACTGCGGACACTCTCTAACCCTACGGCTTTGCTTGCCAAAACCAAAACAAACATTCTACCAGCTCTACAGGTACCCTTGTGTTTCTTACCATAAGTCTAACACATGGGGTTAGTTCTGGCACTGCTGACACTGCCCTTAGACTTAGAGCCTAGTCCTTGATCTCAATTGCCTTCTTTGAATTTTTGCACTAGCACACTGGAGAAAGAAGAAGCTGGAATTGTTGGCTTAGGACAAAACTACGAGCGATTTCCTCCTTCTAATTTGGTTTGATAAACACTAAAACTACCTGACCTTTCTCTCTTTTTCTGCCTCTACCTAATCCTAATATTTTACTCCTCTATTTGCTAAGCATGGTTCATGAGCGTGGCTAAAGTCATATCACTGTTCAGCATTGAATACCTACACTCATTTACCACACTATCATTCACCCCTGACATGAACTTGCTCATCTTAGCCCTATTGTTTACAACCATATGAGGGGCATATCTGGCAAACTGAGTGAATATGAGAGAGTAATCTTTAACCATCATATTTCCTTGCTTGAGGTTTATGAACTCTAGAAATTTTGCCTTCCTCAGCTCTTTGGGAAAGAATTTGTCTAAGAAAGTTGTGACAAATTCCTTCCACTCTATAAAACCTACATCCTTTAACCTTTTAGACTTCCACTGTTTGTACTAAGTGTGAGCAACATCCTGTAATTGGTATGTATATAACTCAACACTCTAACAAAAAGTAACTCCCATGATGTCTATTACCTTATGTATATGGTCAATAAATTCCTAGAGGTCTTCATCAAACTTAGACCCAAAGAAAGATGGAGGGTTCATTCGAGTGAAGTCCAGAATCCTAGCTGTGGTTGAGTTGGACACTAGATTGGACGGAATAGCTAGTGTCCATTCATTTTGGGTAGCCACAAACTAAGCACGAGTGGTAAATGCAGTCCTGAACTCCACATTAGAAACATGATCGCCCAAAGGTTCTTCAGGCTGAGGAGCTAACTTATTTCTTCTCTTAGAAGGTATGTTCTTAAATAAAGAGAAGAAGTGGATTATACTGAGAGACTGACTTGTGATTATGCTCACTGGCACGACATAAATACTAAAAGAGGGTAAACTATTCTTAAAACATCTCATAGCCTCTTCCAAATAAATATTGCACAAACACACCCATGTACAAGACTCTACCAGATAGGGCTTTAAGAATTCCTAGGACTCTATTGAACCTTAGGCTCTGATCACTACCCGAGTTGGGGCCTTGGCCACAACGGGCACCCCAAACCATTAAGGCCCGAGAGATCCCTATAACTCCCCAACCCACTAGTGATATTGTTCGCTCTGGAACCAGGCCCGCACAACTTTAAAATGCTTCACTACGGTGCAAGGCTTTCTCACTTACATACCCAATATATCTTCTATGTTTTGTCTTAAATTAGGGTATTACATGCACCCCTGCTTACGGACTCAGCGTCTTCGCTGAGGTTTACCTTATTGAATGGGATTTGTCTACACTCAGGACTGAGGTTTGCCACACCTTATCAAGATTCACCTACTCTTATTTTGAACTCTGCCCCACATCGGTAGGGACAACACAGGAGTGGCTCTGATACAAATACCATTGTCATGACCCAAGCTAGGGCCTTGTCCACTAAGGCCACCCTAAAATATCAAGGAATGAGAGACCCTTGTAACTCCCCAACCTACTAGTGATATTGTCCGCTCTTGGCCCAGGCCTGCACGAATTTAAAATACGTCACTAGGGAGTAAGTCTTTTTCACTTATATACCCAGAATCTTTCCTATGTTTTGTTAATTTGGGACTCCTTCCTAAGTTGGTGTGTTGCATATAGCCCCCTTACGGACTCGATGTCCTCACTGAGGTTTACCCCACTAAATGGGATTTGCCTACACTTAGGACTGAGGTTTGCACCATCTTACCAAGATTCTCCTATACTCTATTTGAAATCTAGCCCCCATCGACAGGGACGACACAGGAGCAGCTCTAATACCATTCTTATAACACCCTAATTTTCTGAACCAGAATGCTACAGGGTGCTTATGTCCCTGAAGGACGACAAGCTAACACATGACTGATATTTGAACCTATACACTACATAATATACATGTAAAATGGGAAAACATGAACAATAGGCCATAAGGTTCAACTGAATTAAATATCTGACAAATCATAACTTCCATATGGGGTAACAAATACCCAAAACAACTAAAGTGTAAAACAAATCTAAACTAAATCTTAAATCTTCTAAATACTATCTGAGTAAGGAGTTGAAGAAACATGTCTCCAACTAACTCCGTAAACTGAAAGATAACCGAAGAAAATAAAAGAAGTGAAATCATCTCATCCTCAAATAAAGAGGACTCACTATAACTATGTATAATGAAATACGACTGCTACTGCTGATCTAGAACTGGTGGCTCTAAACCTATACTGTAACATAAAAGAAAGAATCATAGCAGAAATCAATCAGTACAACTGAAAGTACAGAGTATACGAGTGAGGTAGGCTATATGTAAAAGGGCTTACATGCATGAGCAGTGCTAATTGAATGACTAATATGAACGTGAGAGTACAAACATGCATACATAGTAATTGAGATCGTGAATGCGTGATATCTAGATATATACATAGTTCATTGATATCTAACATGACTAACACTAAGATTTCTGATAACATGGATGACTGTGTCTGACAGTCCTGAATCTAATGGAACTACCTGAGTTCCATACTATAATTGAACTGACTATATCAGACAATCCTAGTATATTAAAATCTAAAGAACTATCTGAGTTCTTTTACTAAGACTGAGACCAAAACTGTGGGAGGTAGTTATTTAACTGACATGCCCCAAATGCACTATAATAGCTGAGCTGGGGTCCAATCTGCACCCTGATTAAAAGGTTATTAATACCGAGCCACTGCTAAGGACAAGCTATGAGTGAAACTTATCTTGTAGGTTACTTTAATGAGAAAGGTGGGACCCTAGTATGATCGGTCAAATCACCTCATCAACCCTAATCTGATAGGTTAAGATGTCTTAACCTACACTGTCTACATAGTTCTGTAATACAAGGATGACTACTAAGAATCACACACTTATCTACCAGGTGAGTTACCATCTTTTGGTTCACTCGATGCTAAATTCTACTCCCATCTAAAAAGATTGAACATGATTGGCTGACTATACATGGAATGAGTAACTGACTTCTGTTGACTGATAGAATAGTACTATTATCTGAGAATTAAAAGATAATGAGATTTCTAAGATTTCCTGAGTCACATGACTTTTTGAGTTCTATTGATCATGGCTTGACTGAGAGTATCATGATAACATGACATAGCTCTAGGTACACAACTATATTTTTGGGTACAAGTACCTCCAGACTCGATCGAAGGAAACTGACACACATATCTGACTTGATCATAAGAATAGAGTCCACAATTCGCAATATCATAAGTAGGGGATTTCAAACTACACTTGGTTCTCAACATCTTATACATAGAAGGGGATGCACACAACATGTATATACTTGTGTTGCTTTAATATCATACTCATTCCATATTACAATAATAACACATAACAATAACTTGGAGTTCATGTGAAGTCATAAACAATAGAACATGGGTTTGTCATTTAAGCACTATTAAGTTATAAAAACACGGATTCTATCATTCTTGGCATTTTATCAAACACCTTACTTGCACAACTTTGGTCATAGGAGTACTTATCAATTTGACATTCTTAATCCATCCAAAATTTATGGGTTTCAACTAACCTGCTCATATGCTTCATGAAAAACACATCAGGATACAACCTTGAATCCAAACAACAATAATCAACATGAATATAGTCATAACACAAGATGGAAATCACAATTTATAATTAAAAATGTGATTCTTGAGCTCCATGGATGAAAGAGATCCATGGATGAACACTACACATACCTTATTGATTGAATCTTAAAAGAGATCTAATTTTTATAATAGTTGTTGAAAAAATCCTTAGGCTTGCTCTTGATTTTTCTTGACTAGGGTTTAACCCCTTTGGTAGAGAATGTTCTGATTCTTGAGGAGATGATCTTAAGAGAAAACCCTAATCTTGTGGTTGAGAGTGTATAAGAGAGCCTTTTGAGATGTTTAACTAAAGTGAATTAAAGATAATATGCTCCTTAAGGGTAATAAGTCATGGGAAGTGAAGGAAAAGACAAAAATACCCTTACAAAAACATCTCTTAATTTTTGGAAAAAAATAGCTGATGACATTCGTGACAAGTCGTTAATCTGGTGATAAGTCGTCACGAAATGTTGTCACAAAAAAGTAAAATCTTGATTTTCTGGTTAAGGTTGACAACATTGGTGATAGGCCATCACGGGCATAATGACTTATCACAAAATGTCGTCACTGGGGGTGGAAATCTGCCCAGGGCTTACAACATTAATGAGAAGTCATTACGCTTGTGACAGCTTATCACGAATGTCATCCCTCAGTTTCCCAGCCTGACATACTGGAGTAATGGGCATAACTCCGTGCTCCGACATCGTATTTAGGCAATTGGTATCGTTGGAAATCTATTTCAATTATCTATCTTTTTGTAGGTCATGAGATCAAAAATTCAGAACATAACGAGAGATATGCTTGTTAGAAGTTGACTATACCAATATCCTTCTCTAGAATTCAATCGGTAAGGAAATGTTTTGATTCATCTATTAGCTAGGACACTTTTGAGGCCTTAATATGCATCAACCTTGATCATAGCACTACCAAAGCACTAAAATTTATTATTCATGAGTTCAAAGCATGATCCTAAAATGTCTGAACGTTTGGGGTATTACAACCTTCGACCATGAAATCTATCCCACCTTCACTACTCTTTTAGTTAAAACCTAAAGACATAGTCCCTCAATCCTAAATTAATAGCATATACAGATCAATCTATATATTTTAACCAATCTCTATCCCTATCTTTCCTGTCACTATACTTCTAAATACATTCTAGTAGATCAAAGGATATTCTACCACTTATGGATCACAACACACTAAGTTACATTAATTCTCAAATGAAAAACACCATTCAATAATATAGGTACATACTCTCTTCTCTCATATGTGGTATCTGTAATAAAGCATTTAAGAAAAATCTAGATATATATCATAATATTTTTTAACTGCACCACACATATGAATAAGGACATAATTTTCAAATTAAAAGACTTAAAACACACAAATGAGCTCATCTGAATCCCTTTGTGCTATTTCTAATGTTTTTGATATTTCATATGGGGGCATCCTATAGGTAGAAATTGAGATTTACCACTTAAATTAACTCAAATATAAGGCATAGATGGAGGATTCTAGAGTATCATATGAATCGATAGAAGTTTCTAAGAGGAAAACCTTATGAATAATATGGAGTATGAATGAAGGGAAATATTTTCAAAATTCCATGTAGCCTCCTGATTATAAGTGTTGTGCACAACACAACCATAAACTAGACTTTAATATACATGGATTTTTAGACATCTTAGGACATGTGAACCTTGTGCTCTGATACCATATTTGTAACTCCCTGAGACTAACTCTTAGATGTCACATAGTGCTTAGAATAATAAGTTATACAAAGCTAAACCATGGTACTGGCATAATGCATGGGCAACTAATTTAAAATATATAAGAGCTAAACATACTGAGCAGAAGAATAATTAAGATATAATATTTCAATACATTGTAGTGAAGAGTTTACAACACATATAATATTAAAAAAATGAAATAATGGAATACACAAACTATAACTAAATTTCTATAAAGCCTCTAGCAACACCGAACATAGGTTGTTAGGGATCCCTAATATCCCATACTAATACAAGTAAATAAAAAAAATACAAGAATAATAGCGTACTTGATTCCTAGATTAAAGAGAACTTATTATCTATTTTAGGAAGTTGTGAACTTGTTGATCATGAGTTTGTGAGCTAGAACTACTACCTATATTATGAAATAATTTAGCCACACAAACATATGTGTGGTCAATAATTATTGAATGTAATAAGTATATGAGGGTGAATGTAATTATTAAAACTGATATGAATTATAAGATTAAAACATACATGCTAAGTGTATACAGACTCACAAAAATCATGATTAAACTAAGAGCTAAAATTTCATAAATAAAAAGTAATGTAAAAGCTAGTAAAGACAATGAGTTGTTACAATTTGTTTCAAAGGCCATCATTTGTGTGGGAGATCCTCTTAGCAGACATAAACCATGTGAGCAACATAAAGTCCAATGTAAATGCTCCCATCAAAATGAGCCGATAAACCTTGCCAGGGAAAGGCCAATAAGTGTGATCATATGTACATTCCAATTTGGACAAGCTGAATAAGGAATACCTATTGTGGCACGTAGTTTAAGAAAATAGGATATGTTAAAACCTCACCACTCATTGCTTGATACTACTCCTAAAATCATATTATTACTAATACAAAATGAAATTCCCCATCACATAAGAGTATAAGCAAATAAGTTTGACAACCACAATATGCTTCTATTTGTAAACCACAAGTACATTTGTGAATTTTATTCTAAATCAGAAATCATAATTTTGAACTTCTAATAAACTGAGTGAATCATGCTAAAATCATACGCATTTACCAAAATATGGTAATTCATGTCAACAAAACTAAAATTCACTTCATCTGATCAATAATACAAGTAAAAGTATGATTAAAACATGAATTTTCATGAAAATACAATTTCATTCATAAGAGATCATCATAGTTTCAAATCATGTAGAGTGGGTATGAATCTTATTAAGAAATTACTTAAATCAATTATAAAAAATGAAGTTCTTAGGCATAAGGGTGAATTAAACCATTTTACTAACCCCATATATCTAAAATTATATGTCTTTAAGGAAAACATGAGGTTGGAGCCTTGAAAGTTGATCTTTGGGAAGAAACCCTAAGTTTATTTCTCTTAAGAGTGAAGAGGAGAAAGATTGATGAAATATTGATAAATGATGTGTAAATAGTACATATTGAGTTATTTAATACACGAGAAAGGATTTTGAGGTAAGAAAAGGAAAAAACTACTCCTAAGTAAACAAAAAAAATTATAGAAATTTATCTTTGACGACTTGGTTGATGGCTCGTCAACTCATTGTCAGCTCATCGTCTGAGTCGTCACTATCAGACCCTTTTTGATCTTTAATTAATAAAGTTGACAACATCATTTGACGAGTTGTTAACTATTTTATGGTTTGTCAATGTCGGTCATCAATCTCTAGCTGATAGCCACTCTCAAGTAAAATAAGCATAACATTCTACTCTAGTATCAGATTAATCTAAAATTGGATTTGCTGGAAGGAAAACTAATAGATCTTGGATTTGGTTGGACTTGTAATCCAAATAATTCATATTAAATAGGTTATAATAATTTGAATTTTACGTAAATACAATCTCACCGTAGAATTTGGCCGAAAGAGGAGTTTTTAATTCAACTATACGTTAGGAACTTTTGTTGACACTAAAACACCTAGTAACCGACTAATAATATGCATAAACTCTAGGAGTTGTACCTAAGTAAGAGTTATGATGAATAAAATTTAATATGAATGGGGATATATGATTAGTTATATTAAGTGTAAAAGGTATAAGGTAAATATCAGTGGTATATATTTAACACTAGAATGCATTACATACCACTAAGTGCAATTACAAGAGTGGTATACCCTAAGGTAACACATGTGGCAATTACAAGAGTGGTATACCCTAAGGTAACACATGTGGAGTACAGTTTGTACCTATGATCTAACCTTAATCAAACAATGATACCACCCAATACCTTTTGTTTTTACCGACAATACTCTTTTTTATCCATTTTAGAGTATAGTTTGTCAAGACCAGTTGTTTTTTCTTAGGTGACATAGATAGTAATCTCAAAATAGCTTCTACTCTTCTAACTCATGGTGAACATTTTTTCCAATCATATCTTTGTTGAGAAGCTCTTTTACCTTTTTAAACTAGGACCTTGGGTAGTTTTATTTGTATTTATATATGTTGTAAAATCTATTATAATAAGGACTTGGGTATTAATTTTACTTATTTTTAGACTTTCGCATATCTTGTTGAAAGGGTTTAAGGGGTTCACTTATTTAGGTGGATTAGAGTAGGTGTTTCATCATCTAGTTATTTGGGTTGTGAGAATTTAATATTAGAGTCTAGTTTATGATTCTACCAGTACAAGAAAAAATACCAAGTAGAGTCTCGTGGATTGGTGTGTTGATGTCCATATCTATACCTTGGGAAGCTATAAGAAATTCTAGAAAATTGTTGCACTTAAATTTTTTCTCTTGTATAGTTTGTTTAGAATAAAATTGGTATCTCTCAATTCAAATTAGTACATCTACACTCATAATTGAAATTTCGTTAACTCTAATAGGCATCTTGGGGAGCTCACAATTTGAATCTAGTTGTTTCTATTTTGCATCTGTCTATAAGGGTTGGAAATTATGTTTGTCATATGAATTATTATAAATTTAGTTATTTTTTACTTTTTTGGTGTAATATATATTTGCTTGTGATTTAAATTTGTTTAGTTAAATTTGAACTATGATGGGCAAGATTAGTAAATTGCTCTGCATTTCATGGTTCATGAAGGAATTTGAGTAGGTCTATTACTTTTTTATTATTATTAGTATCATGATATTTTAATTTGTTGTTTTGATGAAGTTGATTCTTGTATTAGTTTTGATTGATTAACATGTGTGAGTTTTGAAAATCGTTAAAGGTGGTAATATTTTTTGTGTTGATAGTTAAATGAAACTATTTTCATAGTGGTTTGATGAAAACTATATTCTAAATATTTGGCATGGCTTTGTCAATGGTAAATCTGATAAGAGAAACATGATTTATAACTATAGGAGTGTAAGGGCTTGTTTCTATAAAACATTCATTTTATCTAAGTGATGATTTTACTCGTCCACAAGGTTGCTTCATGATGTTTCTATGGTATGGGATTATAGGAATGATTCCCAATAATTAATGAGTGTTTTACGTTAGTTTGTTATTTTTGGAGGTTAATAATGCTTTATAATCAACTTTAGTTGACAAATATTGTTCTAAGCATCGAAAGTCAAAATGGACTATGCCATCAGTTCGTTAGCGTTGATTTTGGGATAGTAGCATGGTTGGTTAGATTTTATGGTATTTATATCTCATTTTAATTGTTAGTTTGAAAAATTGTGAGATAGGGTCTCGGGAGACAATTTTGTAAATATAATCACTTTTCAAAATTCTAATGTCGCCATTAAGTCTAGAGTATTGACCTTTACATGGTATCATTGTTTATTTGAATTCTTAGGATTTTGGATGAATCATTAGGGGTTGGTGGATACTTTAAATTTTCCTAGTCTTCAATGGGTGCATTCTCTTAACTGCCCCTTGGGATGCTTTAAAGATAGGCCCTTAAGTGGCCAGCCAGTTGCTTAATAGTTTGCCAGTTGGTATGCCGCTTAATAGAATTCTTTTCTCTAATGTGAAGGTCTCTTAAGAAGAGGGCTAGGGCTCAGGCTTTGAAGGTACCACAAATATGGAACTTTATACGAAGTTGATAACCTCTTAAGAGACCCAGTGTCCGCTTAAGCAACACCCTGTACCCTTAAATACCTTTTTTCTCAATCTTACACCATTTTTAAGTTTTTGAGATTTGAGTTATAAAGATTTTAGGTGATTTCTTCGATCTTCAAGCTTGAATAACATCCAAATCCCTATTTGAAGTATTTTAGTTCAATTTATGTCATGTAAAGATCATTTAAACACGATTTCAAAACTAAAATTTTGGTATTTTTGCCTGAAAGGCCTAAAATTGTTTTCTTCAAATTTAAACCTCATTTTAACATGTTTTCACTTGGTTTTTTGTAATGCCCTATACTTCTACCTAGCTTAAAATCAACCCAAAAATATTAAAGACTTGATTTAAAAGATGAATCCACTTTTATACATTTGGAATTTTCAAGATTTTTACTTTTTATTGTGTTGGAAATTGAATAAGTTTTCCATCAATACCACATTCATCCATATCTGACACCCAAAAAAGAGTTAGAGCCTTTTTAGTAAGACAGTGTATCACCTGAGCTATCAGCGCATCGTAGAGCCAGCTTAAATGGCAATTGTCAATTTCTAGTGTTGTTTCGCGATAGTGGAGCGTCATGCCAAAGGCCTTGTTTACAATTGTCCATTTTCCAGGGAATCTTCATGATGTATCCGCTTCATGTAAAACTTCAAGGTTGCAAACAAAGTCACAAAGCAATAACTCCATGTCGCGCCACCATGCAGATTTCCAATTGTCCAATTCTAGTGGCTTGGAGCAATAGTGGTGTGTCGCGCCAAGGATCAAAATTGAGAATTTTCTAGTTTTGGTGATATTAAATCCCAGGGGTCGTTTGGTCTTTTCCCATGACTTCAATTCCACCCAATCACGGGATTTGACCCTAAGAGTGCATTATTTGCTCACTTTTGCAATAGTCTTTCAAATTAAAATCAACCCTACTCAAGAACAAGAACCCTATCTCTAAAATTCAAGGCCAATTCCAGAAATCTTTCCAAGAACTTCAAGAATTTAGATTTCCAGGTATGCATAGTATTCATTCATGGATTCCTTTCATCCAAGAAGCCCAAGAATCAAGTTTTAAATCATATATTATGAATATTATGTATTGGGTTAATTATGTTAATGTGATTATTGATGTATGGTTCCCATATTGGAATATCAATGTGTTTTTATGGAATTAAATTAGTATATAAGTTAAATCCATGAAGTGAGTGGTTTATGAGGTGTTAATTAAAGACTATACCTATGCTCTAAGTGGTGCATGTAAGGTATATGATAAAATACCTTGAAGACTAGAAATCAAGTAATATATTTCAATTATGACTTAAGTGAAATATTCATGTTTTACCCTTATGTTCAAATAACTCCCATGCTATTGATGTGTAATGTAGATGTTGTTGAAATTCTCATGATGCAAGAATATGGAATTATGATATTGATTATATGCATTCCTTCCATGTACGAGATTATGATAACCATGTACTTCATGAAATCCCCAACTTATTATATTATGAATTATTGATATTTGTCATGTGTTTAAGAAGTGTCAAATCTTGTCAGTTTCATGCTATCGAGTCTTAGGGGTAGTTGTACTTGGCAGTTTAGTTGTATTCTTAGAGCCGGTGTCATGTTTTCACGATATCCTTATTCAATCCATGTTTGATAGAATTTAGTCAGTCATGTGACTTAGGAAAATGTAGTAAACTTAGTAATGCCAATAAACTTAGAAAGCTTAGTATTTCAGTTATCTCATTATTATTCCATCAGTCAAGGAAACTCAATGAACTAAGTCCAGTTCAATTCGGTGAATCATGTTCAATATCTATTCAGATGGGAGTAGGATTTAGCATCGAGTGAACCCAAGGATGAGAACACAGACACTGGCAGTTGAGGGTGTGATCCTTAGAAGCAATCCTTCCATTCCAGAACTATGTAGCCAGCATAGGTTTAGATATCAACACTGCCAGATGAGGGTCACTCACAGATTTTCCTTACCAGTGGTACGGTATTAACACCCTTCCAATTTAGGTTACAGATTGGAACCCAACTCAGCTATATTGCTTTATTTTGAGCACGTCGGTTAGATGATTACCTCTCACTATTTTAGTTTCAGATTTAGCCTTTAGAATAGAACTCAGTCCAGCTCTGTAGAAATTAGGACTGTCATATTTAGTTGCTTTACTCAGTATGGAACTCAGCTAGTTCCATCAGATTTAAAGACGATCAAACACCTTTACCTAGTTAATAGTATATTATTTATATGAAATTCATGTTACCAATATTTAGATTTTAGTAATGTCAGATACAGTCAATCAGACTAGCTTTACATAATCAGAATTATCAAAAACAATCATTCCTTTATTAGTAATACAAGATTAGTTCCTTAATACTCAATAGACATAGTTATTTAGTATCCCAGTATTAGTACTCACATATTAGAAATCCACGTTATCAGAATTCATGAGTTAGTGTTATCACGATCTTAGTTACAGTCACGTATTCATGCATGTATTCTCATATTTATGTTATTCAGTCAGTTAGTATCATTGTTGCATATGAACCATTGCATTCATCCTACCTTACTTGCATACCAGTACATTCAACGTACTAACGCATTTGTGCTATGGTGTTTTATACCATAGGTTTAGAAACAAGAGCTTCCGAGCATCCTTAATAGATAAGATGTTCAGCAGCCAGACTAGCAGTAAGTTCTCATATTCAAGGATAGCATGGTTATTTTCTAGTTTATTATTTAAGTAGCTTAGAGTTAGTTGGGAACATGTACCATGAACTCCATAGATTTCAGACAGTTTATAGGCTTTTAGACTACAATATTTTTCAGACAATTTATTTCAATTTTGGGTATTGTTATACCCCATTACAAACATTGTTTAATATTCAGTATTAGTTCAAATTTTAACCTTATGGCCTTACAACTTATATTCGACACAACTGCAGTATATTATTTAGTGCTCAGTTATAGATATCAGTTATTGGTTAGCTTATGGTTCTTCGAGGTCATGAGCACCGTGTAACATTTTGGGTACTAGATTAAGGGTGTTACAAACTTAGTATCAGAGCCTAAGGTTCAATAGTGTCCTACAAAGTGTTAAAGCCGCATCTAGTAGAGTCTTGTGTATGGGTATGTTGTGAACCACCCTTATGTGCAGGAGGATATGAGATGTTTTACGAATAGTTTCCCTTCTTTCAGCATTTATGTCATGTCAGTGAGCATATTCTCCAATTAATTTCTCAGTCTAATCTACTTCTTGCTCTCACTTATAGAGTATACCTTCTAAAGGGCTAGCAAAAGGAGAATCGGTAATTAGTCTGCAGCTCATCCCGTTCAGGTAGATACCCTGGACAAACATATTTCCCATGCAGAATACATGACTGTATTTACTACTCTAGCCAATTATGTCAAAACATAGAATGAACGGCTAACTATTATTCCAGCTAATTTAGCTGCATCCAGGATTCGGGACTTCACCTAAATAAATACTCCCTTATTCTCAGGTTCATAGTCTAAACAGGATTAACAGGTATTCCTCGACCAGGTTCAGAAAGTCACAAACATCATGGGAGTGATTTCCAAAGAGATTGCAGAGTTGGCCACTTATCAGCCACATGATATAGCCCATACAAGTTTAAATAGTGGATGGTAAACAGGAGTACAGATGCAGAGCCTATATAATGGGAAGAGTTTCATAAAACCTTCTTGTATAGATTCTTTCCCCTATAGTAGAAAGAAAAAAGTATTATAGTTCATCAATCTCAGACAAGGTATAATAAGAGTGAAAGAATACTTTCTCAAGTTCACCTAGTTAGCCAGGTATGCTCCCCATGTAGTAGCAGACAGTAGATCCAGAATGAGTAAGTTTGTGTTTGGGGTTTTAGTTAGAGTTGTTAAGGAGTGTAGGAGTGCGATATTGATTAAGGAAATGGACATGTCTATACTAATGGTACATGCTCAACAAATTGAAGAGCAAAAACTTAAAAAAAAAAAAGAGAGAATAAAAAAGCCAAAATAGGTAGTTATAGTTTTTCTCAACCAGGGTCGTAGGGTGGTAACCGTTCTCAGCATAGCTAGAAGTTTTCAGTTCCAGCTCCTTCCTCAGCCAGTGCTTCAGTTCCTAACTTTTGAAATGGTAGATAAGATACCATGTTCTAAATATCAGAATAGTGTAAGAATTATTTGCACTCATCAATTTTGCGACCAATGTGGTAAGTATTATTGGGGTGTGTTTAGAGCTGGTAGTAATGTGTAATGCCTTAATTTTCTTAAATCAGAATGCCATATGGTGCTTATGATCCCAAAGGATCACAAGCTAACTCTTTTTTGATATCTGTACCTAATCACTGCATAATATACTGAAATAAATTAAAAAACAAGAAAAATATTGCCATAAGGTTCAAAACAACTAAAATACTCAAAAATAAAACCTGACTATTGGTACATCTATCTGAAAAGCCTCTACACTATCAAAACTGTGAAGTTGATAAGACATGTCCCCAACTACCTCCGTCTACTAAAAATAAACTGAGTTTAATGCCAAAATAAGGATTATCCTCTGATGATGAGGACTCACTACTAAGTCAACTATTGCTGGGTGAGTCTAGATTGCAAAGAGTGCCATGTCTCTCACTCCTCTAAACCTATGGTATAAGACACCATAGTGCAAGAGAAAAGTATGTGTCAGTACTTTGAATGTACTTGTATACTAGATTAGGTAAGACTAAATACAAGGGATTATGCATGAGCATAACTCAACTGAATAATATGAGAGTACTGAATGAAAATCTATGTATGGACTGAATACTACCTTCTGAATACTTGAACTTCTGACAACAGAGTTTACTAATACTAATATCTGTGTTTACTAATAGTGATAGTCTAAATAATTGAGTCTACTGATAACTAAACTGTGTGCTTACTAATATCAAGTGATTGAAAATGAGATCAAACTTATCTAGCGGATGATCTTCAAATATAGAAATAATGATAAGTAATGATTGAATCTGTGTTTGTGATCAGGACTATCTAGCGGGCTATCCCTGAATCGATTTAATACTGATACTGGTTAACTTTATGTGAGACCAGGCCTTTCTAACAGGTTGTCTATGAGTCTATGGAACTATCTAAGTTCCTAATTGATATAAATGACCATATCTAACAGTCTTAATTTTTGTGTGCTACTGTGATGACTGATACTGAACTGCAACTGTGGGAGTTCTCACTTAGCCGACATGCCTCATATATGAATTAGTGGGGTCCAACCTATAGCCCCAGATGGAAGGGTGTCAGTAGCATGCCACGGGTATAGACACTACTATGGTCAAGCCTCTCTAATGGGTAACCCTGAATAAGAAGTCAATCCTAAGGCAACGGATGACTCCTCGAAGGTAGTCAAGCCTTAATCTAGTGGGTGACTCTTGATCCTGCATTGGCTATGCAGTTCTAGTGTACAAAGATTGCTACTAACGACTCTACCTCTCTAATGAGGAAGCTGTCACCCCTACATTTGCTCTATGGTAGTTCCTACTCCCAACTAAAAGATGTTGAACTTAGATGGAGCTGAATCTGTTATTGACTATATTACTTGACTGATCTGACTGAGTTTGCTTGGTTCTATTATCTGATAGAATGCTGCTTGGATTCTCCTATCTGACTCAATGCTACTGAATTCTTGTTAGCTTATTGAATTTCACTGAAGCCTGAATAGAATACTGAATACCACTGAATTATATTGAAATAGAAATCAATGCTGAGTTAGATTAGACTAATAGTGAGACTGAATTGCAGTAATACTGAGATTACTGAATTTTCTTACATTCTGTAACTGTTGGAATTCTACTTATCATAGCTTGATTGAGAGTATCTTGAAACTGACACTAGCTCAAGATTTGCAACTAACTTGTTGGGTATAAATACCCCTAGGACTCTATAATATAAAAGTTAAACATAACCATTCTTGAATAACCATGACAATGGATTTTCATCCAGCATTGCAATCACTAAAGCATTTCTTCAAGCACTTGGGAATCTTAAAACGTATAATGGTATAAGGATGGAAAGTAATTTCTCATAATTCTTTCAATAAGGAATGAACAACCATAAGAAGGCAAGAAATATATCACAATTCACTCACTAAGGTATTTCAAAAAACACTTGGCATACATGAATTTATACATAATTTGGGGATTTCTCATCAACATGCTATAATGACCCTATTTCCTTCAGACAAGCATTTTATCAAACATATGCGGAGAATGCTTTGGTTGTTCAACAAATACTACACCTAAGTATCATTATTTCATCAACCAACATGAAACTTGAAGAGGGTTTATGATAAACATCACACAACTAATCACATCCTAGAATCAATTCTTAATATCTTTAGTCTAAATCGTGAATTAAAACTCAACAACACATAATCATGAACTTCAATACACATAAATCATGAAATCTCATAGATACATAAACTTTGTAATTTAGAAAAGTATTCTTGGACGTTTTGGGTAAAAGGAACCCAAGAATCAACATCTTACATACCTTAGGTGACTCTTTCTTGAAGGTTCTTAGAGAGATTCTTTGTTAATTGAGTTTTCTTGAAGAAGAGTTTTGAATCTTTTTCTTGGGTTTTTTATCTTCAAGGAAAATCTATCTTTTGATGTTATAGATGAATATGGAGTTATGAGCCTTGATCTGATATAAATATGTGTTAAAAGGGGTGAAAAAAAGACCAAAAAGCCCTTTCTAAAATGACTAAAAAATTGCTGAACGGGATATGCGATGGTGGGTGGGATGGTCCATCGAGGGAACGATGGTCCGTCGATCTTGACCGTCGTACCTGGGCTAGAACTGGGTTCACTCTCTTGTCTGCGATGGCTTGGGCAATGGTTCATCACTAGCCCGATGGTCCGTCGGCCTTATCATCATATTTAACCTGAATGAGGTCTCACTTCCTCCTCTACGATGGTTTGGGAGACGGTCCATTACTTGCTCGACGGTCGGTTGACCCCTTTCCATCGCACTAGGCCGGTTCTGACTGCCTTCTAATAATTCGGCCATAACATTCTATCCTAACATCAGATTCTGACAAAATATGTATTGTTGTAAAGATAATTTAATTTTCCATATGATAAAAAGTCAAAATTTGGAAAATTTAATATGGATTAAGTACTATTCACTTTGGAAGTCATCCCTTAATCTAATAGAGATGGACAATGGTTTAAAAGAAGTTTGGGGTATTACATAATATATTATTCAGATGTGGCGAGTCAGGTCACAAGGTTTGAGACTGTCCTAAGCCCAGTCCACAAAGTCAGCATGGTTGTCCTTTAGGTCAGTCTTTTCGCCTGAATCAGTAGGGTTCTAATATCAGCACTATCAGTAGGCAATGCCAAAACAAACTCTATGCACTTCAGTCCCGACAATATTAGGAAAGTTTTCATGTTGTAGTCACTGGTATGTTACAGTTCTTTCACTGTCATGTTTATTCTTTTTCAATATCAGGATCTTTTTCTTCTTTTATAACTTTAAGGTTAGACCAAATGTTAAATGTACCTTTTTCTGTCTCCACCCCAGTGAGTCAGTCTAACACATCCCGATAGGTATATAGGAACTATTCGGTCATGATGTCTCAAAAATTTAGGCCTTCAGGATTCTGGTAGTGATGCCAATATAGGTAGAAATTCAGTAAGGAAAGATGATTCCCAACCTATTCCTACCTCAGTGCAAAGTTTTGTACTTCAACCATTACGATACTTATGTATGCTTTACATTTTAGTTTCATGAACACAACTTACATTCCCGCACTTTCCTTAGGATCGTGTGTATTTGTAGTTCCTAGAATGAGAAATCCCAGTTCATTTAGTGTTATGAATCATGTTTGAAAAGTACAGAAATTTCAGACTCAGGTCATGATGCTAATGACTTATACACTCATGTCCTATCTTACAGTATGTTTAGCATACATGACTCATACTCCACTCCTAATTATCAGCCAAACTCAGACCATGTCATATACACCCTCAGTTTAGATCCCTTGGTGAATCTATTGAGATGATGTTCTATCCCACGAGTCTCAATTACGGAGTCAGTTCAGTAATCAATATTAAGTAAAGGACTCAGATAGTCCTACAAAACATTGGCTATTTGTTATCAGTTACTTAGCCATCAGAATTCATTACTTCAGTACCAGTCTAAACCTTAGTTATCAGAAAGAAATATTCACTTCCAGCTATAGTCTTAGTTACAGTTATAGTCTCAATTATCATCTTAGATAAAATCTCATTCCCAGTCCTAGACCAGTAATCGGGTCAGTAACTCAATTCAATTTTGAGTTATTCGACTATAGCATACAGTTATCTGTCACTCAGTTGTCAGCCTTCCAGTACCTTAGTTTAAAAGACTATTCTAGAATCGTGTTATACTCCTAGTGTTGCATTCTCAAATAATACAGTTACCCTTAATTCATGGTCAGTTATCTCATGTCACTTAGTCAATCCTTATCTCCTATGCATAATACTCTGCAGTTGTATTCTAGTTATTTAGGACTAAGTATAGTTCCATCTTGCAGACCCAGTATTCAGCTATCAGTCATCCAGTTAATCAGATAATATAGTCTGTTTAGGCATTCATGCTCTACACTCATGCAAATATTTTCATTAGTTTTAGGATAAAACAAAGTACTTTAGTCAAGTATATGTTTTTAGTATGAGTACATTGATCCGAGTAATTCAGTTTTTTAATCTGGAAAACAATTTGTATGGTGTGGTTTCACATTTTTCCACCTAGTCCTACTATCAAAAATCTCAGGAATATAACTATTCCAAGATAGAAAGTCCCAGTAGTTGCATGATCATCTTAGTTTATGTATTAAATCTCAACTTCAAATCCCAGATATTCAGTCCCAATTTAGTTCGTAGGTTCCTTGTGCATCATCCGTGTTTTCCTCAGTATCTTAGTCAAGTCAGTATTGTTCTAGAGATAGAATGTCCCAAGGGCAAGATGCTCTATAACCCCCGAGCTATCATGCCCTAAGCCCTCCAATTTCTCTTTATGTAATGAATCCAGTTTGGAGTTGTGGGTACCCATAGGTTAATCCTCTAGCTCCAATATAAATTGTAAGCTATGTATTCAATGGCTTAGTTCAGTTCACGATACCCAGTTTACATCACATGTTAATGACTCAACCATGTTCTCATATTCCCATTTATGCATGTTTAGAAAGGATCCCGAGATGAGGTCAGAAAATTTCATGTGTTTGAAAATATCTCCCATGAAGGGAGTGATGAAGTTTGGTAAGAAGGGAAAGCTCAGTACCCATTATGTCGGTCCCTTCAAAATTCTCAGTCACTTTGGAAAAGTAGCTTATGATCTAGAGTCGTCTTTAGATATAGCTTCAGCGCATCTAGTCTTTCATACCTCCTTGATGAAAAATTCATAAGTAAACCAGTAGTCATAATCCCGATTGAGGGCGTAGACATTCAGAACAACCTCTCTTATGAAGAGATTCCAGTCGAAATCCTGGACTACTAGACTTGTAGACTAAAGAGCAAATAATTCCCTCTAGTCAAAGTTCTTGGGCGGAATCATTCCATTGAGGGAACTACTTGCAAAGAAGACATATACATATGATTAAAGAACTCTCACCTCTTCTCCGTAAAATCTTAGACTCAGCACAAGGTAATAGCTTTCCTTAGAGCTTATTCAGTTTCACGTTAGAATTCAACTACAAACCAGTTTTGTGATCGGATTCCCATTTGAAAATTAGTATCCATTTGCTATTGCATATTCAATCATATGTTTATGCATCAAATCAGTCATGTGTTCATTCATCAAACATGCATTCTCCTTGTTAGAAACTTAGTTATTAGAAATTTCAGTCATGTATTGATGTGTCAGGGCAGTCCTAAAATCATTCATCAGATATGTCTGCTCAGTATAAATCTCAACAATGTCAGTTATGTAGTCATGTTTCAGTTGTTCATGTTCAGTATGTACTTTAGCTTATCATTTCTCCCATTTCAATAAGTTTCATTTGAGGATGAATGTTCCCAAGAAGGAGATATTGTAATGCCCTATACTTTTACCTAACTTAAAATCATCCCAAAAATGTTAAAGACTTGTTACCAACGATACTAAATTTGCCTAAAGCCAACACCCGAGCGATGAGTTAGAGCCTTTTTAGTGAGACAATGTATCACTTGAGCCATTAGTGCATTTTCCAGTATTGCTCTGCGATAGTGGCGCGTCCGCCAAAGTCCCAGTTCATAATTGTTATTTTCCAGGAAATCTCAGCGATGTCTCTACATCGTGCTAAACTTATAGGTCTCAAACAAAGTGTCAACGCAATAGCTCTGCGTCGTGCCAATATAACGATTCCTAATTGTCCCATTCTAGTGGCTTGGCACGATAGTGGCGCATCGCGCTATGGATGAAAATCCAGAATTTTCCAATTTTTGTGATATTAAATCCCAGGGGCTGTTTTGTATTTTCCCATGACTTCAATTCCACCCAATCACGGGATTTAACCCTAGGAGTGCATTATTTTCTCACTTTTGTATTAGTCTTTCAAATTAAAATCAACTCTACTCAAGAACAAGAAGCCTAGCTTTCAAATTCAAGGCCAATTCCAAGAATCTTTCCAAGAACTACAAGAATTTAGATTTCCAGGTATGCATAGTGTTCATTCATGGATTCCTTCCATCCATGAAGCCCTATAATAAAGTTTTAAGTCATGTATTATGAATATTATGTTGTGGGTTGATTATGTTTATGTGATTGTTGTTGTATGGTTCCTATGTTGGAATCTCAATGTGTTTTTATGGAATTACGTTAGTGTATGAGTTTAAATCATTAAATTAACTGGTTTATAATGTGTTAATTGATGATTATACCTATTCCCTAAGTGGTTCATGTAAGGTGTTTGATAAAATACCTAGAGGACTAGAAATCATGTAATATAGTTCAATTGTGACTTAAGTGATGGATTCATGTCTTACCCTTATGTTCAAATGACTCTAATGCTATTGATATGTAATATAGATGTTGTTGAAATTCTTATGATGCTAGAATATGGAATTATGACATTGATTATATGTATTCCTTCCATGTACAGGATTATGATAATCATGTACTTCATGAAATCCCCAACTTATTTTATTATGAATTATTGATATTGGCCATATGTTCAAGAAGTGTTAAGTCTTGTCAGTTTCATGCTATCGATTCTTGGGGGTACTTGTACCTGACAATTTAGTTGTATACCTTGAGCCAGTGTCATCTTTTCATGATATCCTCAGTCAAGCCGTGTTAAGTAGAATTTAGTCAATCATGTGACTTAGGAAAACCTAGTAAACTCAGTAATCCCAATAATCTCAAAAAGTTCAGTACTTCAGTAATCTCAATAGTATTTCATCAGTCAATAAAACTCAATAAACTAAGTCTAGTTCAATTCAGTTAATCATGTTCAGTGTTTATTCAGATAGGAGAAGGATTTAACACCTAGTGAACCCAAGGATGAGGACACACACAGTGACAGTTGAGGGTGTGATGCTTAGAAGCAATCCTTGTGTTCTAGAACTCTTTCCCAAGTTGGAATCTCAATGTGTTTTTATGGAATTACGTTAGTATATGAGTTTAAATGCATGAATTGAGTGGTTTAGAAGGTGTTAATTGAAGATTATGCCTATTCCCTAAGTGGTGCATGTAAGGTGTTTGATAAAATGCCTAGAAGACTAGAAATCATATCGTATAGTTCAATTATGACTTAAGTGATGGATTCATGTTTTACACATGTTTAAATGACTCCCATGCTATTGATGTATGATGTAGATGTTGTTAAAATGCTCATGATACTAGAATATGGAATTATGACATTGATTATATGTATTTCATCTATGTACAAGATTATGATAACTATGTACTTCTTGAAATCCCCAACTTATTGTATTATGAGTTATTGATATTAGTCATGTGTTCAAGAAGTTTCACGTTTTGTCATGCTATCAAGTCCTAGGGGTACTTGTACCGGAGAATTTAGCTATATACCTAGAGCCAGTGTCATGTTTTCACTATATCCTCTATCAAGCCATGTTAAGTAGAATTCAGTCAGTTATGTGACTCAGGAAAACTCAGTAAACTCAGTAATCCCAGTAATCTTAGAAAGCTCAGTACTTTAGTAATCTCAGAAGTATTTCGTCAGTCAATGGAGCTCAATGAACTCAGTCTAGTTTAGTTCAGTTAATCATGTTTAGTGTCTATTAAAATGGGAGTAGGATTTAGCTCCGAGTGAACCCATGAATAAGGATACACACACTGATAGTTGAGGGTGTGATCTTTAGAAGAAATCCTTGCATTCCAGAACTATGTAGCCATCATAGGTAGAGACATCAACACTGTCAAACAAGGGTTGATAAAGTTGATAAATACTGTCAGATGAGGGTCCCACCATTCTCTTTTGGGGACACTACCAGATGAGGGTCACTTACAGCTTATCCTTACAAGTGGTTCTGTACTGACACCAAACTAATTGAGGTTATAGATTGGACCCCATATCAACAATATTGATTTATTTGGGGCATGTTATTCAGATGATTACCTCCCATAATTTTAGTTTCTGATTAAGTCTTCAGAATAGAAATTAGTCCAGTTCTATAGAAATCCAGACTGTCAGATACAGTTGCTCAGCACTGTATGGAACTCAGCTAGTTCAATCAGATTAAAGGACTATCAAACATAGTTACCCAATTAACAGTATATTAATTATATGAAAATCGTGTTACCAGTATTCAGAATTTAGGACTGTTAGATATAGTCAATCTGACCAATTCTTCATAATCAAAACTGTCAGAAATAGTCATTCCTTTATCAGTAATACAACATTAGTTCCTCAGTTCTCGGTAGACTTAGTCATTCAGTAACCCAATATCAGTACTCAGATATCAGAAAATTTACGTTATTAGAATTCACGAGTCATTGTTATCACGATTTTAGTTATAGTTATGTATTCATGCATGTATTCTCAAATACATATTATTCAGCCGGTTAGTATTATTCATGCATATGAACCATTGCATTTAGCCTACCTCACTTGTATACTAGTATATTTAATGTACTGATATATTTGCACTATGGTGTTTTATACCATAGTTTTAGAAGCATGAGCTCCCAAACATACTTAGTAGATCAGACGTTCAACAGCAAGACTAATAATGAGTCCTCATTACTCAAGGATAACATGGTTATTTAATTACCTTAGTATTTTAGTAGTTCAGAGTTTGTTACGGATATTTCCTATTAACTCCATAGATTTCAGAGAGTTTAGAGCTTTAAGACCATGTTTCGAATAATTAATTTCAATTTTGGGTACTGTTATACCCTATTACAAACATTGTTTTTATATTCAGTATTAGTTCAGTTTTGAACCTTATGGCCTTATAGCTTATATTCCGCATAATTATAGTATATTATTTAGTATTCAGTTATAGATATCAATCATGGGTTAGCTTGTGGTCCTTTGGGGTCATATGCACCGTGTAACATTTTGGGTTCTAGAGTTGGGGTGTTACAGCTTTCTTCTATGGCTTGTATTAATCATAGGTAGTGTGTGTTCTATAGATAGTAAAATTTTACTCCTTTATCTAAGAAGTGAGTATTTGGTGTTCATTTTTACTTGAACTCAAAAAATAAGGAAAATGGGAATCTGTGGCTTCCTTTTGATACGTAGGTTCTATATTTGTATGATTTAGTTTGTTTTAAGGCCATTACAGAGAGGTATGACATGTATTCAAGGCTTGTGGATCTAGATATCATTATTTGAGGTAGGTTAAGGATGAACTTTCTTCAGAATAGGTTAGGTAGTTAATACAAATATTAAAGCAAGTTTTATGTGTGGTTACTAATCATCTATATGGTATTATCCCTGTTATGTGTCTTTGTAGCCATATATTGTTATTATTATTGGTTTGTTACATTATTTTATATGTATGATCTATATGACGGTCTTATATGATGTTGTTGGCTCTGTGTATGTTTATCTTATTATTTTTTTCCTGGTGGAAATGCCTAAGTTGTGGTTGATATTGTCCAGATAACATATTTCTTGTATATCTCTTTCTAATAGTATGAGTATTATATTACATCATAGATGGTTGGATTATTGAGTGTATTCTAGCTTACGTGCTTGTGTATTAGTTTGTTTAAAAATTCTCTTTTTTGTTTAATTGTGAGCATTACCTCCTCATAACATATATGTATTCATAAGGCATTAGAACCACCATAGATAAATTATTTTCTAAAAGAAATGGGACTTTTTTGAACCCCTTATATCAAAGATTACATCCCAGAGAGGAGTTATGGATATGAAATTAGTATTAATATTGGTTAATGGATTGCATATTAGTTGTACACCCCCATGGCTCCTACGTCAGGAGTTGTATGTGGTAGGTTTATATGGAGATTGTGCGACAACCTCAGACTTATCACATCATCCTCATAATTATCATTTTCATTCTTTTTCATACAATATGCACCTTCAATGTCTTACTTTCATGTTTTATATTATGTCTAAGTACCATGTTCTTTTATTTTGTACTTGTAGTTACTATATGTGTTATAATTAGGACAGTTAGTAGAGATAGTGTGGGCTACCCTTTTGGATATTTTCTAATTTTAGATGATGTGACCATAGTGTGTATTTAATTTACCTTATTTTCTTCTTTTCTCTATCTCTCTGTGATACCTACTGATTACAAGTGTATCATGTTACCCTATACTTCCCTCCTCTATCAATACAGATATAGGTGTGAGTGCATCGCACAATAACTAAGTTCAGGTATTGATAGGATACATTTGAGATAGTGGTCGTTCTATGCATTTAGAGTGACCTCCTAGAGTGTCCTATCTTGTTTATATCTTGTTTTATATTTGAAACAGTCTTGCATTCTTTTTTTGATTACCTACTATATTTTCTTACTACCAGTTGTATATAGATTATTCGTACACTATGACACCAAATTTTACGATGTTTTATGTATTATTTCATATTCATTTCTTCTATATTTATATATATATAGTTTGACTTCATTCTGGATGTCTTGTCTTGGGTTTTAAAGAAGTTTTCTCTTCTTATAAAAGATTGGGTGATAATTTTACTTTTTAAGGTTTAGCTTTGATAAGTTCCATCATGACCCTTGTCTCTAGGATGTGAAAATCAGTATCGAAGCATCCAGTTCACTGGTCTCATCAGTGTAAGTACAGGGTCTCTAGTAGAGTCTCGTTGATAGATATATAGATGTCTATATCTATTTTAAGAGTCCATAAGATATTTTCGCAAATTTTCTTATTTTGTTCATTATCATTCACTATTTTCAGCATAGATGGTGAGGACTAGATCTCATGAGTTTAGAGCTACTGGGCCATTATTTTAGGAGAGACCCAAGTCTAGTTGGTGAGTGGTGAGTCATGGATTAACCTGAGGTAGGGGATGAGCATTTGGAGTAGGGCTTTATGACTTTGTAGTAGGGATCTATGGCTATTGTGGCATGTGAGGCATGTTTTTATGCATTTTAGATATCTTTTTGCAAGTATTGCCACTAATTTTGAGATGATTCAGAAGAATCTGAATTGATTAAATGTTTTCCATTAGTTAGGTACTACCAAAATGGTAGGGGCCATTATTTTTGAATAGAGTGGATCATTCAAAAATGATTGAGCCTATTCTTTGATCATTTCAGTAAGATTCCAAAAGGGTGCATTGGGTCTTTGATCTTTTCAGTGAGAATCAAAAAGGGTGCACTGGGAGGGCGAGTTCTATAGTTACGCTTCTCGAGTAAGAAAATTTAGAGGTTTCTATAGGTATTATGGTAGACCAGTATAGGTAGACTTAAAATATTTAGATAGTAGGTATTTTGGTTTAACATTTTAGGGTGGTAATTCTAGCTCAATTATCACTTTTCCTATTTAGTCAGGCCACAAATTTTTTAATATTTTTGTTGAGTTTTACCATCTATCCAAGGACTATCACTGCCATATTTTTTATGCATGATCCTATTTTGACAATGAGAGGTGACCCTTAGAATGGTAGAGGTCTACTAGAGATGGGTATGGCAGAGATAGTGGTGACTCTGGTGGTCATCGTAGGCCTATTCATTAGGTAAAGGAGGTAGACTGTGCAAATCTATACCCACCAGACTAGCGACAGAGCCTTTAAACATTGTTTTCATAGGTATCATCCATGGTTGCTTCAGATCTACATTGGTATTATTTGACTTGGGGTCAACTTTGTCCTATGCATGTGCAAATTTTTGTTTAGGTTTTGATTCTACTAGTGATCCTCTTCTGTACCTATCAATGTATCTACCTCTATAAAAGGTACTTTAGTGTTTTATCGGGTATATCTATCTTGTTTTGTAACCATCATTGGGCATAAGACATGGGTAGATATGATCATCCTATCTATGATATGTGTTTTGTTATCTTGAGTATGGATTGGTTTGCTCCTTATCATGCTATTCTTGACTGTTATGGTAAGACCATAACTTTAGATTTGTTGGGTGCGCGAAGGGTAGCTTTGAAAGGTGCGCTTTATTCGGTTCCCATGACAGGCATCTCTTTATTTCAATGTTTTTGCTTGGTTTAGAAGGGATGATTTCCTACTTGGCCTATATTTTTTGTACTAGTATGGATTCACTGCATTTTTGGATTAAGTTAGTATTGTCCATGAATTCATAGATGCTCATCTAATGGACTTTCTATGTATGCCTTCAGAATGTGATGTTTACTTCATCGCTTATGTTAAGCTAGGCACCACACCCATCTCTATTCCTCCGTATATTATGGACCCAATAGTGTTGAAGGAAATAAAGGACCAGTTGCATAAATTATTGGAAAAGGATTTTATCTGGCATAGTGTATCACCTTGGGATATACCTCTATACGTATGTGTTTGACGATCGATAGTTAAAGAAGGTGTTAGTTAAGAATAAGTATCCACTTCCTTGAATTTATTACTTATTCGATCATCTTTAGGGCGCTATGATGTTTTTGTAAAGTGATTTAAGGTTTGACTATCATTTGTTGAGGATTAGATCTTTTGATATTCGAATGAAAACTTTTTTGATTTGATATGATCATTATTACTGTTGGCCATGTCATTTAGATTGATCAACTCCCCATCTGCATTCATAGAGTTGATAAACTTGAATTTTCACCCGTATCTCAACTCTTTTCTCATTGTATTTATGGATGATAACTTGGTCTAATCTAAGTGGAGGCTAACCACAAAGAGAATTTGTGCATTGTCCTTTAGAGAATGAAAAATGAGAAGTTGTATTTTAAGTTTTTTATGTGGGAGTTTTTATTGGAGTCTGTCTCTTTATCGGGTCATGTGGTGACCAAGGATTGTATCATGGTCAATTCAGTGAAAATTATAGTGGCTCGTAATTTGGCTAGGCCTATTTCTCCTACTAAGATTTAGAATTATGTGGGTTTCGAAAGATACTATCACTGCCTTGGGAAAGGTTTCTTATCCATTATAGCTCTTTTGATTAAGTTAAAACTCAGAAGAATATTTCATTTTAGTGGTCCAATAATTGTGAAGTGAAATTTTAATATCTCAAGCTTTGTAGACCTTAGCTCCTATATCTATCTTGCTAGTGGATAGTGTGGGTTTTACCAACTTCTATGATGTTTTAGTGTTTGGTTAGGTGTTGTGTTGATCTAGAAGGGTTAGGTGATTAGGTATTCTCTTTATCCATTAAAGTCCCGTGAGAAGAATTACCATACCCAGGATTTGGAGTTGTATGGGTTTTTTTCACAATAACGATTTAGAAGAACTATTGGTATTAAGTCCATTGTAAAATCTTCTTGAATCATTATAGATTCAGTATTTCATAAACCATCGAGCAGTTAATATGAGGCAGTATTGTTAGATCAATTTGCTAATCGACTATGACCTTACTATTCTTAGTTATCTAATAAAGGGTAAGGTCGTTGCAGATGCCTTGAGCCAGAAGTCGACTAGCATGGGAAGTTTCACATATCTTTTTACCTAGAAGAGGCCTTTGAACTTAGAGGTTTAGTCCTTATATGATGAGATTGCTAGGCAGTTAGGCTAAGGAGAACAAACATGATTCTCATAGTATTCTGAGGATTTGAGGCAGCGTTTAGTGCAAAGAGTGGTCAATTGGTTGAGATTTATACTGTAGAAGGATCATTGTTCTACGTATCAGTTTCATGTGGGAGTGATCAAGATATATCGTGATTTGTGACAACACTACAGGTGGGGTGGTATGAGGAAGGATGTAGTTGATTTTGTAGATCATTGCCTATGTAGCTAGCAGGTGAAGGCCAAGCATTTGAGGCATCTTGGTTTGACATAAAGGTTACCTATTCTCGAGTGTAATGGGAATAGATAACTATTGAATTTTTGGATCGATTGCCTTGTACTTCTTGTGGTTCTGATAGTGTTTTGCTTATCGTGGATCGATTGACCAAATCTTCTTATTTCATTCCAATTCAAGTTTACTTCAGTGCTAATAGTTTGGCACATAACTATATTTGTGAGATAGTTTATATCCAGGATGTATTAGTATCCATTAACTAAGATAGAGGGTAAGTTTTCACATGACATTTCAGGAAGGCATTTTATAAAGAGTTGGGTATGTGGGTTGATCTTAGAACATTGTTTCAGCCCTAGACAAACATTTACTTGTAACTCACTATTTAGGTTCTTGAGGATACGCTGGGAACTTTGGCAGAGTTTGCGTATAATGATAGCTACCATTTAAATATTGAGGTGGCTCCCATTAGCCAGATAGGCTGAGTTTTGAACAGATAAAAAGATAGGTAACTCAACAAACTCAGTAAAGAATATACAAATTTCAATAACCATCCCAATCTACAGTATTCCACAAAGTTTCTAAATAGACCAAAACCAATCTAACTTGGGACATCCTTCTGATGATAGACAAAAGAATACAAGAAAAGTAGTATAAGACATGAATATAAAGAGACTTTACAATCATAGCCATTCTAAAGAATGGAAGCTTACCATTTGGAAGTTGACTGCTGACAAACCAGAAATCCTATCACTACGCAGAAAAAGTACAAAAGTCTCTGGTTCGTGCATCACACAGGGATACAACATCTGGAGATGGTTAGCGTGTTGAGATGTAGCATGTAACTCATGGAGGGAATAAACTAATGAAATAACAAACAGTCAAAAATCACACAAAGCTAAAACATATGATCATATACATATATAAAACATTTGGGATAGGGAATAATGATAAGTACGTAAGTAAAATAATACCCTGAACTATGTAGCTTAACCAACATAAAAATAAACCCATGGGGTATATGTGTTCATCTCCCATTGTTGAAAGATATCTAGTGTGAGTTTGTAACACCCCAAATTTTGGTCCTTGGAAATTTCTTGAGTTTTGAACTCACTACCCAACCTACGACATACCTTACGAGTCTGTAGGTACCTTATGGTTCTTAAGAACCCAATAATAGCCTGACCACTATGTTAGCCTGATGTTTCTAATATTTGTATGACTGAGGGGTCATGAGTCATCAAGACCCTATACTAGTTTATAGTGTAAATTGTAGCCAAAATAGTGTAGTGCCCAAATGTTTCCATCTTGGGTATGACTGGACCCCACAAGTCATAGGGTCATGACATAAGTTGTATAGTGCAACTTATAGGGTCAAAATTTAGGGTTCCCAGGGCTACTGCCAAAACTACGGGTTGTGGTGACGACTCGTAGCCGAACGCCACAAATTGTGATGTGTTCCGTCACAACTAGCTGGTAAATTTTCAGTGTTCTATAAAGGATACTTTAGACATTTCCCCTTTCCCACACTTAACACCCACGAACATAAAACCCTATGGGTGCCTTATTCTCACCCATAGCATACAATTTTCACTTCTCGCTCTCTCAAAATTCCTAGAGATAAAACAAGCTAGGATTTCTCAAGGTTGTGCATGTAGGGGCCATCTTAAGATTTCTTTTCGACAATTGTGACACTTTTAGGCATGTTACTCTTTCCCAAATCATATTTTATTTAGAACATATATAAAAATTATTACTCATGTGATTTAATTATGATTTATGAATGTGGGTTTGAGGGTTTCAGGATGAATGATACTTGAGTTAAACTGCCCTGATTTTACATGCATTGATTTTTCTTTATCAATTATTTTTAAACTGTTCGGGTGCATGGGTATGGGAATTGTAAAGGTAGTTGGGTTTCTCCCCCAAATTTATGATTTGTTTTTGAAAAAAATTGTTCGGAGATTATGTTTACTCAACCCAGTTGTGTAATTGATTTTGAAAGATGGTTTGTCACACGATTTAAAGGCATTATTTTCCATGTTTTTGCTCTTAAACATGATTTAATGAACAAGGGAGGTTTAGGCATTCCCCCCAAGTTGATTTGATAAACAAAAATTGGTGAAGGTATTCCCAAACTTGATTTAATAAAAAAAAAAGGGGATCAAGGTATTCCCCTAAGTAATTGAATTGATATGTCATAGTGATAGGCTTAAAAGAATAATGGTATGATGATACATGTAGTGTGCCTTAATGTATAATTCCTTGATCTAATGAATGGGTTATATGAAAATTGTTTTAAGTGGGATTAATGGGGCTTATGTAGCTAAGCCACTAAGGTGTGAATCTTGAAAGACTGATACTAGAAGCTCACATTTCCCGATGTGAAGATGGGTTAGTTTTGATGACCGTGTGCATGGTTAACACTATTGATATATTTCTTATTGTGGGTTTGGGGAATTCCCTGGTCTTCCTTTAAACCTCCGGTTCCTACAACTAATATGCATTAGGGCCCTTTTAGTGGGGGAAACTGAACCTATATAGCCTATGGGTTCCTATTTATGACGGTTGAGATACATAGTCTAGGCTAATATTTTACTATCATGCTAACCCATGTGCCTTATCCCTATATGTGTTTTATATATTTATATGGTTATGTGTATATTTTTTTGAGTTGGATTTGAGTTGGCATTAGTTTACCCCTTATCCATGAGTTACATGCTAGCGTTCACCACGTTAACTGTCTCGAGACATTGTATCCCCACGCAATGCAAGCAATAGGGACACTTTTGTTTAATTGCATAGTGATAGATTATTCTTGGACCATTTGTGGGTTATCATGAAGTTGTGAGCCTCTTTGATATGTGAGCAGATGCTAATACAATTGAGGCTTTTAACTGAGAATAATTTCAAAGTCTTAAGCAACCTTTGACGTTTTTGATTGTTTTCTCTTTCATATTGCAGTAAAAGTCAAGATACATAAAAATACATGAAAGCTCCATCAAGAAGGATGATTTTTGGTGAAAGATGTAAAAAATTTAGTTATGAAGATTTCTTCTGATGACTTGGTCTGATAAGCTATCAGATTTATGATAAGCTACCAAACCATATCGTCACACATAGGCAGAGAACAAGAAAATTGAAAATTTTTTCTGACGACATATCCTGATAAGTTATTAGATCTTTGATAAGCCATCAGACATATCGTCACTTAGAAGTAGAAGGCAAAAATTGGAAGCAAGGTCTGACGATGTCTGATACCTTATTAGCCTGGTGATAAGTCGTCACACAGGTCGTCAGACAGATGAAGAGGACCAGATGACATTCTCTGATAACTTATTAGATTTGTGACAAGTGATCAGACATGTCGTCACCTAAAAGAAAAATTGTGAATTCTTAATTTCGGATTTTTCTGAAGTCACAGATTTAAATCGCAACTTTTAGGGTTCATTGAGGTGCTGCATCATCTTGGACATCTTGAAACGGATGGAACTCATTCCAATGGTTAGAATTCAACTTTCAATTCTTTCATTTAGTTGTGGGATATTCTTCTTGAATTTGGGAAGAGAATCAATTTATGACTACATCTTTTGTACATTTAATAACTTTGAATTATGAATTCAGCTATTGTTATCGCTTTCTCTTTCATGTGGAACTAAAATCGAGTACTCGGGTTGTGGGATCTATGATTATTCCTCCACGGATTTAATAGTTGGCTAGGGTTTGAGTGATTGTGGGGACATATTGATAATTCCTTTATTATGATTGTTATTTATTGGTTGCAAACAATAGATCCCGCCTTATGTTGATTTGCTCGAACTGAGAAATAAACTAAAGGTAGCGAATTATCAATGAGGATTTGGGAAGGTAAAGTTCTCATCTTATGATTAATGTCGTATCAACATTGATCAACTCAAGATAAAATCAGTATGAATAGAAAGCTTTCTAAGTTCGAGAGAATTAGGGAGTTCAACATCTATGTAGGTTGAGAAATACTTAGATGGACTGTCGAAACTGATAATATGGTGTTTCCCATGATTCATGATAATAAAATACTACAACTATTATTCAATGGAGGATTACTAATCATAGTGATCACAACCTTGGTTCATCTCTATTATTGATTTGAACCATTGAAATTTTAGTTTTGAGCTCTGAAGCTAATTAAAACTTTAACATTTGTTTGATCATTGAAAACCCCCATTTTATCTTTTTGTAACATGTGTTTGAATTTTACTTGTATCTTTAGTTTCAAACTATTTAATCGCCACTAACATTGTTCCCTGTGGATTTGACCCCGACTCCAAAGTTGGGTAAATATATTGACGATGACCATCTGGCACTAAATCGACGTGTAAGTTGAGCGTTATCACTCTTTCTTCTAGAACACCATTAATTTTTGTTTTATTTCATATCATAGACTATTTCCCATGATTTGCTTTTGGCTATCATCAGGGGCATATCCCTACTTAGATTTATTTTGGTCTATTATAGGGTTAGTGGATTAATGTGGATTGGGATTTGGTATTATCGATTCTTAGCTCATTTTTTGTATTGATTAATCTATCTTTTTATATGTTCAAAATCCACCAGCTTCAACTTGTGTTGCGTACTATTTGACCAGGATAAGGAAGTGGTCTTCGGTACTCAGTGGACTTGGGATTCCCATCATGGCCAGGCCCTGGTTCAGGTCATGACAAGTTTGTATCAGAGCCCTAGATTCATGGTCAATTAGGTGTCGACAAATTCATTTCAAGTAGTGTCCCTTTTATAGGTGTGTAACACGCTACACTCATAAGGGAGAGACTACGAGAAAATTAGAAGTTTCCCTTCGTTGTGTTCCACTTTCGGCCTTTAAAGTTTAGGATGTTAAAATCTCCTCTAATTCTCATTTGTTCACATTTTGGATCATGCCTCCTAGAAAATTTGATGCTCGTGAAAACTCCTCTGTCCCACTTTTGGACACTGTGGACTAAACTCGTCCTACTTATGGGGTACAAACGAAGTCTAGCACCCCATCTCTTGATTGTACTGCCCCTCATAGGAATGCATCGACCCCATATCAATCTAGGATACAAATAAGTATCAATAGTATGAACGATGTACACGCTTATAAAGACAAACCCTTACAATCGCAAATGTGAGTTTTCTATATTGGTTCTTCGGGGCCTCCACCTTTATGGATTAGTTACAAAACCCCCTATTAGGCCCTATTTAAAACTAGTTTCACATAACCTATTCATTTAACCAAGGAATTGACTACTAAGGCACAACATAGGTATCATCATACACTTACGCTTTCAAGCTTATATTTATGCCATTACAATTCCATTAACTTGGGGCAATGCCCTAGTCCCCATAGTTTATTGAATAAGGGTGGAGGAATGCTACTACCCCCTTTGTTCATTAAATAAGTGTGGAGGAATGTTGTGACCCCCTTTATTCATTAAAAATTTGTTTCGTTAGCCTCTTATGCTATGTAATAGTACCCAAGTTATTTTCAATACGTATATTATCATCTTTAAAGTAACTTTTACAAGATTGGTTTAGTTTATCACCAATTCAATTATAAAAATCCAAATAATTACAGGAATCTATGACCCTAGTTTATTCACCATGCCCTTGCGCCCCACAGGTTCAAAACCATCACTAAAGCATGAAAAATTACATATAAACCATGGGACTATCTTTTATAAAAATAGTCATTCAAATCCCTTAACCCAAATTCCAAAGCCAACTTTCAAAACCACTTGAATAATAATTTAAAACACAGGCTTTAATAGAATAAGATATGGGGAAGAGTAACATGCATGAGATATCAAGAATTACAGAGAGAAATCAATCCTTGGAAGCTCTAATTGCACATCTATTGAAACCCTAGGTGTTCTTGACTTGAGGAATTTGAGACAGAAAAGAGTGTGTTTTGATTTGTTAAGAGATGTAAAGAACCCCTTTTAGTTGTTTTATAGTCGTAGGGTCTAAGGGGTGGAATGAGGGAAATATCCAAAGTACCCTTAATGAAAAGCTAAAAATTTGTCGCCAGTGACAACGGGTTACCCTAAGACTCGTGAGGACACGTTATAAGTCATTACCCCAAGTCGTAGTCTTGATAGCAACATACCACACCCATACAAGTCTAACTAAGAGTCGTACCTTACAGCTCGTACTCAGAGCTTACGACTTATTTGTCTTATTCGTACCTAGGATAGAAACTTTGGCTAACATATTGCTCACCCTATAATTGGAACATCGCGACTCATACTGAGTCTTCACTACTTGTAAGGTACAAGTCATGGTCAAGGAAGTAACATAGACAAACCTTACATATACAGCTATGATTTTGGTCCTACGACTCGTAATGACACATTATGACTCGTAAGGTGACTCATAGGATGGAATGTAAGCTCAAAACCAAGAAATTTTTTGGCCTAAATATCTGGGGTGTTACATTTCTGCCCCCAGGTTTATTCGTCCCTGTATGATGCATCAAGATATCCATTAGCATGATTTAACATAAAAACTCAACCGCACTTTCCGTTATCAAAGTCGGATAAACAAAGAAATTAAGGTTAACACATATCTTAAGCAGGATTATCCAAGAAGGGGAACAAGAATGGATATTTGGACTTTATGTCCTCTTAATAATTCCAAGTACCTTCTTCAACCTTATGATTCCTCCATAGAACCTTCACTATATCCACATCCTTAGTTCTCAAATGACAAACTTACCTATCCCAAATATCCATCAGGACATTCTTATAGGACAATGAATCTTAAATGCCAACCCTCTCTAAAGGATAAACCAAGGACAAATCTCCCACACAGTTCTCAACATTGTAACATGGAACACAGGATAGAAAAAACCCAAACTTGAAGGCAACTCCGACTCGTAATCCACATTGCCCACTCTCCCTAAAATCAAGTAAGGCCTAATATAATAGGGAGATATAGTCCCTTCTTTACAAACCTCATCACCTCTTTTATGGGAGACACCATTAAGAACACATAATCACTAATATCAATTTCCAACTCCGTACACCTCACATCTACCTAGGACTTTTAGAGACTTTAGGCGGTCTTAAGCCTATCCATAATCACCTTCACCTTATCTATGGCCTGATGAACTATTTCTTGACTAAACAATCTAGTCACACCTACTTCAAACCACCTAATAATAGAACAACATACTCTACCCTAAAAAGACTCAAATGGAGCTATCTAAATACTAGAATGATAGTTGTTATTATACAAAAACTCAGTAAAATAAAAATGGTCAACCCAACTATCACCAAAGTCAATAATACAAGCCCTTAGCATATTATCCAATATCTGAATGGTCCTATCCGCTTGACTATTGCTTTGAGAGTGGACAGCGGTGCTAAGTTTAACCTTAATTACCAAACCTCTCTGAAATGACCACCAAAAGTAAGATAAGAACTATGTACCTCAATGAGATATAATAAAATTAGGCACAACATGCAACTTAACGATCTTCTGAATGAAAAGCTTAGCATAATCCTCCACCGAATAATTAGTCTTCATGGGTAAAAACTGAGAATACTTAGTCATCATATCTATGATGACCAAAATTAAATCAAACTGGATTTGATACCACGGAAAACTGATAATCAAGTCTATGTTAATTATTTCTCACTACCCTATGGGAAACTCAATATTTTGAGATAAACCACTAGGCCTTAAGTGCTTTACCTTCACTTGCTTATAAAACGATACACTTGGCCACAAAATTTGCCATATCTCTCTACATGTTATTCCACCAATAGATATCTTTTAGGTTATGGTACATCTTTTTCTAACAAAAATGAACCATGTACCTCGACTCATGAGACTCAGCCAAGATCCTATCTCGCAGTCCATCAGCATCAGGAATACTTTATTTACCTTCCTACCTCAGTATACCATCACCACCATTCTCAAAATCCATGGCTTTTTTCTGACCCACATCATCCTCAGTATGCATCAATATAGGATCCAAACCTTCTTCTCCTCTACCTTAGCACCAAGAGATGACTTCACCACCTCTTCTGAAATCATACCTCCTTCCTCAAAGTCCAAAACATGAACTCCAAGATTAGAAAAATTGTTAATATCCTTCACCTAACCTCACTTCTCATCATCAACATGAGATAAGCTCTCCATGGAAAACCTATTAATAGCATTAACAAGCACATTAGGTTTACCTTGGTGATAATGGATACTCATATCATAATCCTTGAGCAACTCAAGCTATCTCTTTTGCCAGAGATTCAACTCCTTCTGGGTGAACACATACATCAGGGCCATATGATCAAAATATATATCAGCATGAACTCCATACTTGACAATAAATCAATAAATTGAAAACTACAAATAAAATATCCAAGTCAAGAGATGGCTAATACTTCTCATTCACCTTACACTACCGATAAGAATACACCACAACCTTACCATGAAACATAAAATCATAACCCAGTCTAACACGAGACATATCGCAATAAACAAAAAAGCTATCAGTGCCCTCGGGTAGGGTCAAAATGAAAGTTGAAGTCAACTTATCCTTTAACTTCTTCAAGCTACCCTCACAATTATCAGACAATAGAAACCTCACCTTTTTTGAAGTCAACTTAGTTAATGCAGTAGAAATAGAAGATTAGATCTCTACAAAACTACTATAATACCAAGCTAAAACCAAGAAGATTTGAATATCGGTGGAGTCATTGGTCTAGGCCACTTCTTAACCACATTAGCCATATGCAAATCCACTACAATCCCCACTTTAGAAACAACATGACCAGGGAAGGTTACAACATTCCACCAAAATTCATACTTTGTAAACTTACCATACAACCGCTGAACCTTAAGATTATGTAAACTATACAACAATTATTGGAATGATCCTCTTTACTCGTAGAATATACTAAGATGTCATCAATATACATAATGACCAATAAGTCTAGAAACTGGTAGAATACCCACTTCATAAGATCTATAAGTACTACTAGGGCATTTGTCAAACCGAATGACATGACCAAAACCTAATAATGGCTATATTAAGTATGGAACATAGTCATAGGAATA
The DNA here is from genome assembly GCF_002878395.1 of Capsicum annuum. Classification (NCBI taxonomy): domain Eukaryota; kingdom Viridiplantae; phylum Streptophyta; class Magnoliopsida; order Solanales; family Solanaceae; genus Capsicum; species Capsicum annuum. The sequence continues at coordinate 28,037,593 of NC_061118.1, read as the reverse complement.
TCCACATCCCGAATCCACAATTGATGATAAACTAAATGAATATCAATCTTAGAAAAACATCTAGCACCCTACAGCTGGTCAAATAGGTCATCAATTGTAGGAAGAGAATACTAATGCTCCACAGTCACCTTATTCAACTGTTGATAATCTGTACACATTCTTAAGGATCCATTCTTCTTACCTAAGAAAAGCATAGGAGCACACAATGATGAAAAACTAAGGTGAATAAAACCCTTATAAAGTAGATGTTTCATTTTCTCCTTAAGTTTGTTCAACTCAGTCAGAGTCATTATATAATGAAGGATAAAGTTAGGATGGTTTTCGGTAGAAGGTCAACCCCAAAGTCTATTTACCTATCCTGAGGACTACGAGAAAGATCATTGAGAAATACTTTAGGAAATTCGTTAACCATAGGGACCAATTTTAATAAGGGAACTTTAGAACTAGCATATTTAACCTAAACTAGATGGTAAAGATACCCTTTTGGATTCAACTTTCAGGAACGTAGATAAGAAATAAACCTTTCCTTAGGTCATAGGGAACTTCCTTCCCACTTAATCACCAATTATTTTAGTAGTGAAAGTTGACCTTTGACTTCTACAATGAATAGGCGCATAGCATGAATGTAGCATATCCATCACCAAAATAACATCAAAGTCTAACATAGCCAACTCTATTAGATCCACTAAGTCTCCCTACCACAGATAGATACCACAAAACCCCTATATGCTTTTCTAGCCACAACAGAGTCACCCACTGAAGTAAACACAAAAAAGAGATAACAAATACACTCATAAAGAAAACCAAAATGAATAGCCATATATGGGGTCATATAAGAATGAGTAGACCCCACATAAAGTAAGTAATACATATCATGATAGACGAGTTGTAATATACCAGTGACAATGTTAGGAAAAGTCACCAATTCCTGTCAGTTGGCAGGAGTATATAGAAAATTCAAAATATTTTTTGTACCAGAAGTAGCACTCTTCGGTGCTGGAGATGAAGACATTGCAACCGGAACCTTATTAGCTCCAGTAGTGGCATTGCCTAAAGGATTGTTTCTCTAAGTATGGCCAGGCTGGCCACATCTACAACATTTATTCCTCCCATCATCATGAAAACCATTTTGCAACTATCCACAAAAACAACTAGGAGTTATGATTGAAGTAACTGGGCCCCAATAGCCTTAGATTGGGCACCTCATGCCTTAAACCCATTATTGAAAGCAACGATCATTGGGCAACATAGGATATGAAGCACTAATCGTTAAATAAGATCTTGAATTTCCCACTTCTTCTTAAGCCATTTCCTACCATATCTTCTACTATTTAGGTCGCCTTCACCCTACTCACAACACCTATATTTCATATTTTTCCTCTCTCTCATGTCTGCTTGATTCTTCCTCTCATATTTAACCAATTGTATATACACCACAAGATTAGAGATATACAAATAATTATTAAACAAGCCGGCCTTACACTACTACACCAAGTCTCAAGATAAACCCACAGTAAACTTCCTTATATTATCCCTAAAAAAAGACACCAACTCTGCAGCATAGAAGGATAAATTATGAAACATCCAGACATACTTTTTCATATTCATTCTCCCTTCTTCATATTTATGAACTCCTCAGCTTTTGCCTCTCTCAACTCCTGAAGAAGGAAGCGGAAAAGAAAATTACTAGAAAACTCATCCCATAATTCTTGCTCATCATCATCCCCTCTAAACTATTCCCACTCCTCATACCACTAATATTCCATATCTTTGAATTAATATATGGTGAACTCCACTCCCTTCATGTTAGAAGCTATTCATTACTCAAAAGATCTTTTCTATCTCATCTATAAATATTTAAGGATCTTTATAAACCATGGAACTAGTAAAAGTCATAGGATTCAACCTCATAAACATGCTAAATTTAGTGACCTCATTAAATGGAGCAATAAAACTAACATGATCAGGCATACAATACTGAGAAGTAACCAACTAAGTTAATAGATAAATATATCAATAAAATTTTAGCATAAAAAATGTCTCATTTAGGTCTGGGTGTTGCGTCCAAGTGCACACGTAAGTGTACATGGTCTCAACAACTAATATAGAGGCCTTGTATAAGCCTAGTATTGATCCCTCAAAGACTTATTATCATGACCCGAACTAGGGCATGACTGTGATGGACATCCTAAAACATGAAGGCCCGAATGTCCTACTCTATCTAATCTAGAAATCATGCACAACATTCATATAATAAAAGAAAATATGGAATTATAATCTAATATAGAAATGTGATCATACTCTAGATTCAGTTTAACCATATGGAATGAAGTCCAAAATAAACTAAAAAACTTCTGGAACAGTCTGCAAAATTCTTACTAAATGATCTAAAGATAATTGTCTGAAAAGATGGGACAAGGCCCCCAGTACACCAAAATAAAGGAATAACATAATCTGAAATGACAGGACTTCTAGAATAAAGAAAGCTCACCATTGCTCAGATCACTTCTCCCTGGATACTTTACTAATTAGACAGACCCCTAGACTGAGCTTCAGAATCTGGGAGGTAAGGGGTCAATACAATTTTACTAGTATACAGAGAAAATCCAAAATAATAATTTATATTCAACATATATGAGAGCAATTTAAAACATTTCATAAACATATCATATAGTGAGAAATCTCATTGGCACTTTTGAAACACTCTGTAAAATCATCTTAACTCTATGACACTCTTTGTTTTACTTTTATGCTAGGAGGTATACCCTACAACTCTGAAATTCCATGGGCTATATAGAATATATCATTGACTCGGTGGGGAAGCCTCCAACCTAAGTTTGCCGCAAGGGTTGGAGTCTCTGACTCTGCGATGCCACACAACCGTCGCCAGCATAAAATAATATACCCAGATCGGCAAATCACGGTTTTTGGTTAAGAGTTACTTGAACTGAAACCTTCTTCTGATAACCACCTAATCCTATTTAAGCCCAGTTTTAACTCTTTAAAACATGCATTCTCCTAAATTAAACTCTAAAAAACATACTCTGTTACGGCATACATACTTATGGTATCATCATACCATTAACTTGCAAGTCACATCTCTGAGCCATTATTGTCATATTACACCCTGTTTCCAAAACATAAATTTGAGACTACCATGTCAATAAATCATTTCAAAGAACTCTTTCTTTAAAACTCATGCTGACAAATATATGCAACTCTCTTTGTCAAACTTTCAATGATGCAAGGTGGCCATTGCAAAGCTCTTGATCTCATGCAAATCTTTCTCTTTTAGTAAAATATATTTACATCAAGAAACTCCTGCTCATAAATCTCAAAATCATGCTCAAAATACTATGGTATTTGAGTTAACTATTTTCAAGCCATAAATCATGCATTCAAATCCTTCACATTAAGATCATAAACTTAAAGTCATCACAAGAGAGGGATTTCATAAGTTATGCTCTCAAACAATCTTCAATATAAATTTTTATACATATTCGTATACATGTAAATCAATTTACGGGGGAAAGGCCTAAAGAACAAATCAACAATACAATTAAACATTCATAATACATAATAAAATCATGTATTTCAAAACCCCTTTCTAAATTCATGCTTGATAAAATTTAAATTATGTTCTAGTGTTTAGAAGCCCATGTTGTTTTAGGATAAACCCCATGTACCTTAATTTAGAAATTTGATGGATGATTCTTGAAGCCTACAGTTTGGGGATTCCAAATCTTCATCCAGTTTGAAAACCCACGGTTGACTCTAAAGTTAAATTTGGTTTTTAGTTTGAAACCCTAGAGAGTGTTCTTGTGAATTTTTGAAGAAGGTATGAATAATGTGGTCACTTGGGTGAATAATACCATGTTTAAGCTGATAAGGGGGTGGAAAATACCTAATATACCCTTAATGAGATGGAAAAAAATATAACTGGGAGACCGATTTTATGGGCCACTGCGATGCGCCACAATCGTGGTGGCTCACTAGATATTGATGAACAGGATTCTTAGGGTCGCTCTAATGTGGAGCCATCACATTATCACACTGATTAGGACCTCGAACTTCAGCACAACGTGCAAAAATCATGCTAGGCTACTGGAATTTGACAACTGTTAAATGGACCCCCTCCGCGACATGCCAAACACTAAAATGATGGTGTTTTTTAGCTAGGACTTAAAATAGTTATAATTTCTTTCCTAGGAATCAGAATTGGGTGAATCGTAAATAGGCGGAAAGCTTCTAAAATTTCCCATGTGATGAAAATTCAAAATTAGGAAAAATTATATTCATGGTTTAAACTTTACACACTTAGGAAGTCAAAATAAATGAGACTAACGCATGGACGATTTGGCAGGGTGTTACATTATCACCCTCTTGAGATCATTCATTCCCGAATGATGTCACGGGGCACAAAAAAAAACTATTACAAGAATACGAAGGCCATGAAAGAATAGCACAAGGATTGTACCTTCTATTTCATCATTCACCGGTTCAAATTAGTCTTGGTATCTATCTCTTATGCCATCTTCTTATTCCCAAGTTACTTCCTCAACTTTCTGATTTTTTTACAATATTTTAGATGAAGTTAACTCCTCGCTCCTTAACTTTCTAACTTGATGATCTAATATTTCAATAAGTTCCTCTTCATAGGATAATGAGTATGTCACTTTCACCTCTTCTATAGGGAACACTAATGAATGGTCTCCTATACATTTCTTCAACATGTATATGTGAAATACCGAATAAATAGAACCCAAACTTGTAGGCAACTCTAACTCATACACAACCCCACCTATCCTTATCAAAGTCTAGTATGGCCCTATATAGTGAGGACTCGGCTTATCTTTCTTCCCGAATAGCATAACTCATTTCATAGGGGAAACTTTGATAAATACCATATCACCATCTTCAAATTCTAGCTCCCTTCTCTGAACATTGGCATAGGATTTCTATCAAATCTGGGCTGTTTTAACTAATTCTCTAATAATTTTCACGTCCTCTATCACTTAATGAACAAGATTATGCTCAAACAATTGAGTCTCACCCACTTCATAACACACTATTATTGATCTACAGCTTCTCCCGTACAAAGCATCAAATAGAGCCATTTTAATATTGGTATGGTAGCTATTATTATAAGTGAACTTTATCAATGGCAAGTGATCTACCCAACTATATTTGAAGTTAATCACACAAGCTCTTAACATATATTCAAGGGTTTAAATAGTATGTTCGGCTTCTCCATTCGTCTAAGGGTAGAAAGTCGTACTTAGGTTCGCTTGGGTACCTAGACCACTCTTAAAAGATCTCTAGAACTATGAAGAGAATTGCATACCTCGGTCAGATATGATTGATACAGGTGCTCCGTGAAAATGTACGATAATTTTATTGTATAACTTAGCATAGCCATCTCCTGAATAGTCGGTTCTCACTGGTAGAAAGTGATCTAACTTGGTCAACTGGTTTACAATTTCCCAAATAGAGTCAAACTGGTTTCGGGACCTCAAAAGTCTCATGAGGAAGTCCATAATGATCATCTCCCATTTTCACAAGGGCAAAGCTATCTTTTTAGAAGTACTACCTTGCCTCATATGCTCTACTTTCACTTGTTAACAATTCAAAAACTTAACAACATAGTTAGCCACATTACGCGTCATATTATTCCACCAATATATAGCTTTTAATTCATGATACATCTTAGTAGAGCCTAGGTAAACAACATACCTTGAAGTGTGATCTTCATCAAGGATCTTCTTTTGTAACCCATCTACATCTGGCACATATAGTCTACCTTGATATCTTAAAATTCCATCACCACTAATTTTAAAACACATCACCTTCTGTTAACCCACATCTTCCTTGATCTGCATCAAGTTGGGATCTTTAATCTAGTTTTCTTTATCTTCAACACAAAGGGAAAACTTAGCTACCTCATGAACAACCACTCCCTCATCTTTGGATTCCAAGAGTTGCACTCCTAAATTTACAAGTCGGTGAATATCATTCACCATCTCCCTCTTCCCCTTTTCAACATACAAAAGGCTGTCATAGCTAGCCAGTTGAGGGCGTCGGCTACCACATTTACCTTGCTCGGATGGTAGTACAGGCTTATGTCGTAATTCTTCAAAAGCTCCAACTATCACCTTTGCTTGAGGTTTGATTCTTTCTGCGTGAAAACATACTTTAAACTCTTGTGGTTAGTAAATATATTAGCACGTACCCCATAGAGATAATGCCGCCAAATATTAAGTGAAAACACCACAGCCACTAACTCCAAGTCATAGGTGGGGTCATTTCTCTCATGCAATTTAACTGCCTAGATGCATAAGCCACCACTTTACCGTGCTGCATAAGTACGCACCCAAGTCCCACTCGAGATGCATCATAGTACACAACAAAACCCTCTGTACCTTTTGAAAGAGTCAAAACAGGTGCAGTGGTCAACTTATCTTTCAATTTCTCAAAACTATTCTCACAGGAAACTGACCACACAAACTTTACCTTTTTCTACGTCAACTTAGTGAGTGGTGTAGCTTTGGAAAAGAAACTCTCTACGAACCTTCTATAATAACCCTCCAAATAAAAGAAGCTCTGAATGTCGATTGAAGTTAAGGGTCTGGACCATTTTCTCACTGCCTCAACTTTTTGGCTTTCAACCTTAATCTTTGAGAGTCTGAAGGATGATTCGGAGGTGATTGGCATGATCTTCCTTACTCTTAGAATAAATCAAGATATCATCAATCAAAACAATGACAAACAAATATAAGAATTAATGGAACACCGTATTAATAAGATCCATGAATGTTGCAGAGGTATTAGTCACCTCGAAAGATATGACTAAGAATTTATAATGACTATATCTGGTTTGGAAACTAGTTTTGGGAATGTCTGAATCTCTAACTTTCCAATGATGGTACCCCAAATGAAGGTCTATCTTTGAAGACCATCTAGCACCTTGAAGCTGGTCAAAAAGATCATCAATTCTAGAAAGAGGATACTTATTCTTAACAGTGACCTTATTCAACTGGCGATAATCTATACACATATAGAAAGAACAATCTTTCTTCTGCATGAAGAGTACAGGTGCACCCTAGGGACAAATACTAGGATAGATAAAACCTTTGTCTCAAAGATTTTGCTAGCTGTTCTTACAATACTTTTAGTTTTGTAGAAGCCATTATATATGGTGAAATAGAGATGGGACGAGTATTGGGCAATAAATCAATACCAAAATCTATCATCCTATCGGGTGGTATGCTCGGGAGATCATCAGGACAAACTATGGGAACTCATTCACCATAGGGATAGACTAAAGAGAAAGGCTTTCGGTATTTGAATCTTTAACCCGAATAAGATGATACAAGAAACCCTTAAAAATGAGTTTACGGGTTGTGAGATAAGATATAAAGTGCCCTCTAGGTCCTAATAAATGTCCCTCCTATTCTATTGCTGGTTTATTTAGGAAGGAAAAAGTAACGTTTCTGGTTCTACCATCTAACATGGCATAACACGGATGGATCCAGTCCATCCCTAGGATAGCATTGAAATCAACCATGTCTAAGTCTACGACATCTAACACAGTGTCCCGCCCACAAACAGTCACCACATAATTTCTATACACCCTCCTATCCATAATAGAATCTCCCACTAGAGTAGAAACAAAAAAAGGTTTGGCTATTACATCAGGATCAAACCATAAAATAAGAACAACATAAGGTGCCACGTAAGAAAGGGTAGACCCGAGATCAAGTAACAATTATACATCACGAAAAAAATTTGAAACATACTAGAAATTAAATCCGGCAAGGCCTCCACCTCCTTGCGGTTAGTCAAGGCATAAAACCGGTTGCAGCTGCTTCTTAAGACTGAAGTGGCACACTTCTGAGGCGGTGGTGGTGCAGAAGAATAAGCGTGTGACTTGTCTCTACCAATATTACCCTTTGTTATTGAATAGTCTCTCTGGATATGTCCTGGCTGGTCATATGAATAACACACCATAACGTCAAACTGACATCTCCCTGGATGATTCCTCCCACATCTCTCACAACGCGACTATGTTTGAGATGTCTGTGCTAGACTTTCTTAAGTCTATGAACCCTACATTCTCGGACCCTGCATAGACAAAAAATCATGGGGGTGCTATCCAGCTATGGTCCTAGACACCGGAGAACTAGCTACAGACTCTGCATTACACCAAAACTTCTTCTTCTTCCAATTGTTACTCGAATTCCCACTCTGCTACTGACTGTGGCTCTGGTATACTATCTTGGCTCTCTTTGCCTGCCTGCCTATCCTTCTCTCTAGATTCAATAATTTTTTTTCCTTAACTTGCTACACATGAACTGATAGTCTGGAAAAATCCATGTTTCGGTTCAACATTGCTCCCTAATATTCAAGCACTAAGTCATCCGAAGGGCCAGATACAAATTTGCTCATTCAGGCTCTCATGTTACTAGTCATCTCTGGAGCATAATAGGCTAGTTGGTTGAACCTCAGATTGTACATTTGGACACTCATCTTTCCCTTCTTTAGATTCATTAACTCTTTAACTTAGGCCTCTCTCAGCTCGAGGGGAAAGAACCAATCAGGGAAGGCTTCCTTAAACTCAACCAAAATTGTGGGCTAAGCACTATCACCCTTTAAATCTTCCCACTCGATATACCATTGGTTCTCTAAATGCTTAAGATGGTAAGCTGTTAACTCAACCCTCTCTACCTCATCAACATGCAACACCTTAAAGATCTTCTCCATCTCTTTTACAAACTCGTGTGGATCTTCTTCTACCTTCATACAAGTAAACTAGGGTGGGTTCATTCTCACTAATTGGCCCACTCTTGTAGCATCAGATGTAATAGATACAGACCTAATATCTTCGGACCATTAAGTATATGTGGCTACGAACTATCTAAGCATATGAATGAACCGCCTAAATTCTTCATTAGATACTACTCTCTCGCGAGGATGATTGTAGTTAGTCCTCATTCGGGGAGCGCTAACTGCCCTAGGTGGGCTAGTCTGAGTAGGTTGGACTCTCGGAGTAGCATCAATCACTTAAGTCTAAGCTTTGTTTCAGGTCCTCATCCCATGAGTGGGACGAACCTCATCTATCTGTGTATTCTGATCGATAGTACGATAGGGAGGCATAATTGTTTTTCTGAGACACAAGAGACCATTAATTAGGGGACAATTCAGACTCTGAAGGACAAACTAAACCACAAATAAGAGAAATATCCCTAAAAGCCTAATATCCTTCTTCTTATAAGTGTAGCGTGCTACACACCCATAAAACTAATTCTACCCGATGCAATTTCATAGACATATTAGGACCATGAACCGTACTTTGATATCAAGTTTTTCATGATCCAAACTAGGGACTAGCGGTGACAGACGTCTTGAACCATGAAAGACCATACATCCTACTCTATCTTATATGGAAATCATGCATAACATTCATATAGTAAAAGAAAATGCAGAATTATAATTGAATACGGGAACATGGTCATACTCTGGATTCAGTTTAACCATACGGAATGATGTCCAAAATCAACTAAACAACTTCTGGAACAGTCTGCAAAATCTTAATTGTATGATCTAAAGATAACGGTTTGAAAAGCTGGGACAAGGCCCTAGTAGACCAAAACAAAGGAATAACATAATCTGAAATGACAAGCCTACTAGATAAAAGAAGGCTCACCACTGGTCAGATCACTTCTCCTTAGATACTCTACTGGTGGCTCACTGGAAATTTATGAATAGGATTTTTAGGATCACCGCAATCTGGATCCATCGTGTTGTCTCACTGGTTGGGACCTTGAACTTTAGTGCAATATGCTAAAATCATGCTTGGCTACTAGAATTTGAAAATTGTTAAGTAGACCCCCTCCGCGACACGCCAAGCACTAAAATGACGGTGTTTTATGACTATGGCTTAAATTGGCCATAATTTCTTGCCCGGGTATCGAATTTGGGCAAATCTTAAATCGTCGGAAAGCTTATCAAATTTCCTATGTGATAAAGAGTTGAAATTAGGAAAATTATATGCATGGTTTAAACTTTACTTACTTAGGAATTCAATACAGATTAGACTAACGGATGGACAATTTGATGGGGTGTTACACATATGTTGAAAACTATGCAATTCAAGTTCACTATTGATATTAAATTAGTTCTAACATAACCACAAAATTTTGAGAGTTATAACTCAACGTAAAATTGACAATACAAAAAAGTAAAGGTTCTTGGATAATCAATTGGTTGAAATGTAGGGTTAAGGCTCTACGAACAATCAAACTATTCTATTGAACTTCATTGGTTGGGTTAATTATGTTGGTTGTTAATTCACGGGGTTGATATTATGGCTATGGTCTTCTAAGCCTCTAGTCACATATCAAACTTATACCCGCAACTATATCATTGAGTGAGGATGAGAGAACTAAGTTAACTACATTTATATTTCATCTCGTAAGTTAAACAAAATAGGTCACTTAGTTATATTCCCATCCTAAATGTAAATTATAACTTCATTCCATAGAGATTACAATCCTATTCTACTTACCCAACATTCTATCCTCTTGTTCCTCTTTTTGGGGATCAAAAGATAAAAATGGATGTATTGTAATGGTTATGAACCCTTAAATTAGTAATAACAAGGTTAAATAAACAGTTGAATATGATAAATAATCAAAACCAAAATAAATTACTAAGAATAGAAGTCATGTTCATGGCCTTAACCCTGGAAAAAGGGCTTTTAGCCATTTTTGGACATAACAGTAATAGCAATAATATAATAGATGTTAAAATCTATAAATAAAAATGAAGTAAAAATGAAGAAAAACCCTATGTATTGTGTTATCCATTCTCCCTCAAAGTTTCAAGGTCGTCAAAGTTGGAGGACAAAATTGCCAAAGTTTAACTAGGGTCAGCGTCCTGCCTTCTATTGAGGTATATGGGCTCCCTATCGCCTTCTAATCATAGATAAACACTTTTTTATGGTTTATTAGGAAGCCCCTAAGTATGTGTCACATACATTATAGCTGTGGCTAAGCTCCATAATAAGCTAGTGACTCCAAATCATCGATTTTTACATCAAGTTTTTTCCCATGCTTTTGTCCATCAATTCCAAGCCTTGTGGTGTTGTTTTCACTTGATTAAAAGATTTTGAATCATCTATATGTCATAATTAATGAATCCTATTGCAATCAACCACCATGAATTAGTACATCCAAGACGTTGAACTAGAAACTTCAGCTAAAAACTAGTTCTGGCCTTTTGATCTTTTCTTGTGTCTTTACTCTTATATTGGTTAAATTGAACCTTAAAGAATAAATAATTGTTACACACATATTTACACAATTATAAAATTAGGAACCCATTACTCACCCTATAATCCATCGAGATCAACAAGAATATCTCATAACTCAAACTAGTAACACTAGTTTTCTTGTCTAAACTCTAAGTGACCAATTTAATTTCCAAATTTTTTGAAAAACATGTTGAGCTTTGTAATCAAGTAATTCAATAATTACATGATAATTTATATATGTACCCCATCACAAAGAGCACAAATTTTTTTAAAAACAAGGCTGAATTAGCTCAGATAACAACACTGAGATGCATAAATCCACTTCAGATCATAACCCCACACGTAAAGACCTATTTTTCCTTGAACAAATCTTTACTTAACGATCATACTCAGAGGAGAATCATAAATTCTATGACAAGCAAGACACTCAATATAGTTCTACAATGACTACATGGAAATCTAGTTTTTACACTAAGCATATTATACACATAATTGAAAGATCAAGAACACTACTTCAAAACATCCAAGTCACAAGAATTGACTTACCAAGCCGCCAAACTCATACATACTGCTCAATCAAATACATTGTATAAATAACCCAACTAACATTAAACATGTGCCCATACCACAAGAGAGTTACCCATAATCACTCATATAGATGGAATTTATGACAAGATGGATATAAAAATCAAGTTATGCTCACTCTTAAAAAATATTCATAGGTCAAACAAGATGAATCATAGGAATTCCCTCAGGATATTACTCCAATAATATCAAAATTATGAAGCATAGGATCAAATAGGTCTTTATGGGTTGTGGTAGGGAAAGGGATAGGTTGAAACTATTTTTGTTAAGAATTGTGACTATTTTTCCCAAGAGATTTAATACATCACACTTTTACATTCAATTCACCTCTAATAACCAACTTTCAACCTTATCTACCTTTACACAGATCTTTTATACACACACTCTCTTCAAGCTCTGTTATATATAATATGGAAAACAATATTGTATAATAATTCATGATTTAATTTTAGCATAAATTTCTTTCACTTCCAACTAAAACACATCAATTCTATGCACCAATAACTATTACTTTAAGGCTTCAATTTCACCTTACTCCTACTTGAATTCAAAACTCCTTAACTCAATTAATTTTACACTAATATGATTAGGATCTTTGGATCAAATTAAGTTCAATCAAGGAAGGGGATACAGGCTACAAATTAGGATACCAAAGTAAATATCCTAATCACTCAATGTGGTTAATTAAGATTATGCACAAGGGTAGGTTAAAGAGGGTATGAAACATGGCTTTCAAGGAAATGCCTATATCATCTCCTAAGCCAACACTCTTTATTTCACTTTGCATACACACCAAGCAAGTTCTTGACATCACATTCAATAATTAATACACAACCACTTCACATACCCACGGCACATGCTTATTTCAAGAGGGATCATTATAGACTCTTAACTAAACAATCACATGCATTCAACATTAAGCCAACAATGTACAAGAGTCATAATCATGAGCCTAAGAGTCTCAAAAGCGGTCATTCACATAGTCAACATGCTTTTAGAGCCAAAAAACTTACATCATACTATCACACATAGCACCAATAAGAATATGTCACTTACCTAAAACAACAAATTAAAAAATTCACTCCTAAAAAGAAAAAGGATACTAGGTTCAAGGGACGCCCCCATGGAAAAGAACTGAAAAGAACAAACACAAGGTGGGTAAATTGTGAACCTACTAGACTTACCCAAGAAACTAAAATAAAAAGAGATAAATTTTTTTAAAAAAATCTTTCAAATTTACCCAAAACTAGAAAAATAACTAAAACTCAAGGACTACATATCACTTCACTTAAAAATTGGGAATTTTCCCACTCCACACTTAAAAATCTACTATATCCTCAAAGTAAACTCAAGAGTAAAGATAGAAATACTCTTTCAAGCCTTTATTCCTAGCTAGTAGCATCTTCATATATCAAGAAGGTCCGTGGACACCACACTCAGTGTTTGCCATATTGTTTAACTTGGGTTTTTAGTATTCTAACTTTTTATCAACTTGTGACTCAACAAACAAACTATGTAAAGTAAAATCTAAAAATAATAAAAGTAAATGCCTACCTTAACTTGGGGTACCTCCCAAGCAACGCCTGATTTAGTGTTGAGGCATGACCCAATATCACACTTAACTATTTTTTATCATCCTCTTTATCGTACATTGAGTCCATCTTTGTATTCTTTTCTAACCTCTTGAGTGTGAACTCTTAAGGTCAATAACATTATCAACAATATCCTTTTCAAGCTCACCAATTAATATCCATTTGGATATAGGTATTGGTGGCTAGGAAAGCTCGATGGTAAAGTCTAAAGAGGTCTTTGGTTTATTGTCTCTACCACCGCACACTCATCCACTCCATCATTTTAGTCATGCATAAATCTTTGTAATGGGCAAGTGTGTTGAGTTGTTTGTAAGCCTTAAAAACCACTTCTTCATCATCCAACCTTATTATGAGTTGCCCACTCTTACATCTATCAATGCTCATCCCATCATAAGAATGGATGCCCCAATATAATTGGCTCTCTATCATCATTTTTATAATCCAAAACAATAATATCAGCAGGTATAATAAACTTATGAGAATGTCCTCGATGTTTTCTTCAGGTGGACTAAAGTCTGGTATGACATTTGAAGTAGCATAGAGCATGATCTCGGCTAACCCAAACATAAAGTGTTGAAAAATAATAGGGGCATTAAATTGACACATGCCCCTAAATCACTCAATGCGTGGACAACTTCACTATTACTAATCTGCATAAGGAGAGTGAACCTTCCTAGGTACTTAAGACTCTTTGGTGTCTTCTATACAACCACAGAGCTACATTCCTTAGTGAGTGCTACTGTCTTAACATCCTAAAAATTGATTTTATTGGTTACCATGTTCTGCAAGTACTTAGGGTTTGTGGGAATTCCCCTAAAAATACCTAAAAGAGTATGTTAATATAAAGCTCTCTGAATATGTCAAAGATCTTGTTAAAGCATGACTCCTCCATTACCTTTCTTAGCCTCTGTGGATATAGTGGTAGTGGTCTTTATTTAATTACAACTTTTGTTTTTGTATACTCAAACTTCCCCAAACTAGTAAAAATTGGTCTATAATCAATTGAGGAATCAACTATGTATCTACTACCTTATTTATAATTTGAAGTATATCAATCAACTCCTTACCACCCCTTAAAGTGTTGTTATTACTTTATTAGGAGGTTCACTGTCACTTGGGAAACCATCTTGAGGCCTGGTATTTTTTGCCTATTGTATTTTCCCCAACTAATACTCAAAACTTTTTTTGAAATACTTTTTTGATTCATGAGTTCAATAATTATATGTTCTTGGGTGTCCATGATCTTCTTTAACATATCCTCTATATTACTAGCCTATGTGTTTTGCTACTTCTAATATTGTTGATTATTGATCAACGAATGATTTGGTGCCCGATTCCACAACTATATGTTATTGGCCTTGCCATAATTTGGCCTTTAAGAATTACCCATAAAATTGATTTCCTCCAGATTTGCACCACACATATTTTTTGAGTGGTCACTATATCCCCAATCCTCTCACTATGTCAGAGTTTGCTATACTACATTCACCTAAGCCTGAGACTACTACACACCCAACTTGTTGAATTGTGTCATTATTTGCTTCTACAGAGCTTATAGTTGGGTAGCTAAGGCTGTAATACTGTCAACTTCAATCATGCCTACAATATTTTTCATTGATCCTCTTAAGGAATCACCATGCCAATCTATATTTCTTTATGACATCATTTAACAAAGTATAGAACTCATCATAAGTCTTTACCATAACCTGACCACCGGTAGTAGCTGAATAAAATTTTTGTGTTATGGTCAAAGGATTTAACAAAGGTGTGAGCTAATACCTCATTATACTTATGATGAATATCTCCTAATCATGACAAAGGTTCTTATCTATCCTTATTTAAAGCTAAGAATGTCACTCTGAGTTACTATTGAAACATGGCTTCACAATTTAGGCACTTGGTGCCTATAAAGGGTATTGTGATTGTGACCCCCGACTCGTGTTTAGCAAGTGAACAAAATATATCTGAAACTTGGGAAAATTTTTGTAAGACCCTGCAAAATTCCTAGCTTAATTCAGTCTTTTAAGCTTATCAAGGGGTCCCAGGAATAGAAGATTCTATCTAAGTTTCCAGACATAGTTTATTTTTAGCCTTTGAAAGTTGGCAATCTCATTTTGATACCTTAATGTCCTTTAGTAGTCTATATTTTTTTTAATTCATGATTAGAAAGCTTAATAGGTGTTACAGTTTATATTTTTGTTATTATATTATTATTATTATGTAGTTCTCACAGCATGTACAATTGATGAGTTAGCTAGTGGTCCTTTGGGATTGTTAGCCCTGTGTAGCATCTAGGGTATGAGAATCGAGGCATTACAATCTTGGTATCAGAGCCTAAGGTTCAACAATTTCCTATGAAGTCCAAAAAGCCACATCTAGTACCGTGTTCTGTATGGGTGTGTTGCACGCCATATTTATGTACAGGACTCTATGTGATATTTTTAGAACAATTTCCCTTCCTTTAGTATTTATGTCGTATGAGTGAACATGAGCTCCAGTTAAACTCTTTGTCTAATCCACTTTTCTCTTTTATTTATAGAACATGCCTCCGAAAAGGGCTAACGAAAGACGAACCATAAATCTGTCAGAACATTAGACCATTCAGGCTAATCCCCTAGACGAGAATGTTTCCCATCCAGAATTTAGGACTGTATTCACTAATCTTGCTAATTTAGTTATAGCTTATAATTAACACCAAACTTTTGTTTTGACCAAACTACTGAACAATATTACCTCCCTAGATCATTTCTTTCTCGTAGAGCTAAAAGAAGCGAATGTGTTAGAGTTCATCAACCTCAGCCAAGGTAGCATGAGTGTGAAAGAGTATTCCCTCAAGTTCACTCAGCTACCCAGGTATGTCTCTCATGTAGTAGTAGACAGTAGATCCAGAATAAGCAAGTTTGTTTTTGGGGTATCTGGTAAAGTGGTTAAGGAATGTAAGACTATGATGTTGATTAAGGAGATGAAAATATCTAGGCTTATGGTCCATGATCAACAGATTGAGGAACAGAAGCTCAAGAAAAAGGAGGGAGAAAATAAGAAAGCCAGAAAGGGTAGCTACAGTTTTGCCCAACCAAGGTCTGAGGGTGGTAACCGTTCTAAGTATAGTCTGAAGTTTTCAGTTCCAGCTTCTTCATCATCTAGTTCTCTAGTTCCTATGTTTAGAAACAAAACAATGATAGGGCACCAGGATCGAAGATATTGGGTAGTGTCAGTAGTGCCCAAACCCATCCTCTTTGTCAAACTTGTGGCAAGCTCCATAAGGGTATGAGTAGAGCAGATAGTAATGTGTATTTTAGATATTCCGAGTTAGGTCATATATCCTTACACTGTCCTAAACCTGGTCCACTAAGTCAGCACAGTCATCATTTAGCTCAGTTTGGTCACCCGAATTAGCAGGGTGCAACTTTCAGTGCCACTAGTGGGCAACCCCCAAATAGACTATGCACTTTAGTCCCAATAGGATCAATAAAGTTCTCCTGATGTAATCACTGGTATGTTAAAAATATCCCATTAATGTGTTTATGTCTCGTCAGAACTAGGACCTTCTTTTTCTTTTGTAACTCTTTGCATAACAGTCTAACTTTAAAGTCAGACCAACTATTAACAGAACCTTTCACGGCCTTAACCCATTCGGTTAGTATATTATAGACCGGCATGTATATAGGAACTGTCCAGTTATAATATCTCAGAAATATCAAGCCTTCAAATTGTAGTAGTACTGCTAGTATATGTAGGAAATCAATAAGGGAAGATGATTCCCACCTATTCCTATTTCAGTGCAAAGTTTTAAACTATAGTCATCATTATACTACGCATGTTTTACGTCTCAGTCCATGAATATAACTTATATTCACGTACTTTCCATAGAATCCTATGCGCTCCGTTTCTTAATATGAAGAGTTTCGATTTACTCAGTGTTACAAAGCATGTTCCATGAGTATAGAAACTTCAGACTCAGGTCATGTAGCTCATGACTCATGCATTCATGTCATGCTTTACAGTAGCTTTACCTATATGACTCATGTTTCAATCTTAGTGATCAGTCAAGCTCAGACTATGTCACTTATGCCCTCATTTTAGATTCCTCATTGAATTATTAGTGTTGATGCTATATCCCTCAGGAGTTGGTTACAATGTCTGTTTAGTAATCAATATTTAGTAAAGGACTCAGATAGTCCTACAAGACAATGGCTTTCAGTTATCAGTTACTTAGCAACCAGAATTTAGTACTTCAGTACCAGTCTAAACCTCAGTTATCAAAAACTAGCATTCAATCTCATTATAGTCTTAGTTACAATTACAGTCTCAATAACCATCTTAGCTATAATCTCAGTCCTTATCCTAGTCCAGTAGTTAGATAAGAAACTCATTTTTGTTTCAGGGTTTCCCAACCATAGCATATAGCCATCAGTTACCAAGTTATTAGTATTTTAGTACCTCAATTTACAAAATATTTTAGAACCATGTTATACGAATGGTCTTGCATTCAGTACCTCATGTTACCTAGTCAGTTAATACCTTCTATGCATGATACCCTACATTTTTGTCCATTTATTCAGACTAAGTACAGTTCAATTTTGTAGTCCCAGTATTCAGTTATCAATCATTGAATAAATTAGATGAGTAGTATATTTATGCATTCGTGCTCAACACCCAGAAAAATAGTTTCAGTAGACTCAAGTGATGTGTTATGCTAAGGCAGAGAGTATAGTTGAAAGAGTAATTGAGGGGTATTTCTAAGCTTGAAAATTTTAGACGCAGTGCATAAGGCCTAGTCACCCTACACTAGATGAGGATGTGTAAGACTTGCCTCATATTACAGAATCTTAGCCAGGATGATATTTTCATATTCAGCTGTCATCTTTGGACCATGCCAAGTTTTCCTGCATCCCTAAGGCCTCAAGAACCCTATAAATGAGTGTTAGAGAAAATCTCCAGTTGAGAATAAATTTTCAATATAAGTCGGTCTGCATACCCCGTAATCCAGTTTAGCAGTCAGATGGATGAGTTTGTATGGTTTTCCATCTTTCCATCTATTTGTGTTATGCAAAATGTCGTGAATGGGTGTAAATATTCTAAGACCAACCAGGTTCCAGTCCTTCTTTAGTAGCTTAACCAAGTCAATATCTATTAGTGGACGTATTTTCACAATGGGAAGATACACTATAATCCCCCAAACTTTTATGACTCAAAATATGCCATTCCCTCTTCATGTAACGAATCCAGCCTGGATCAAGGGGTATTCATAGATTGACCCTAAAATTCAAATCTTATCTGTAAGACATGTATTCAAATACTTAGTTCAGTTCCTGATAATCAGTTCTTATGTCACGTTTCAATCTCAAAGATGTTCTTATGTTTCCGCTCATGCATGTTTTGTAAATGATCTCAAGTTCATCAATATTTTTAGTTTAAGGTAACATTCTTCCTTTAACTCATTCAGTTTCATGTCTATATTTCCATTATAAACTTGGTATCAATTACCATTGCATGTTCACTGATGCATTCATGTGTCAGTTCAGTCATGTATTAATGCATCAGATATGCATGTTTAGCTTGATAAATTCAGTTTATTGGTAATCCCAGTCATGCATTCATGAGTCAGTTATTCATGCATCAGATATGAATGTACAATATAATAAACTCAGCTTAGCAGTTATATTAGTCATGAAATTATGTTTTAGTTGTTCATGTTCAGTATGTACTTTAGCTTAACTTTACCCCCATCTCAGTCAGTCTCATTCAAGGATGAATATTCCCAGGGGGGAGATATTGTAAGACCCCATAAAATTCCCAGCTTAATTAAGTCCTTTAAGCTTGTCAAGGCGTCCCAGGATTAGAAGATTCTACCTACGTTTCAAGACTTAGTTTATTTTTATCCTTAGAAAGTTGGCAATCTCATTTCGCGACCTTAATGTCATTTAGTGGTCTATATTTTTGCTAATTCATGATCAGGAAGGTCAATAGGTGTTCCCGAACATATCTTGGATTTTTTTGGACCGCGTTTCAACCACGTTTGGAATCCCAAAACCATGGAACAACGTAATCTTGGAGTGCCACGTCACCTATCATGTTGGTTAATATTATTGTATGTTGCTAGAGTCAAACTCCTGAGTATCTCATCGATGCCATTAACATGCCGCGTTGATAATCCCGTCGGTGCCCAGTTTTTGGTTATTAAATGACGGTATTCTTAAGGGTAATTAGGTATTTTCCCCCGACCTTCAACCCTCATAACACAAAACTTAGCCCTTTTTTGGCTAAATACATTAACTATTTAACTTTTCTTAATAACAAGAAAACCCTAGGTGATTCATTCAAAATCAAGACCTCAAGATTTCCTCTACTAATCTTCAAGAAATCATCAACCAAGGTATTTAAAGTGTTCATCCAAGGGTCCCTTCCACCCTTGGAGCTCAAGAAAACCTTTTCAAAATATGAATTCCATGTTGTGGGATTGATTGTACACTGTTAATATTGTGATATGACTTCCAAGATTTAATCTTTATAAAATTTTCATGACTTTATGCTAGTATGTGGATTGAAATCCTTAAATTTGAAGTTCTTGATATAGGCATGATGTATTAGTTGTGGATTTAGGTCGTACAAAAGGTTATGCCTTCCATGTGTTTGTTTAAATACCTAAGTGAATAAGAATTGTGCATTATGACCCATTTGTGATCTAATTGATGAACTCATGATGTACCCACATGTTCAAATGACTCCCATGCTTAAGCTATGTCTTGTAATGATATGGTAAAATGCTCATATGTATGGATTTGAGAAATTATCTCATGTTAGCATGTATTCCTACTCATGTGTGAGCTTCTGACTTGCAAATGCTTCATGAAATACCTCAATAGCTATATTGTGAATTGTTAACTATGGTAATGTATTTAAAAAGTGTCATATCCTATTTATATTCATGCTATCGAGTCTTGGGGGTATTTAACACCTAATAATTTAGTTGTGTGCTTAGAACCAGTGTCAGTTTTCAAGATAACCCTAGTCAAGCCATGATCAGTAGTACTCTCAGTCAAATTTAGGAACTCAGTAGAACTAAGTGAGTTACATTACTCAGGAAAGATCAGTAGTTCCCATATCAGTTAGTCCTATTCAGTTCAGTTCTAAGTAAATTTAGTCAGTTAACAGAACTCAGTAGTATTCTGTTAGTTAATGGAACTCAGTAAACTCAGTTAAGTAAAACAATAAAATTAGTAATAGACCAGTCAAGCCTAGTGTGAACTAGGAAATTAGTTCAGTGTCTATTCAGTTGGGAGTAGGATTAAGCACCGAGTATATCCAGAGATAAGGGCTCACCTATCAGTCAGTAGAGGGTGTGATCCTTAGAAGCAATCCTTGCATTCCCTGTAAGCAGAGGGTTAACTCATAACTTGTCTTTAACCGTGGCATAGTATTGACACCCTTCGAACTGGGGTCACAAGTAGGACCCCACCAGTTCAATTATGGGGTATGTCGGTTAGATGATTACCTCACACAGTCTCAGTCTTAGTCTTCAGTAAGGAACTTAGATAGTTCCTCAAATTTCAGGACTGTTAGATATAGTCACTCAGCTCAGTACAAAACCCTGCTAGTTCTTTAAGAATTAGGTCTGTCAAAAATAGTCATTTAGTTAATAGTACATCATTTATCAGTAATCCATGTTATCAGTTAACTTAGTATAGTTTCACAGATTCAGAACTGTTAGATACAGTCATTCAGTTATTAGTTATATAGTATCTGTAGACTTAAATATCTGTTAATCAGTATTTAGTTTCAGTGTTCACCATTATCACAACCTGAGTTACATCAATGTATTAATGCACGTATTTTCACGCAGTCATGTTTATGTTATTCAGTTAGTTATAGTTCATGCATATGAACCCTTGCATTCAGCCTATCTCACTTTGCATACCAATACATTCTCATATACTAATTCATACTTTTCTCTTGTGTTATGGTGTTTTATATGATTGGTTTGGACACTCAGGTTCTCATTTGCACTTAGAAGTTCATATTTCAGCAGTCAGAGCCAGTGGTGTGTCCTCATAGTTTGTGGACGTGATTATTTCATTATTTCAATCCTTCAGTACTTAGCTTATTTTAGCAATTAGAGTTAGTTAGGTACATATCCCATCAGTTCCTTATTCAGACAGTTTAGAGGCTTTTTTTCAAACTAGAATATTTCAGAGAGTTGTTTTTTTCAGTTTTGGTATTATGATACCTTGGTAAGACAGTGCTTATTTATGTTTTGAACCTTATGGAAAGCTTTCTGCCAGATTTCTGCATTTATTTCAGTTATATTGTTACTATAGCATTACAGTTATGAAGTTCTCACAGCAGGTACCAGTCATGATTTAGCTTGTATTCCTTTAGGATTCTAACCACCATGTAGCATCCAGGGTGCCAGACTCAGGGCGTTACACTTTCCAATTCTCCTCATCTGGAATCCTATAAAAAAATAGACTGTGCTACTATACAAAGTTCAACGTTCCAAACACAATGGCGCATTAGAAATTCCACTTGAGGTTGTTTCATGAAAAAGTGAGTTCAACACTAAATTTCCATTTTCTTAACATTTCAACCAATAGGTAAAAAGGAGCTTAGGTGCCTCGAGACCCAAACCAAGAATCCTCCTAGCCTAAAATCGACATCCTAGAGTTGGTGAAACTATCTAAGCTCACATACGAGTTCGGTTGATTGTAGTTTTTCCACTGTGGTCATTTAGAACCAGTGAATACTTTAACACAAAGAATTGGCACTAAAACTCAAATAAACTACCCAATAACCGAACTATCAGTTCCAACAAGTCATAAATGACATGGTCCAGCTGTAAGAATTCTCTAAAAGTGAAAATAAGCAAAGGAACTTCTGTCCACAAAAGTCAAGGATTATGATCTACCTGAACGCTTGAATAAGTGAGGATACTGTATCATAATCTCTCTCTCAATCTCCCAAGTATCCTCCTCTACTGGATGGTTCCTCCATTGAACCTTAACTATGGAATCTCCCTAATATGCAACCGCTTGATATCACTAGCAAAAAAGAGCACAAGATTCTCCACATTGGTGAACTTCTCATTTACTTAAGTGAGTCCCGCCTAAGCACATAACCTGGATTACGAATGTAATGCTAACATGGAAAACCCGATGGAGAACAACAAAATCTAGGGAGGAGGCTAACTTAAAATCCACCTCACCAATTGTGCAAAGAATCTTGAACGGTCTAATTTATTTAGGGTTGAACTTGCCGTTCCTCCTGAATCTCATCACACCCTTTATGGGAGACACACAAAGAAATACTCGATCACCAATTTCAAATCGCAAGGAATGAAGCCTATGGTTCACATAAACCTTCTACCTACTCTGAGCTTCTCTTAACTTATCCTGAATCATGCTGACCCTATCCAACAACTCCTAAAGAAAATCAATACCACGTGTCCTAATCTCAGAAGAGTAAAACCACCGAATATGGTAATGACATCTCCGATCATACACATCCTCAAAAGATACCATCCCAATACTCAAATGATAATTGTTATAGTATCCCACTACCCTCCAAAATCCATAATATAGTCTTAAAGCATATCCTTAGGAACCTAAATCGTCTGCTCTAAAATGGACATCGGTCTATGGATAGAGGGTTATACTAATGTCCACCTGAGTACCAAACTCCTCCTGAAAAGCCCTCTAAAAGCTAAAAGTGAACATGGAACCCCGGTGTAAAATTATAGCTATTGCAACACTATGTAAATGGACTATCTCATTAGCATATGAATGAGCAAACCTCTCTGTATTGAAAAACATCTTCATCAAAATGAAATGTGCCGACTTAGTCAGTAGATCTACAATAACTTAAGTACCATTAATACCATGGGTAGTATGAGGTAGACCTCTATCAAAATCCATTGCAATCCGCTCCTACCTCTACTCAGTAATGGGCAACTTGTGTATCAAAACACATGGTAGATGATTCTCGGCTTCACCTATTGACAACTTGGGCAATGAGCTACAACGAATGTCACATCTCACTTCATGCTACTCCACCAATAATGGTGCTCCAAATCCTATACATTATAGATATACTTGGGGTGAATAGAACCTACCAAACATCTTCTATTTCTCAATAGACATACCAAGATAGGCAACCACTGGCTGAGTAACTACCGGTGCCAGAGGAACTTCAACTCTAGGATAATTAGTACTACTCTAATTTGTAGACTGTGCACCATTAGACGGTGGGCCACCAACAAACCCCTAAAGCTGAACCAAAGTATCCCAAAGCATTAAAGAAGAAATAAATCTTAGTGGAGATAGGGCTAGTCCCGATCCCATCGATAGCTAGGGTGGAAGAATCTCAGTCTCAAGAGCAGGAATAGGGTTTGGTTATGGACCCCTATCCTGTCCCCTACCTGGAGACACATGTCAAGGTTTTCTATAACCTCTAGTTCAACCATGAAAGCAACAGGATCCCTAGGATTGGTCTTAAACCCATATTTCATGTAGCAGTAGCACGCGTTCTTACCATATGCGAAAGAGTGAAGTCAAAGGAATATTTTACAAATAAAATCAATCTATCACAACCCCATTTATGAGTCATGATGGCACCTAATAAATCCTGCCTGTAGGTAACCCAAACTGTAATCCTAAACCTAATGCAATGGGTTAATTCAGCGGAAAATCCACAACATAAGTGTATTTTAAGAACACAAGTTCCAAATAAAAAATTTTCTATATAAAATAAATAGTCAATACAAGATATTAATCCCATGACCTGGAAGAGCCAGTAAAAGAGCATCGAATAGCTTCTGTACAACTCAAAGTCTAGAATAGTCAATACAACAATCTCAAAACAATAAACTAAAAATTAAGATAGGGAAAAGTAGGAGACTCTAACTCCAAGTGATCACCTAATCTTTGAAAATCAATCACTGCACAAATAATAATAACCGATGATATCTACTACTCAGATATACACTAAAAATGTGCAAAAGTGTAGTATGAGTACCGAAATAATGGGTACTTAGTAAGAATCATCAGTCGACCAAGATAAATCATGATGTAAGTGGGATAAAATAAAATATGACATAAGTGAAGGTACAGAAAAAATCCCGAATCATCTCTAACATCATTTTTGCATAATAAGTAATTAAACCAGAATAACTATATAACATAAGGCATTAATAAATGTCAATCTTTATTCAAACAAAATAAACCAACAACTTGGAATAATAACATTGCATGAAGTATCAACACAAGCAAAACATAAACTCAAAATTGGCTCCTATATGCCAATTCGTGTATAACAGTAATGAAGTAATTTGGGTATAAACCCTCTTGCAAAATCTTATCAATCCATGATAGAAATCAAAGCTTTGGACACAAGAATGAAAGAATTGCTCTTGTTCAAAACCCCACATACCTTAATCTTTGAAATTGGATGAATTGTAGTGCTTGAGATTCTATCCGCACTTGTAATAAATTATTTTCAAATCCTTCACTATGAGGAACATGATTCTTGAAGAAATTTTGAAGATTTATGGATGATTTTTGGAAGATTAATGTCCTTAAATAAAAACTCTAGATATATTTCTTAAGAGAATTAGAAGAGAGAATGAAAATGTTATGGTTTAGATGGGAATTATCATATATATAGGGGCGTCCAAAAGATGGGAAAATACTAGAATACCTTTGCAAAAATGTCCTTTAATTTCTTTAAAAAATAGCTGATGACATTCGAGACAAGTCGTCCGACTTGTGACAAGTCGTTAGGAAATGTTGTCAAAAAAGGGTGGATTTTATTATTTTCTGCTTAAGGTTGACGACACTGGTGATAAGTCATCACACTTATGATAACTTATCACAAAATGTCGTCACTTGGGGTGGAAATTTGCCTAAGGCTGACGACATTGGTGATATGTTGTCGCACTTATGACAGCTTATCACAAAATGTCGTCACTCAGTTTTCCAGCCTGGCATGTAGGAGTAAAATGGGCATAACTCTTTGCTCCGATACTGGATTTAAGTGAAATTAGAATCGTTGGAAAGATAATTCAATTATCTATCTTTTGGTAGGATATGAGTTCAATATTTCATAGTTTACGTGCTAGAATTTTGTAGCATATTTAAGACTTTTTAACTCGAAATAATTATAAGTTCTTAAGTAACTACTGGTGTTCTTGAGTGATTATAGGAACGTCTTGAAATTTTGTTGTTTTAACTTGAATCTATTGGTTGCAAACATTAGGTTATGCATTAGGTTTTATTTACTTCTAATGGAGAAATAGACCAGAGGCCATGGGTTATCAACAGGGACTCAAAAGCTACCAACCTTCTATTTAATGATTGATGCCGTAACTGGATCAATTTACCTGAGATAAGATCCGGTTGGAAATAGATAAGTTTTTTAAGTTTGAGAGAATTAGATAATAAATTGTCTGGTCAGGTCGAGAGATAAGTCAAATAGTATTTTCTGCAGGGATAATTTGTTGTTCCTACCTATCAAGATAATCATGAACAGTTATTATTCAATGGAGATTAATAGTTAGACTAATCACAACCCTATTTTCTCTATATCATTGATTCGAAATATTAAAATCTAAGTTTTTAGTTCTAAAATAAGTTGAAAAGTTAGAATTTTTTTGATTGATAAAAACCATTATTTTGTCTTTTCTTATTATGTATTTGAATTTACCTTTTAGCTATAGTTTCAAACTATTTTAATCGCCACTCACATTGTTCCCTGTGGATTCGACCCCGACTTAGAAGTTGGGTAAATATATTGACGACGATCACCTTGCACTTATTTGAGGTGTAAGTTGAGCGTTATCAAAAATGGTGCTGTTGTTGGAGAACAATTTGGCATATTGTTTAGAATTTTGGCTTACTTGCTTGAATTCAAACTTGTAAATATTTGTTGGGATTTCCTTTGTTTCTTATGTTAGGTAGATTTTCTTTAATTTTGTTTATTAATTACTATGGCATCATGGAATGAATGTAAGTTTAATGGTTGAAAATATTATCTGGATGATCCATGTCCATATTGTGATGGACCCTACTTTTGGCAAAATTGTAGATATGCTCCCCGGAGAGAGATGTGTGCACCATCTCTATCCTCTCGGGAGTATAATTGTCCTTTATGTGATGGTCAAGATGGGAATTGGAGTGATTTCCTAAATGGCCCCTCCCCCTATTGCGCCAAACCAAGTTCTAGTTTTTCTTATGAGTATGATATGTGTTATCGTCAAGAAAAGAAAGAATGCAACACCGGAAAGAGTGACATTAAAGCTATGCTTCAACTATTATTGGATCGTATAGATACAATGAATGATACCATATGGGACATACGTCAATACATTAGGGCATTTAAAGAGGGAAAAGAAAAGATAGAAAAGATGGATATCGAGGTCAATCATCCAAAATACTTTTCTACATTATGTTTTGATGATATCTTGTCTGTGGAATCATTTAAAATAATGGAAGAGTGTGACGATGAAGTGCAAGCTTCCTATATAGATGATGAGCTTGATGTTGATCAACCCTTGGAGATTTCCCAACCAACCAAGCCAACCAATGAGGGATGATGCCAAGATTGAGGGAATGGTGCTAGAGGCAAAAGAAAAAGCCAAGCCAATCTCTTATGAAGACTCTATCCCAATTCAAAGTAAAAATGTTGAGAAGATGAATAAAAGTGAGTGTGTAGAGGATAGTGTAAATTTTGAAGTAGGATTTGTTGGGCCATACTCGAAGCATTTTTTCACATTATATTTAGATGATATCTTGTTTGTGGAATCATCTAAAATAGTGGAAGACTATGATGAGGAACAATAATCCTATAGTCTTTATTTTACACTTGATAAGCAACACAAAAACATACCTCACTTTAAAGCTGAGTTGTATACCATGCATCATCTATTACTCGGATTCTCAATCTTTGTACCACCTCCATATGAGTTAGGCAAGAAGATGAACTATATGTTGGGGGTGAAGTTCATATCCTCAAGATGGAGGAAAATACTGAGTTGGGTCGTGCCGCGACACTAAATTAGGCGCTTCTTGGGAGGCAACCCAAGGTCTTTTGTTGTTTGTATTTGTATTGTGTGATTGACATCATATCTTTGCACCCATGATGACGGAGGTATGTTTCTGACTCTCTTCTTTTGATTTGACGTATTGGGAATAATGCATGATATTAAGTTGAGGGTGGGGCTACTTGTGAGTATTGATGTTCTCCTGGGGTTTTTGTTGTCGTGCCTCTTTTCCTCAGAGTCTTGTTCCTAGTAGAGCTGGCATGTTTAGGGGTATTGTATTTTGTTTTGTGATATGTTGTGGTTAATTGGAAGAAAAATAAGTATCTAGGATAGTTGACATATTTTTTTTGATTTTTGAGACTAATAAACACCTCTCCGTTGGTCTATTTTATAACTATGTGATATACATTTATGTGTTACCACTGTGAATCTTGTTATGGCATTAGTACTAGTGACATGATATCCACTGCTAAACAATCGCATGAACCAGATAGGTAGTAGCTTGTGATGCACCTTTGTGCCATGTGTGTGAGAGATACTACTTAGTTTCTTTTGTGTGTTGAATCCAAAACTTTCTAGGTTAGTCTTACCCTAGTCGAAATACAGGGGTTAGGAAAGGATCATAGGCCATTTTGATTTTTACGTCACTTTTTGCCTAAATAACCTTCCCTGTATGTATGATATCTCTTGATCCCTATTTTGAGCCTGAATTGACCATTTCTTTTTATGACACCTATGACCTTCCTGTTTAGATCATAATGAATCTCTTTTGGCCCTGGTCCTCCTTGGACACTATGCATCTAGACTTAGATAAACAACCTAAGCTGAGGGTGGCTATCATTGGGGTACGTGATGTAAACTGGGTATGAAGAAAGGTAGACTAAAAGGAAAAAAATAAGTGAAAAAGAATAAAAAGTTGGGTGGTTTGGAAGAAGAATAAGAAAGAAAAAGAATGAAAGAGAAAAGCCACATCCATCTTGAATAATATGTGATCAAGAAAAGGAGAAAATGAAGAAAAAGGTTAATAAGTGAACCCCAAAAGTTAAGGTAGTTCCAAGGAAGCTTAGTCACTCTAAATTCTGTTGAATATCATACCAGCCCTTAGCCTACATTACAAGCTGAAGAAAAGACCTATAGTGAGCCTAACTTACCTAGCTGGATACCTTGGTAATGAAAATAAGGGAAAGGATATGGTATTTGACATGTATTGATTGGAATTTAATTTTGAGAGTGAGTGTCTCTTGATCGTCCCCGCATTGACATGCTTGAGTTCCTATATGAGTGAGGAGGGACTTTTTTGTTGTAAGGGCGCATCGGTTTCATTGCTAGTTGTTAACTTGTTTGGATAGTTTAATATTGGTACATGCATGGTTGTTGTTGCTGAATTGATGCCATATCTCGAATCCTTTGGGTCACACTGTGGATCTTCATTGATATGCACAGTTGGGTTTAAGGTGATTAAAAATGGAGAGGGTCATGTGTTTTGAGCTAAACTTCATAATCAACTTTCATAGGTATCTTATGTTTATCTTGGTTAAGCATCGTAATATGGTGTTATGTAGTTGGTTGAGGACGAGCAATTGTTTTAAGTTGAGGGTGTTGATGTGCTACATTTTTGTAGCACATTTAAGACTTTTTAACTCAAAATAATTGTAAGTTCTTAAGTAACTATGGGTGTTTTTGATGATATTTCTTATGATATTGTAGGAAAACCAAGATGCATGGAAATACATAAAATCTACATCAAGAAGGATGATTTTTGTTGAAAAGATGCAAGATATTTAGTTTTGAAAAGTTACTGAAGATTTCCTGACAACATGCGGTGATAAGCTATCAGGTTTGTGATAGGCTATCACGGAGGTCGTCAGGTTTAGGAAGAGAACAAGAAAATTAAAGATTTTCTGATGATATGTTGTGATAAGCCATCAGGTTTGTGATAGGCTATCACGAAGGTCGTCAGGTTGTGATAGGCTATCACGGAGGTCATCAGATTTGTGATAGGCTATCATGGAGGGCGTCAGGTTGTGATAGGTTATCACAGAGGGCGTCAGGTTTGTGATAGCCTATCACAAATGGCGTCACAAAAAGTAAAAATTCTAAAAATTTTATTTCAAATTTTTTCTTAAAGTACGGGTATAAATAGCAACTTTTAGGGTTTCATGGGGCATCTTGGACATATAGGAATGTCTGGAACTTATTCCAAAGACGACTTTATTTTCTTTAGCATCTTAACTTAAAAATTCAATTTTCCATCCTTTGATTTAGTTGTGGGAAATTCTTATTGTACTTGAAGGAGAAACAACTTTGAATTTCATCTTTTCTAAGTTCACTTGCTTTAAGTTATGAATTAAATCTTTATTATCTCTTTCAATCTTATGAGAAACTAAAAATCCACAACTAGGGTTGTGGGATCTATGATTATTATTTCATTGATTTAATAGTTGGATTAGGGTTTGAGTGATTGTGGAAATGTCTTGAAATTCTGTTGTTTTAACTTGAATCTATTGTTTTCAAACATTAGGTTATGCCTTAGGTTTTATTTTCTTCTAACGAAGAAATAGACTAGAGGTCGTGGATTATCAACAGGGACTTAGAAGCTACCAACCTTCTATTTAATGATTGATGTCGTAACTGGATCAATCTACCTGATATAAGATATGGTTGGAAGTAGATAAGTTATATAAGTTTGGGAGAATTAGATAATAAATTGTCTGGTGAGGGCGAGAGATAAGTCAGATAGTATGATCAGTAGGGATAATCTCCTGTTCCCACCTATCACGATAATCATGATAGTTATTATTCAATGATGATTAATAGTAATAGTAATCACAACCCTAGTGTCTCTATTTCATTGATTCGAAATATTGAAATCTAATTTTTGAGTTCTAAAATAAGTGGAAACGTTAGAATTTGTTTGATTGATAAAAACTACTATTTTGTCTTTTCTTATTATGTATTTGAATTTAACTTGTAGCTATAGTTTCGAACTAGTTTAATCGCCACTCATATTATTCCCTGTGGATTCAACCCCAACTCCGAAGTTGGGTAAATATATTGTCAACGATCTCCTTGTACTTATTTCAGTTGTGAGATGAGCGTTATCAATAGTATAACGAGAGATATGCTTATTTAAAGTTTAATATGGAAATATCCTTTCCGAAAATTCAATCGGTAAGAGATGTTTTGATTCACCTAATTGCTAGGACATCTTTGAGGCCTTAATACATATCAACCTTTGCTTAGAAATCAACTAAAGTACTATAATTTACTTCTTACGAGCTTGAGTCATAGTTTCACTATTTGTTAGAGTCTTGGGGTATTACAATATCTCCCCCTTGGAAACATTTGTCCTCGAATGTTACCATATAGGCCAAGAAGAAGAAAAACTTAGGACTATAGCTAGAATGTCTCATTCAATGGGAATACATCACTCTATACCATCGGATACCCTATAAAATGCATGAATTCATGAGAGAAGTAGACACACAGCTGAATCTTTAATAAGAAGAGGGCAGAATTATGAAAGAATGGTACCTTCTTCTCGCTCCGAACTCATAGAAAAGAGGTGAGGGTACTTGGATCGCATATTAGTTTCGGCTTCCCAAGTATCACTCTCAACAGATTGATTTCGCCAAAGCACTTTAACCAAACGAACTTCTTTTTTCCTTAGCCTACGGATTTGAAAATCCAAATCTCAAACAAAATCTTCTCAAATGAAATAATATCCTAAATATCTAAGATTTCGTCAGAATAAACCATGACAGAATCACCAATACACTTCTTAAGCATGAAACATAAAATACCAGATGAATGGTAGACAACTCTGCGGGTAACTCCACCTCATATGCTACTTTCCCAAGATGGCTCAGAATCCTGTACGAACCAATATAAAGGGGACTAAGCTTTCCCTTCTTCCCAAATCTCTTCACCCCTTTCATAGGTAAAACCTTTAAGTACACCAAATCATTAATATTAAACTCAAGATCTTTTCTTCTCATATCCGCATACAACTTCTGACGACATTGAGAGGTCTTCAATTTTCTCAGGTCAACTTAACTTTTTGCATATCCTTGAACACAGCATCAGGCCCAATAACAGCTGCTTCTCCTACTTTAAACTAACCTATAGGTTATCTACATCTTCTTCCATACAAAGCTTCAAACGGGGTCATCTGAATACTACCATGGAAACTATTATTATACGCAAATTCGATCAATGGCAAGTGTTCATCACAAATATCTTTAAAATCTAGCGCACATGCCCTAAACATATCTTCTAAAGTCTGAATGGTCCACTCAGCTTGTCCATCTATTCATAAATAGAAAGCAGAACTTAGACAAACTTAGGTACTGAGACCTTTCAAAAAAGCTCTCTGAAATTGGAAAGTAAACTGAGTACCCCTATTAGAGATAATATACAAAGGAACTCCTTGAAGTATAAAGAATTCTCGAATATACAATCTAGCATAATCCTCAGCTCTATAAGATGAATGCACTGGGAAGATATGAGCTGATTTAGTCAACAGTTCTACAACAACCCAAATCAAATCATGAAGACGAAGAGAAAGAGGCAAACCAATTACGAAATCCATATTTACTTATTCCCACTTCCAAGAAGGAATTCTAAACTCTTACGTTACACCACCAGGCCTTTGGTTCTCTACCTTAACCTGTTGACAAGTAGAACACTTTGCCACATATTTGCTATGTCTTTCTTCATACCGTTCCACCAATAGATTTCCACAAATCATGGTACATCTTGATATCACCGGGATGAATAGAATATTACGTGCCATGCACTTCATCCATAACTCTTTGCCTTAGATCATCAACATCGTGAACACACAATCTACCCTACAATCTCATGTAATAATCCAAAAAATCCAAACCAATATTAGAGACATGTACCAAGCTCATGCATAGTACATCATGGTTCTTTTATAATTTTATGATTAATTTAGATGTGTATTAATGCTTCAAATAACTCCCAGCTATCAGACGAATCAAAACTTTCCTTACCGATTGAATTCTTGAGAAGGATATTGGTATAGTTAAATTCAAACAAGCATATCTCTCATTATACTTGGAATTTTTAAAATCATGACCTATCAAAATATATATAATTAAACTATCTTTCCAACGATACC
Organism: Capsicum annuum; assembly: GCF_002878395.1. Lineage (NCBI taxonomy): Eukaryota > Viridiplantae > Streptophyta > Magnoliopsida > Solanales > Solanaceae > Capsicum > Capsicum annuum. The sequence goes on along the minus strand of NC_061118.1, from coordinate 28,004,927 downwards.
AATTTTGCCTAAATCTGATATCGGAGCAAAGAGTTATTCCTATTTTACTCCAGCATGTCAGGCAAGAAACAGTGTGACAACATTTATGGTAGCTTAAAACATTTAGGGCGCCCTATCCCAAAGTTCGTCATCCTTAGGAAGAAACCAGCTCCTAAGTGATGACATTCATGGTAGCTTAGCACATTTGTGACGCCCTATCATGAAGTTCGTCATCCTTAGGAAGAAACCAACTCCTAAGTGACGACATTCGTGGTAGCTTACCATATTTTTGACACCTTATCACAAATGTCGTCAGCTATTATTTTCAAAAAATTGGAATTTATTTCATAAGGGTACTTTGGTGTTTTTCCCTTATTTCCCATGACTTATAACCCTAAAGAGGCATAATTTTTCCCATTTTTCATCAGTTAAACATCTTAAAAATCTCTCTCATACACTTTCAATCACAAGATTACGGTTTTCTCTCATGATCATCTCCTCAAGAACAAGAACATTCTCTCCCAAAGGGATTAAACCCTAGTCAATAAAAATCAATAGCAAGCCTAAGGATTTCTTCAAGAACCTTAAAAAAATATTAGATCTCTTTCAAGATCAAGCTTTAAGGTATGCGTGTGGTAATTCACATACTTCTTTTCTCCATGAAGTTCAAGAACCCTTTTCTAAAACTATATATTACGGTTTTCATTTTATGAATGGATTGTTGATCATATTTATGTGTTGAATGATGCACAAATAGAATTTTTATGTATTATTATAAATCTGTGACATCATATGAGTTGAAAACATATAAGTTTGATTATTTATGATGAGTAATTATATGATTTACACCTGTGCCTAAGTTGTGCATGTAATGTGTTTGATAAAATACCTAAGAGTTTAATTATATGATTATGGACTCTACTCCTATGATCAAGTCAGTCAAGTTGTGTCACTTATCTACCATCGAGTCCTAGGGGTACTTGTACCTGAAAAATATTATTGTGTACCTTGATCCATGTCATGTTATCACGATACTCTTAGTCGAGTCATGATCTATAGAATTTAGTAATCATGTGACTTAGGTAAACTCTGAAATCTCAGCAGTCTCACTAGTTCAGTAATCGCAGTACTGAGTGATCTCAAAAATCTCAGTAACAATAGTATTCCTAGCAATTTCAGTAATTCCAGTACTCTCAGTCAGTCCTCAGAACTCAGTATATTTCGTCAGTCATCAGAATCTAGTAAACTTAGTTTAGCTCCGCTAAACAATACCACTAGTATCATTCCAATTAATCAGTATCAGTTCAGTTCAGTTAATCAGTCCAGTTCAGTTAACCATGTTTAGTCTCTTCAGATGAGAGTAGGAGTTAGCATCGAGTGAAGCCAAGGATGGAAACTCACCTTTTGTATGTGGGTTCGATTCTTAGCAGGTCATCGTTGCATTCTAAAACTATGTAGCCAACATAGGTTGAGACATCACAACCTGTTATATGAGGGTAAATGAGGTGGCTTAACCTGTTATATGTGGGTTCCCACCATTCTCACTAGAGTTACCTGTTACATGAGGGTTGCTCACATGTTGTCCTTACCAGTGATAAGGTATTGACACCATTCTAGTTAGGGAAGAGATTGGACCCCATCATAGCCATAATAAAACATTTAGGGCAACTAGTTCCCACAGTTTTAGTTACAGATTTTTGGACTATTAGCTACAGTCACCTAGTCTCAGTAAAGAACTCAGATAGTTCTTCAGATTTAAGTATATTAGGACTGTCAGATACAGTCAACTCAGATACAGCATGGGACTCAGATAGTTTCATCAAATTTAGAATTGTCAAATACAGTCACTCATGTTATCATTATTACCAGTTCTTTGAACTTATACTATTAGTACTCAGTTTATGATTGTTAGACATAGTCAATCAGACCAGTTCTTCATAATTTGAACTGTCAGAAATAGTCGTTCATCTATTCAGTATCTCAGTATCATTACACTTATGTTGTCAGTATTCAGACTTAGTAGTTAGTATCTCTACGAGTTTCATCACAGTGTTTTTATGTATGTATGTATTCTCACATTCATATTAGTCAGCATTGTTCATACATGCAACCCTTTGCATGTAGTCTACCTCACTCGTATACTTAGTATATTCAGAAGTACTGATGCATTTGTGCTGTGGTGCTTTCTCTGATGTTACACCATAGGTTTAGATGCACAACCTCAAGATCATCAGTAGCATTCCAGTGTTCCAAGTTTGCAGTGAGTCCTTCTCATTCGAGGATGATAGATTATTGTTATATTTACTATTTAACTGCTAGATGGAGTTAGTTGGAGACCTGTTTCTTTAAATCCTTATTCAGTTCAGTTAGAGGCTTTCAGACTAAAGGTTAGATTAGATATTCAGATCTCATTATTTGCAGTATTTATGACTTATTTTGGTATTGTTATACCTTTTTCAGATATTTTGTTGTCAGACGTTTATTCAGTTTGAACCTTATGGCCTTTCATGTTCATGTTTCTGTATTTTATGATATATTATGCAGTATATAGGTAGAAATATCATTCATGAGTTAGCTTGTGGTCCTTTGGGGTCATGAGCACTGTGTAGCATTCTGGTTCAGAAAATTGGGATATTACAATCTTGGTGTCAAAGCCTAAGGTTCAATAGAGTCCTAGAAAGTCTGAAAGGCACATCTAGTAGAGTCTTGTATATGCGTGTGTTGTGCACCACACTTATGTGCAGGAGGCTATGAGATGTTTTAGGAACAGTTTCCCTTTTTTTTATGTTTCAGATCGTTCTATATAAAGTTTTCCGAAGAAAATCATACAGATTCTCATCATGCTTCACTTACGTCATCTCCACCTTCTTTTCAAGGATATAAAAACTGTGAAGCTTAAGTCCTAAAGATAAGGATTTCTCAGACAGTATCCAATCAGTTAAGTTGTGTTCAAAAGTTGTTCGGATCTCATACCTGATCATGAGAAGTCATTCTCGAACCAAGATTTAGATATTCTATCAGATCCCTTATCAAAATCCTATGATAGCATGTGACCCAGAGTTAGAAGCATGAACCCAGGAGTTTAGCAATAGTAGAGTTAGGGTAATATTATCTAGGTTGAATAGATTATGTATTCATGAGGATAGTTGTGCTATAATGAATCAGTAGGCTTGAATAGTGTGAGCTAGATAATTTAAGTTTAGTGACTTAAAATTAAGCATAATGGTGTGGATATGATATTACTAGTATGTGAGAAAATAGAGGAAGATGATGTATTTAGTAAGGCGAGCATGTGTTGATTAGAGTGTAAGTGTGTGATGATGATTACAGTTTAGTTCAGAGATTAGTTTAGTGTTGACAGACTAATGATGATGGCTGAAATCCAAGGGGGAGATGGTAAATCAAAGTAGATCAAGTACCCAAGTCAGGCTCTCAGATTCCTGTAATAGTACCAATATGTACAGAAAAGTAGTTAGGGAAGATGATTCCCAACCCATCTTTATCTCAGCGTAAAGCTTCATACTTTAGTAGGCATAATGCCTATGCATGATTTATATCTCAGATTCCATAAATACTGCTTAAATTCACACGCATTCCATAGAATCATGTACACTTTCAGTTCCTAGTTCAGGGAATTTAGTCCTAGATCACTCAGTGTTACAAATCATGTTCCACGAACTCAGACATTCCAGACTCAGGTCATGCAGCTCATGACTTAAGGTCATCGTATCATACTCCCTAACATACTCATTTTCCATGACTCATGCTACGCCCTCACTGATCAGATAAATTAAAACTATATCATGTATATACTCAATTCAGACCTTTTTGATAAATCCATGATGTTGATATTCTATTCCTCAGGTTTCAGTCATGTCTTAAGTTCAGTTAGTATCCATTCATGTTTTAGGTTTTCCTGATTTAACCTTTTATGAGTTCTCTTTATGAGAATAGTGTAGTGTTGAGAAATTTCTTAGATGGAAGAGAGTTAATATTTTATGTTAAGAGCAGATTATTGCATGTATGTTTTATATGAGGGTGTAGATACGAAGATAGGTTTGAATATCCTATTAGTATGCTAGCAAAAGGCTAACAAGAGGTAATATTTAGAAATTTGGAAAATTCAGTGTGTGAATGTATATTCAAACCCTTGACTTATGTCAGTCTTCATTGTGCAACTTTAGCAACTCAGTTTTTATCTCAGTTATAGTTCAGTACTTAGTAATTAGTGTTTAGTCTCAGAATTTAGTACTTCAGTATCAGTTTAAACCATAGTTTCAGTATTTAGTTATTAGGACCCAGCATTTAGATCCAGTATGGATCCCTATTACAGTCTTAAGTTATACTGTCAGCTTTAGATCAGTATTCAGCTCAGAAATTTAGTTCAGTTTTAGAATTGCTTGACCATAGCGTACATTTATTAGCTACTCAGTTATAAGTATTTCAATACCTTAGTCTATGGAATGTTTCCAAATTATGTAATACGTTTGGTTCTGTATTTTCCGACAATATAGCTTTCATGAAATCCATGATTAGTTACCTCATGTTACCCAGTCAGTCTATTATCATATGCATAATACTTTATGGCCTCAGTCCAACTACTCAGATTAAGTGCAATTTAGTCTTACATACCCAGCATTCAGTTACTAGTTACTTAGTTTATAAGATAAGTCAGTATGTCTATGCATTCGTGCATCATGCTTCAGTTTTAGATCTTAGATAATCAATCACGATTTCGTACCTAGGTGCCTTGTGCATCGCCTCAAATTTATTATTATCTTTGCAATGTCAGTCTAGGATTCTTTAAATGACATAGTGTCCCAAGGGGGAGATACATTATAGCCCCCAAATTTTCATGATTTAAACATATCCTGTTCTTTGACAAATCATCTTGGAGGAAGTGTTACTTATGAGCCGACCCTCTAGCTTTAAAACTTAGCAGTAAGACATGTACTCAATGGCACAGTGTAGCCACGATATGATACTCTATCCATGTCACGCATTAGAGACTCAGTTCAGTTCATGTATCATGTTATAGACTCAGTTATGTTCTTATATCTCCGCTCATGCATATTGAGTAATCAATCTCAGACTGATCAGTGTTTTTAGTTCATGATAGCAGTCTTCTTTGAGCTTACTCATTCTCATGTTCAGATTTTAGTACCAAACTTGGTATTTAGATCCATGCTTAGTTTTTAGTTCAAACATGGTACCTTTACCATTGCATATTCAGCTGCATGTTCCTGAGCCCATTCAATCATACACTCGCGTATCAGATATACGTGATCAGCTTACCAGTACTTTCACTCATGTATTCACGTATCATTTCAGTCACATAATCATGCATTAGATATGCATAGATTTAGCTTATCAGTTATACATCAGATATGCATTCTTAGTTTGAGAAACTCAGTTTATCGAAACACTCCGTCCTATATTCATAAATCAGATAACCGTGCATCATATTTGCATGTACAGTATGATATGCTCAATTTTTAGTCATGTCATCTATGAAATCATGATCAGTCATTCATGCTATATATGCTTCATTTTATCTTTTCTCCACTCTCAAGCAGTCATCATTCGAGGACAAATATTTCCAAGTGGGAGATACTATAATACCCAAAAAAATCCACACCAATATTAGAGCCATGTACCAAGCTCATGCATAGTACATCATTGTTCTTTTATAGTTTTACGATTAATTTATACGTATGTTAAGGCTTCAAATAACTCCCATCTATTAGATGAATCAAAAACTTCCTTGACAATCGAATTCTTGAGAAGGATATTGGTATAGTCAACTTTAAATGATCATATCTCTCATTATACTTGGAATTTTTGAGCTCATGACTATAAACATATAGTTAATTGAATTATATTTCCAATGATACAAATTTTGCCTAGATCCGATATTGGAGCAAAGTGTTATTCCTATTTTACTCCAGTATGTCAGGCTGGAAACAGTGTGAAGACATTCGTGGTAGCTTACCACTTTTATGACGCCCTATAACGAAGGTAGTCAACCTTAGGAATAAACCAGCTCCTAAGTGATGACATTTATGGTAGCTTACCATATTTGTGATGCCCTATCGCGAAGGTCGTCAGCCTTAGGCAGAAACCAGCTCCTAAGTGACGACATTTATGGTAGCTTACCACATTTTTGATGCCTTATCACAAATGTCGTCAACTAATATTTTCAGAATCTGAGAATTTATTTCATAAGGGTATTTTGGTCTTTTTACTTCACTTCACATGACTTATAACTCTAAAGAGGCATAATTTTTCCCATTTTTCATCAGTTAAAGATCTTAAAAATCTCTCTCATACACTTTCAATCACAAGATTAGAGTTTTCTCTCATGATCATCTCCTCAAGAACGAGAACATTCTCTCCAAAAGGAGTTAAATATTAGTCAAGGAAAATCAATACCAAGCCTAAGGATTTCTTCAAGAACCTTCAAGAAATATTAGATCTCTTTCAAGATTAAGCTTTAAGGTATGCGTGTGTTCATTCATGGACTCCTTTCGTCCATGAAGTTCAAGAACCCTTTTCTAAAACTATATATTATGGTTTTCATGTTATGAATGGATTTTTGATCATGTTTATATGTTGAATGATGCCAAGATAGAATCTTTATGCTCTATTATGAATCTATGATGTCATATGAGTTTAAAACATGTAAGTTTGATTATTTATGACGAGTAATTGTATAATTTATACCTATTCCTAAGTTGTGCATGTAAGGTGTTTGATAAAATACCTAAGAGACTGGAAATCATGCATTATAGCAAAATTATGACTAAGGGAAGGATTCATGCTAGGCCTCTATGATTCAATGTCATCCATGTTGATAATGTGGCTTGTGAACACTGTTGGATTACTCATGAACTTGTCTTATGGAACTATGCTATGCTTACTTGCAAAACCCACTCATGCACAAGATGTAGATTACCTAGGTACTTCATGAAATTCCCCAAGTTATGATATTATGGATTGTTGTTGTAATATGTAATGAGCATGATATTGCAAGCTACGCAAGTATATACATATTGTATGAAATTATTGTTGAGAACCTTGCTTAGTATGAAATCCCTTATTTGTGATATTGTGGATTATGGACTCTACTCTTATGATCAAGTCAGTCAAGTTGTGTCAGTTTTCTTCCATCGAGTCCTGGGGATACTTGTACCCGAAATATAGTTGTGTGCCTAGAGCCATGTCATGTTATCACGACACTCTCAGTCGAGCCATGATCTATAGAATATAGTAAGTCATGTGACTCAGGAAAACTCAAAAATCTCAGCAGTCTCACTAGTTCAGTAATCTCAGTACTCAGTGATATTAGAAATCTCTGTAACAACAGTATTCCTAGCAATTTTAGTAATTCTAGTACTCTCATTCAGACCTCAGAACTCATTACATTCCGTCAATCATTGGAATTTAGTAAACTTTGTTTAGCTCCGCTAAATAATACCACTAGTATCTATCCATTTAATCAGTATCAGTTCAGTTCAGTTAATCAGTTCATTTAACCATGTTCAGTCTCTTCAGATGGGAGTAGGAGTTAGCACCGAGTGAACCCAAGGATTGAAACTCACCTGTTGTATGAGGGTGTGATTCTTAGCAGTCATCCTTGCATTCTAAAACTATGTACCCAGCATAGGTTGAGACATCGCAGCCTATTATATAAGGGTAGATAAAGTGGCTTAACTTATTTAATAGTGGTTCCCACTGTTCTCACTAGAGCTACCTATTATATGATGGTTGCACACATGTTGTCCTTACGAGCGGTACGGTATTGACACCCTTAGTTAGGTTAGAGACTGGACCCTATCTTAGCCATAATCGCACATATGGGGCATGCCAGTTAAACAACTACTTCCCACAGTTTTAGTTACAGATGTCAGGATTGTAAGCTACAGTCACCCAGTCTCAATAAAGAACTCAGATAGTTCTTTAGATTTCAGTATATCAGGACTGTCAGATACAGTCAACTCATATACAGTAAGGGACTCAGATAGTTCTATCAGAGTCAGGATTGTCAGACATATTAACTCATGTTATCATTATTACTAGTTCTCTGAACTTGTACTATCAGTACTCAGTTTCAGGACTGTTAGACACAGTCAATCAGACCAGTTCTTTATTATTTGAACAATAAAAAATAGTCGTTCATCTATTCAGTATCTCAGTATCAATACACTCATGTTTTTAGTATTCAGACTCAGTAGTCAGTATCTCCACAAGTTTATTCACAGTTATGTATGCATGTATGTATTCTCACATTCATATTAGTCAGCATTGTTCATGCATGTAACCTTTTGCATTTAGCCTACCTCACTCTTATACTTAGTATATTTAGATGTATGGATTCATTTGCGCTACGGTGCTTTCTCTTACGTTACACAATAGGATCAGAGGCACGAGCTCCAGATCAGCAGTAGCATTCTAGTGTTCAGAGTTTGCAGTGAGTCCTTCTCATTCAAGGATGATATGATTATTACTAAATTTACTATTCAGTTGCTAGATGTAGTTAGTTGGAGACATATTCCTTCAACTCCTTATTTTGTTCAGTTAGAGGCTTTCAGACTAGATGTCAGATTAGATATTCAGATCTCATTATTTTCAGTATTTATACCTTATTTTTGTATTGTTATACCTTTTTCAAGCATTTTATTGTCAGACGTTCATTCAGTTCGAACCTTATGTCCTTTTATGTTCATGTTTCTGCATTTTATGATATATTATGCAGTACACAGGTACAGATATCATTCATGGGTTAGCTTGTGGTCCTTTTTGGGTCATAAGCACCGTGTAGCATTCTGATTCAAAAAATTAGGGTGTTACATCTCAACACACCATCTCCCCCTTGGGAGAAAACCTCTACCTTTTGGTCCTTAACTGACTCCTTCAGTCTAACCAAACTAGTATCCCTGTCTTGCTACTTCTTTACCTCCGAGACCAAAGAGGACTCAAAACTACTCTAAACTAACATACTCCCTTCAGCTGAATCAAGTAATCTAACACTCCATTCTCGTAGTCTTTTTGCAACTCTAACCATCTTCTTTGTCTAAGATTCAACTCTCTCTTAGTAAACACATGCTATAGGATTTTGTGATCAGCAAACACATCAACATGAACACCATACAAATAATGTCTCCAGATTTTCAAAGAAAAAACTATAGATGCTAATTCAAGATCATGGGTTGTGTAATTCTTTTCATGAGGCTTCAACTGTCTAAAGGCATAAGCTATAACTTTACCCCTCTGTATCAACACACAACCAAAACCAACTCTAGAAGTGTCACAATATACCATAAATCCATCAGTACCAACTGGTAAAGCTAACACTGGGGCTGAAGTGATTCGAGTCTTTAACTCCTGAAAACTCTTCTCGCAAGGTTCCGACGTAGGAACTTCACTTTGTTTTTGGTCAACCGGGTCATGAGAGATAGAATGGAAGATAAGCCCCCAACAAAACGAAGGTAGTAACTAGCTATACCCAAGAAAATCCTAATGTCCGATAGGGAGATAGGTCTAGGCCAATTCTTTATAGCTTCTGTCTTTTCGGGATCGACTCTAATGCCTTCAGCGAAAACAATCTAACCCAGAAAAGCAACTAACCTTAGCAAAAATTCTTACTTGCTAAATTTAGCAAATAATTGATGATCTCTAAGAGCTTGCAAGACAATTCTAAGATGGTTAGCATGATCATCCTTACTTCAGGAATATAAAAGAATATCGTCTATGAATACCATGATAAACATATCAAGATATTGCTTGAACACTCAATTCGTAAGGCCAATGAAGGCTGCTGGAGCATTGATTAACCCAAAGGACATGAAAAGAAACTCAAAGTGACCAAAACGGGTTCGGAAGGCTATCTTTAGAATATCACACTCTCTTACTTGAAGTTGATGATAGTAGGATCTAAGGTCTATTTTTGAGAAATAGCTCACACCTTGTAACTGATCAAACAAGTCATCAGTTTGAGAAAGAGGGTACTTCTTCTTGATAGTTACCTTGTTGAGTTAACTATAACCAATGCACATACGTAATGTACCATCTTTCTTACACACGAATAGAATAGGTGCACCTGTGTAAGAGATTTTTGAGTTTCACCTTCAGCTCTTTAAGTTCTGTGGGAGCCATACGGTATAGACAAATGGAAATGGGCTAAGTGCCGGGAAGGAAATCAATCCTGAATTTTATTTCTTTATCGAGTGAGACCCTTGGGAGCTCATCCAGGAAAACTTCAGGAAACTCATTAACCATGGTAACTGACTAAAGAGTTGGAGTCTCAGACTTGACGTCTTTAACTCGAACCAGGTAATAAATGCAACCCTTGGAAATTAACTTCCTAGCTTTGAGGTAGGATATGAAATGGGTCTTTAGAGTTACAGAACATCTGGACCACTCAAAAATTGGCTCTTCATGAAACTAAAACTTGACCATTTGGGTATGATAATCTATAGACACATAGCACGAGTAAAGCCAATCCATACCCAGAATGACATCAAAATCAACCATATCTAGCTCAATTAAATCAGCACATATGACCCGATAAAGGATAGTGACAGGAAACTTCTTATACACTCGCTTAGTAATAATAAATTCTCCTATCATGGTAGAAACCAAAATTGGCTCAGGAATCCGTTCAGGGTCTATCTCAAAATTTACAGCAACCAAAGGTGTCAAATAAGAGAAACTCAAACCAAGGTCCATCAATACATATAAATCGAAATGAAAGAAATGGAGCATACCAGTGACAACATCTGGAGAGTCCTCCTGTTCCGGCCGAGGTGGTATAGTATAGAAGCTATTCTGGCGCGAACCGCTAGCTGTACTAGAAGAGGCACCCTGAGTAGGAACTGGGGAGACTACGGGAGAGGAGGCACTAGTATCCTGACTCTGGGGATGAGCATATAAAATCCCCTTTATAGTATACGGATAATCTGTAGGTTGGTGGCCCAACTTTCCACAACCAAAGCAACCCTTCTAATCAACAAAACACACACCAAAATGATCTCTACCACACTTGGCACATGAAGGGGGACGAGGTCTTTTACTTACACTTTCCTAAGACCTGGATGGGATAGGTATGTTCCCCTATTCCTTCCTACTTCGAGGTGCGGGAGCAAAAACTGAGGAAAGCACAGGCATAAACAGACATCCCTAAAATTGAGAGAGATTCCCTCCATGGATATGGACTGACTGAACCCCTACTGCTCTGATCTAGCTTTTTTATTCCATATTACTCGCTCTTTTTCTCTTTCACCTTATCATCCTCAATCTATTGGGCATTTATCATCAATCGAGAAAGGTCCATATCCCTATTAAGCATAGCAGATCTACACTCTTTCATAATATAACTTGGCACATTCATCATAGACTTGCTTATGATGGTCCTGGAGTCAGCCATCATACTAGGAGCATATTTGGATGACTGATTGAATCTAAGACAATACTCCTTAACTGTCATAGAGCCTTGTCTCAAATTCATGAATTTCTCTTTCTTTGCTTTCCTTATCTCAAGAGGAAAGAATCTTTCAAAGAACGCATCCTGGAATAACTGCCAGGTCATGGGAGCAACATCCTCCCCTATACTTATCTTTCATATCTTTACCCAATCATATGAAACATCTTTTATTCGATAGGCAGCGAATTCAACAATCTCCTCCTCATTCTCATGTATATTCTGGGTGATCTTTCTCAATTTATTGAAGTACATTTGTGGGTTTTCACTTACTTTCAACCCATAGAAATTAGGCTGATTCATCCGTATAAAGTCACGAACTCGAGCTATAGCAGAATTATTCTTTTGCAGAGATGGAATAGTAGCCTGGGTGTTAGCTTAAGCATTGGCGGTAACTTCCTAGGATAGCACCTGAAAAGCCACCCAGAATTTCGCATAAGATACATGCTCGTTCAATGGATCAATGGTTTGAGGTTGCTCATTGTTTCTTTGAGCACGATGAGAAGGTATTTTCTGTTATAAGATAGCATGAGTTAATCACAGATAATGAGATAGTTGTATGCACGATAAACTTTAGAAAGTAAGAAATGACTTTTCCTAAAATATTTTGTAGCCTCTTGCTCATAGATGTGGCACACTACACACTGATGATCAAGACTCTATGTAACACGACTTGTTAGACTACCTAGGACTCCTTAAACCTTAGGCTCAGATACCAAGATTTGTGACACCCTGAAATTTCATCCCAAGATGCCACACGGTGCTTAGGGCTACTAGTATCCCCAAGCTAACCCTCAGAGCCAGACACTACCTCAAGGAATTCAATTCAACAATATCCATGCACAACAAAGAGATATACCACATTGGGTTCAAGAGAAACACTGGAGAATACTAGTCTGTACAACAAAAATATATTAAATGTTTGTGCATACCAACCCTCTAGTCTGACAAAGCCTCTATACATCAAAATCAAGGAGCCATTGGGACAAACCCCCAACTGATTCAAACAATACTGAAAGCCATAATAACAAAATTATATCACTAAAAATATAGACATGATCCTTAAACCATTAGGACTAAACACTGAGGAAATGTAATTGAGGAACTCAAATATCGCTAACGCGGCTGCAGCTAAGTACCTGAACCTACATTATGAGAAAATGTATCCCATAGAAAAATCTGTGGGTCAGCACTTTGAAATGTACTAAGTATGTAGGGGTGCATGCAACAATGCAAATATCATCATCAATTTCATAAAAATATGCATATGTACAATGATAGCTCACTTGGCTTGAGTTTAAGTGAAACATACTTTTCATGATCTCGTAGTAAATAAATCATATGATGAAATCCTAATAAATCATCATAAATAACTCAACTCTTCAACTGAAGACTCGGAGTGACTTGGTAATTCAAGAAAGACGACTCTTATAGACATGAGAGGTTCTTATAACTGACATAAACCATGTGAACAACATGGACTCTAACGTTTTGTCCTCCTAAGGAGAGAACCCCATATTGGCGGGAGCATTGTACTCTTGCTAGGGAGTACAACCTTAATTTAGTGATCACAATCTCATACTCAGCCTTTGGCCGACAAATATCAATACCATTTCTACGGTGGCACATAGTTTTGGGTAAATAACACATTCCACGCTTGGTGATAAATACTACTCCCAGACACAAACTCAGAACGCGTTAGAAAATCCACCACAAAAATTACAAGGGCCTATCATAAAAATCAAATCAAATCTCTTTCTCATTTATCAAATCATAATCAATTTATGGATTCCTAACTCGACTCAAATAAAATCAATCTTTCTCAATGTCCTAATGTATCAATTCATTAAATCATGGCAATATCAATAACTTTGAGGAAATATAAAGACTCATTGTAACAACTCAATCTTATGAATCATTATACTCCGTAATCCAATTTATCATAAGGAAGCTTAAAGCTTGACACATATCTTGAAAGTACTTGAAATATCAACTCATGGTAGAAATATGAAATTCACAATATTAAATATTAAGTCATAACTTTGAAATAGCAAAATAATCATATATAACAAAGCTTGAACAATTTATATTCTCATAATCTTATGATGATGTAATTGGGGTATAAACCCACTTGCAAAATCATATAAATCTATGATAGAAATCAAAGCTTTGGCCATAAGAACAAAAGAAGTGCTCTTGTTCAAACGCCCACATACCTTAATCTTTGAAATTGGATGAATTCTAGTGCTTGAGACTCTATCCGCACTTGTAATAAATGATTCTCAAAGCCCACACTATGAGGAACTTGATTCTTGAAGAAATCTTGAAGATTTATAAAATATTTTTATAAGATTAATGTCCAAAACTCTAGATATATTTTTTAAGAGAATTAGAAGAGAGAATGATGAAATTAGGATTTGGATGGGAATTCTCATATATATAGGGGCCTCCAAAAAACAGAAAAAGACCACAATACCCTTTAAAAAATATCCTTTAATGCTTGAAAAAAGTAGTTGATGACATCATTTAGAAGTCATCAGACTTGTGATAAGTCATCACGAAATATCGTCACAAAAAGGGTGAATTTTATGATTTTCTTCTTAAGGTTGACGACATTGGTGATAAGTTGTCCCACTTATGACAACTTATCACAAAATATTGTCACTGGGGGTGGAAATATACCTAAGGCTGACGACATTGCTGATAAGTCATCACACTTGTGACAGCTTATCATAAAATATCGTCACTCAGTTTTCCAGTCTGACATGCAGGAGTAAAATGGGCATAACTCTTGGCTCCGATACTGGATTTGTTTAAAATTTGTATCATTTGAAAGATAATTAAATTATATATCTTTTGGTAGGTAATGATCTAAATAATTCATAGTATAACAACATATATTATTATTTGAAGTTGAATATAGAAAAATCCTTCCCAAGAATTCAATCTGTAAGGAATGTATTGATTCGCCTAATCGCTAGGACATCTTTAAGGCCTTAATACACATCACCCTTGATCATAGAACAACCAAATCACTATAATTTACTTATAATGAGCTTGAGTCATGGTTGCAGTATTGGTTAGAGTCTCGGGGTATTACAAGTTTCTAGCTCGGAAGGTCATTCTTTATAATTTGTTCCCATGGTTAATGAATTCCCTAAGTTTTTTCCTAATGATATTCCTAGTATCCCTCTTAATAGGGAGATTCATTTGGGGATTCACCTTATTCTAGACAATTTTCCTATATCTATCCTTTCTTATAGAATGGCTCATGCTGAGTTAAAGGAGCTTAAGGAATAGTGTAACAACCTCCATTACAAGGGTTTTATAATCATAGTGTGCCTTCATGGGGTGGTCTTATTTTGTTCAAACTTAATAAGGATTGTTCCATTAAGATATGCATCGATTACCACTAGTTAAATAAGGTAACAGTAAAAAACAAGTATCCTCTTACTCGAATTGATGTTTTATTTCACCAGCTTTAAGATTCTAGATATTTCTCAAGAATTAATCTTTGATCTAGTTATTATTAGCTCAATATTAAGGAGGTGGATGTCCCTAAGACTACCTTTCTAACCCGGTATGGTCATTATGAGTTCCTAGTAATGTCTTTTAGTCTAACAAATGCCCTAGCAGCATTTATGGATCTTTTAAATTAGGTGTTTTATTTCTTCTTGGACTTATTCATCATAGTGTTGATCAATGATATTTTGGTTCACTCTATGATTTAGGAGGATCATGCCAACAATCTTTGTATCATGTTGCAAACCATGAAAGATCAGTATTTCTATGCTAAGGTTTTGAAGTGCAAGTACTAGTTGGAAGCCGTGACTTTTTTAGCTCATGTATTTTCTAGTGATGGGATCATGGAGGATTTGCAGAAAGTTTGAGTGATTAAGAAATGGTCTAGGCCCACGACTCCAACTGATATTAAAAGCTTATTGGGTTTGGCCGATTACTATAGAAGATTTTTCGACAAATTCTTGACTATAGCTACCCCACTGACTAAGTTGACCCAGAAGAAGGTAAAGCTCTTGTGTTCTGATGATTTTGATAGTTGTTTTGAAAACCTAAAAGTTAAGTTAACTTCTCTCCAATTTTGACCCATCCCAAGGGTAATGATAGATTTATGGTTTATTGAGATGTGCTTCGTGTTCACCTTGGTTGTGTGTTGAGGAAGAATGGTAGGGTGGTGGCCTATGCTTCTAGGTAGATAAAAGTTCATGAGAAGAATTATCCAACTCATTACTTAGAGTTATTGGTTGTGGTGTTCACATTTAAAAGTTGGTGTCTCTATTTTTATGGTGTCTGTGTAGATATCTTTTTTGATCATAAGTTCGTTCAATATGTATTTACCCAAAAAGAGTTGAATCTCAAGAAGAGGAGGTGGCGTGAGTTTCTTAAAGACTACAACATAAGTGTCCACTACCATCTAGGATAATCGGGAATTGGTAAAAGTTATTCAGCATTTGGATAATCTTGGAGTATGTCTCTTTGACTCTGATAATGATAGTTTATTTGTGAAAAGTGTGGCACAGTCCTCTCTTGGTATTAAAATAAAGGAGAAGTAGGTATTGGATCCTTTCTTAGTGAAGATTAAAGAAGATGTGGGATAGCAAAAGTTTGTAGCTTTTGAGTTTGATGGTGACAGTATCTACAGGTACCGAGGGAGATTATGTGTTCCCGATATATATGGGTTATGAGCAAGGATCTTGGTTGAGGCTCATGAATTGTGTTATTTCATTCATCATGGTTCAACAAAGATATATCATTATCTTAAGGAGATTTATTGATGGAATAATATAAAGAGAGATGTGGCTAGTTTTGTAGCTAAATGCATGGTGTGTAAAAACATAAGGGTTCAACACTTTTGGCTCAGAGGGTTGTATCAAGAAATTGAGTTGCTTGTATGGAAGTGGAAAGTGATTAACATGGATTTGGTACCAATCTTACTCGATCTTAGAATCAGTTTGATATTATTTCGATCATCATTGATTGGATAACTAAGTCTACTTACTTCTTGCCAGTTAGGACAAATTTTTTGATAGAGAACTATGGGAAATTATTCCTCCAAGAGATTGTAAAGTTGCATGTAAAGCCTATTTCTATCTTGTCAAATTGTGGTACTCCTTTCTAATTGTAGTTTTCGCATTCATTTTGTAGAGGTTTGGGAACTAAGGTTAGCCTTAGTACTATTTTCCATCTGCAGCCAGATAGGCTAGCGGAAAAGACTATTCAGACAATAGAAGACACGCTTAGAGCTTATGTGATTGACTATGGTAGAAATTGGGTTGATTATTTTCCTCTTATAGAGTTTGCATATAATAATAGCTACCACTCAAGTATTGGTATGTCACCTTTTGAGGCATTGCATGGTAGGAGTTGTAGGTCTCCCAGCGGGTGGTTTGAAGTTAGTGAGCCTAAGATGTTTGGTCTATATTTTGTTCTCCAAGCAATAGAGTAGGTGAAGGTGATTCTAGATAGGATTAAAAATTCCAAAAATCTCCAAAAGTCTCATGCAGATGTGAAACTAAGGTAGTTGGAGTTTATTATTTATGATTAGGTATTCTTAAAAGTATCCTCTATGAAGGGTTTAATGCAGTTTAGTAAGAAGGGAAAGCTTAGTCCCCGATATGTTATTCTGTACTTGGTGTTAAAGAGGTTTGGTTATGTTTTACATGAATTAGAGTTTCACTCTTGTTTGAGCTCCATTCATTCAGTGTTTTATGTTTCGATATTGAGAAAGTGCATGGGTGATCCTTTAACGGTTTTTCCTTTGGAGAAGGTAGATATTTTAGATTCCTTATCATATAAAGAAGTCCTAGTTGAAGTTTTCGATTGGCAAGTTCATCAGTTGAGGACAAAAAACATAGCTTTGGTAAAGGTTGTATAGAGGAACCACAAGGTTGAAGAGGCTACTTGGATAGCCGAATAGGACTTAAAGTCTCAGTGTCCATTCTTGTTTCTAGCTCCGGAGAATCATGCTTAAGGTATGTTTATTCCTTGCAATCTTTGTTTTCTATCTTTGTTAATGGTAAGAGTAGAGACATGTCGAGTCAATAAATTCTAATAAATGCCTTGTCCTATAATTTGAGGATGAATAATACAAGTCGGAAAGAATTGAAACACCAACTATTTTGTCCCTTGAAAATTCCTTAATCTTTGAGCTTACTGCCTTGGTTACAACTCATTGTATGAGTCGTAGGGTGTCCAGATGAGTTTTTGGGATGAATCATAATAAATCATGTATGTTTGTGGTATAATTCTGCTCAGGGTATGAGTGGCTCATTATGAGCCGTAGGGATATGTTGCGGGTCGTGGGGTGTAAATCTTAGGGTGTGCATTTTATACCCCAAATGGGATCTGTACTGATTACACTGTGTCCTATGAGTGTTAGGGTCCATTATGAGTTATGTGGAAGATTCAAAAGGATAACAGCAAAGGGTGCCTTAATGGTACTGCCTTGGATACTGCCTGTGGTGATGACTGTAAGGAGTTGTTACGAGTCAATGGTTGACTCATAGTCAAAGATGACCTTTTTTTATCTTTTAAGTTAAGGGCATCCTAGACATTTCCCTTATTACCCAGTGTAAAACCCACGTCTTATAACCTCATTTGGGTGTCATCAATTCTCAGAAATACATCTAAGTAACCTCTCAAATACTCCCAAATCCTCCAGGTCACGAACACTTAAGGTTTTAAAGAGGTTGATCAATTAGAATTTTAAAGGGTGATTTCTCTTCGTACATTTTACTATTACAGGCATGTGACTCTTCCCTCATGGTTAATTTTTTAAAACCATATATATTAAAGTGTTATTGACATGCAATTGTTTTGGCTTTAAAAACAAGGGTTGCGGGTTTGAATTCTTATTGTCGAACAATGTTTTCCTATGATTTAATTATGATTATCCATGCTTTAAATATGGTTTTAAACTTATGGGTGCAAGGATATGTAAATGAACTAGGGAATTATGATTTTCCGAAACTTGTGTCTTTTGATGCGGTTATGTCCCCTAGCCTATAATATGAAATTGGTTTTAACTATGGGAACTGTGGGAATTTGTAAAACCCTAAACTATACCTAAACTATTGCATCATATAAACAGGTATTTTAAATACAATGGAATAATATAATGAAGAAAGGGAAATGGTGTCTCCCACCCTGTATTAATGTAAAAAAGGAGTTGTTCTCGCTAAGTTAACGAAAATAATTTTGGGATGATTTGTTACCTATCAAATGTTGTTGGTATGATGATACAAACAAATATGCCTTTTTGTGGAATGTGGTTAAATAAATGGGAATGTATGATACTTCTTTTTATTAGGCTTTAATAAAGGTTGTGTAGTTGAGTCGTGAAAGTGGAGGTCCGGGTGATCAAGATTGGAAATCGTGTTTGCTGACATGGGGTCAAGGTTACTAGGGAGGTTTTAGTCCCCCTTATTATTATTTAATAATTAGGGAGATTCGAGTCCCCAGTAAATCATTATATAATTGTGCTATTAAGTTACCTTGGTATATGTTAGGAGGTTCAAGTCCCCCGTGTACATATTTATGAGATTTTTCTCTGGTTCGTGCGGCTACACACAATGGTGCCCGACCAGTGGGTGAGAGTTGGAGCCCTCATAGCCCGTGGGTACTATTTAATGATAGTTGAGCTAAGTAATCTAGGCTAAAGTTTATAAAATGCATGTTAAGCCTTGTTCCCTATTCCGACATGTGATTTATGTAGTGTATATGCATCTGATTATGTGTATTGATTTTGGAAAGATTTTTAACTGTTGATCATATCATTATGTTATCCTTTTCAAAAATTACATGCTAGCGCTCTAACTGCAAACTGTCTATGTATGTTGTATCTCTATAATAGGCAGGATTTGGCCATACTTCTACTTCACCTGCGTAGTGATTGTGGATTGATCGAGAGTCAACTTGAAGTGGTGGATTGCATGCTTCGAAAGGCCCAATTTGAGGATTATATTTCTCATTTGATTTATAAACTATTGGTTACTATTTTTGGCTATTGTCGGGGGCATGTCCCGACATTTTATTTATATTCAGTTTTGGATTATTTTTTAGAAGGCTTTGTTTGGACTACTGTAGTTATTAGGCAGTGTTGGTTGGTTGTGTAGTAGGTCATCGGTAGTTGTTCACAGACATGCATTGAAATTTTCTTAATCTATTGTATGTTATCGTGCTATATATTAAAAATTCATCCCACTTTGGGAATTTGTTGTCTTGAGTTGGTTAGGTACAGGAGGTGATCTCCTGTCCATGTGGGACTTGAAATACCCGACACGGCTAGGCCCTGGTTCAGATCGTGTCATTCCACCTTTCAAATCTTTTGTCTTTACTCAACCTCTAAACTTAAATACAAGACTACTAGTTTGAGGTCCAAGGCCTTTTTTTACACTTATAATGCTAGAAAGAGACGGTTCAGACTACACCAATTCATGAATTTAAGCTTGGAAATTATGAATAATGATTTTTTAGAGTCCATGATTGCTGGAAATAAATTATATATATAATTAACCAAAAGTACATGTTTCTCAATTATTTTAGAATCAACAAGTGTATTATTTTTCTACCGAGTCTCAAATAAAATAGTTTCCTTATTTGATAGTTTTTAATCCTTTCTACCCAATACATACAATTAAACATGTCAAATGACGCCTCAACAGTATTAAAATCAAATATTTAATGTTAACGCCTCCAGATAAACAATTTCTATAAATTGGCTTGCTACATAAATGATGAAGCATATTAACAATATTAAATTAAAATGTTCTTAGTAAATTATCTGTTAAAAGATAATAGTATGAAAAGAAATTGCACAACTAGATATTATGTCAAACCTGAAAATTTCCAATAGAGAAATGTTCCTTTATAAACCTCACACCTACTGCTTGTTGACTACCCTTTTAGGACTATTGTTAAGAGATTTTTGAATTGGCTTACCCTTCACATATTGTGCATGCATTTCCCTCTCCATTTGTTCCTTAACTCTTTCATCCATCGCAAGATATGGGCACAATGAAACTAATGTCTTCATTCTCAAAATTATCATGCAATATATTAAATAGGTTCACATCCAATCAACAACTAAAAGTGATTGTTTAAGGCTTCAAAGAAATATAAATTTCTAAAAGATAGATAAAACTATTAAAGTCCCATTCTTTCTCGATGAGACTTGAATGGCCAAGTCTTTAATAAAGCTTGAAGACAAGAAGTTAATATTAAAAAAACAAAATATCTGAAAGAATGAATAATTTAGAAAACTAATCTAGATTAGTGACTCCTACTAAGAAAACAAAAGAAGTGAAAAAGAGTTTTGCTACTCTATTGACTACAAGTAGTGTCGACCAAACCTAATTTGAACACAATGATTTTAAGCATCAAGATAATAAGAATATAGGAACCAAACCTTAACAACATGCCACATGTGGTTCAACTTTTCTTTATTAATGTCATCCCATGATGTGGCTGGACAGGCATCTGTAGTCGTGAAGGCCCGAGAGAATCAATCTATAACCTTGTACTTCTCATGCATATAATTTAAATAAACAATGATTTTTCCATACCTGGATATAATGTATTGATGAGAAATAAATAACAAGCCCAAAATTATATATACCAGACTTAGCCGTTGGGGCCATAACATTTATGGGACAATGATGTTCTAGACCTCTGTTAGCACATTTAAGAGTTTTAACTAGAAATAAATTTAAGTTCGTATGTGATTAATGTTGGTTTTTTATTATATTACATGTGATATTGTAGGAAAGTCAGGATGCATGAACATATATGAAAGCAACGTTAAGAAGGATGATTTTTGGTGAAATAGGAAAGAAATTAAGTTTTGAAGATTTCATCTGACGACTAGGTATGATAATCTATCAGATCTATGATAAGCTATCAGAACATGTTATCAAACATAGGCAGAGGATAAGAAAGGTGAAGCATTTCTGATATTATTTTCTTATAAGTTGTCAGATTTGTGTAAGTCGTTACACTTGTCGTCACACAAGTAAAGCATTTCTCAAGACAATTTTTGATAAGTTATCAAATTTATGATAACTCGTCACATATGTCTTCACAAATGGGAAGAAGGTCTGAAGATATTTTCTAATAGGTTATCAGATTTGTGATAAGTCGTCACACATGCCATCACACATGGGCAGAAGTTCTAATGACATTTTTCTGATAAGTTATTAGATTTGTGATAAGTCGTCACAATGTCATCACACATGGGCAGAAGGTCTGACGACATTCTTTGATAAGCTATCAGATTTGTGATAAGCTATCAGACATGTCGTCAGCTAAAGGGGCAAAAAGCTGAACTTTTAACTTCCAATTTTTATTAAAGTACAAATATAAATAGTAGCTTTTAGGGTTTCAGGGGAGAGCTGGAACGTATTCCAAGGGCTAGTTTACTTCTTTTCTGGGTCTCTTAAAGTTGAATACAATTTTCAGTTCTTTGATTGAGTTGTGGGATATTCTTCTTGAACTTGGAAGAGCATTTACCTCAGACTTCATGTTTTGTAAGTTTAATTGGTTTGACTGATGAATACAATTGTTACTATCTCTTTCTGTTTCATGTGAAACTAAAACTAATAGCTAGGGTTGTGAGATCTATGATTATTCCTCCATGGATTTAATAGTTGGTTAGGGTTTGAGTGATTCTGGGAATATCTTGATAATTTCTTTGTAATGATTGTTTTGTATTTGTTGCAAACAATAGATCTAGCCTTATATTTGCTTGCTCGAACTGAGAAATAAAATAAAGATAGTGAATTATCAATGAGAATTTGGGAAGGTCAATTTTCCATATAATAATTAATGTTGTAACAAGATTAATCAACTCGAGATAAAATCAGTGTGAATAGAAGGTTGTCCTGTGTTCGAGAGAATTAGGGAGCACAACATGTAGGTAGGTTGAGAAACACTTAGATGGACTATCGATACTGATAATTTTTGTGTTTCTCATAAGTCATGAGAATACAGTACTACAACTATTATTCAATGAGGGATGAATAATCATAGTGATCACAATCTTAGTCTCTCTTTATCATTGATTTGAACCATTGAAATCTTAGCTTTGAGTTCTGAAGCAAGTCAAAAATTTAATCATTGTTTGATTGATAAAATCCCTAATTAAAGAAAGCAATTATCTATCAGTTATTTTAATCACAAATAGACTTGATTGATACCTTATTCCCTATGGGATTTGACCCCAACCTAGTTGGGTTATACATTTTACAACGATCGCTTAATCTCTTATAAGAGAGATATAATTTGAGTGTTATCAGACAAGACACTATCATGATTAGCTTTACTTTGGTCTACAAAAGCCTCTAAAAGATACATAGATACTTAGTTAATGTCGATAAAAACTCCCGCTTTACTCTTAACTACTGTACAATACAAAAATATATAAAACAGACTCGAAAAGACCCAAATCAACCTAGAGCTCAGTAATAGCTACTGGATATCCTGAGCCCCTAGTGAGAAGGTGTATTAGCTGAAGCACTTGTGCCTACAACATAAATTGTTGGTCCCCAATAAGGGACGCCATTACAAAAATATGCATTGAATATATAAGGCTGAGAGTAACCATACAGGATGTAGGAGGTCAATGGAAATAAGATATAAGTGTACAAATAGTGCAAGTGGACCACCTTCATATACACTTGTAGGGTCAGGTATATTTCATTATTTTCTTTATTTACCTTTCTTACTTCATAATCTTTGTAAGCCATATAATATTCCAATGGAATAATTGGACTATCAGGTTATAGATTTTCTTGCTCATGAACCAAAGGATTTTCCTTTGTTGTTTGCAATCCCCGAGCAAAAAACATGGTAGATCGTGTACTGTTAAAAGGTCTTGGCATACATTGACTAGAAAAATAACCATTCTTATGAAAAGGTCCCTCTAAATTTTTAGTGTCTTCAAAGGAGCACATATCTCTAAGACGCCCTCATCCATTCCCTAAAGCACCTACTGTAAGATATCATGTTAGTAAAAAAATTGTAAAACTAAATTTTGAAATATAATAGGTTTTATAAATCATAATTGTTCTAATTTTTTAGGGGGACTGCTTAACTTACTCTATAAGAGGATAAATAGGAATATCCGTTTGCATATGCTCTTTAACCTGAACTAAAAGGTTTTTGTCCTGCATTGTTTGCAATCTCTGGGCAAAAGACATGGCAGAATCTAATTTTGTACTTTTAGAAACTCTTGGAATTCTTTGACTATCATAATGAGCATTCAGATGAAATGATTCCTCCTTATTTTAAGCATTTTCAATAGAACACATACATATAAGATGCCATTATTCCTTCCCGAGATATTAGTTTTCTCTCATCATATGTCCCATATGTGGGCAGTGGATTTAACATTAATTTAAAGATTCACATACGTATATAAAATTTTGAACTTCAAACTTGAGAAAATCAAACAATATATCATTTACAATATGAATTTTTCTAATACTTATGGTACAAACATACTCCCTCTTTCTCTCTCACAAACTCGCACTCTCTCCTTTTTCGACAAGTAAATATATGTTCTCTACATATTATTTATCCTCCAAAGTAGAGCATCAACAAAATAAAAATATATTTTATTGTAAACAATTCATAAAACAAATTCTCAGCGGATATTAGAAGTAGCATATTATATACAAAAAGCAAATCACAAGTGCTATCAACTAGTCCAAGATACAGATGGTTTATAAACAAACTGGGAATGGTATGTACTTAGTATTTATAGTTATATTTCTCTATAGGAAAATCTTGATACAATGAGGGAAGCTTACTTTGTTTGACACTCTATAATGTTACCAAAACAAAGACTAATTTGCTGGCTTGACTACCAGAATAGACTAGTGACCAAGGATATGAAACAGAGGCCACATATACATGTGTAAGATGCTGAGTGTGGTCTGTGTGATGAAGTTCTGGAGTAGAATGGAACAACAAGATAAAAGGAACCCGCGACAAAAGAATAAATAACAAATAACTTTATGCAATAATAGGTATGTTCGAAGAACCTCAACTTTAAGAATAGAAAAAATCATTTTCTCAAAAATAACTCATCAAAACAAAAATACAAAAATATAACAAAGAGCTAAAAGAAAATCCAGTCAAGGAGAATCCATAGTTTTTACATCTTTTTGAATGTATTGAATAACTATTTCGGTAGATGAAAGATGGAATATTAGATTGTTGGTGCCCTTCCTCAAAAACCACCACAATTTTATTCATTGTTCGTGTTTGGTGAATATTACACATAAACTTAAGAACTTTTCCTCGCGCTTTTCCTTTCTCTGTAACACCTGGAATATGAAATTAAATTATTAAAAGTTTTATCTCTAAGATTTAGTTTTACAAATTAACAACAGAATAAATTTGAGAAACCTTGTTTCAGAAATTTGGTTATACTGCATAAATTGATCAGAAGATTAGGAAATGAAATAATAATTCTAGATGCCCTCCTTGAAGTGCTGAAAGATTTGAGCCCTCTCACGTCTCGTCACAATAGTACCTGGTGGAACAAACACATATTTTCTTGTAGATTTCCCAATGGATGCAATGTCATTTTCATTCATTGAAGGCTTCATATTAAACATACAAAAAAAGAAAAAAATAACATTATAAAGACAATCTGCTTATACATAAAAATAATATGTCAGAATTTACGACAACTAGTAGAATGATGCATAAAGAGATACTTCACCTAGGTTGTTGTTT
Source organism: Capsicum annuum (assembly GCF_002878395.1). Lineage (NCBI taxonomy): Eukaryota > Viridiplantae > Streptophyta > Magnoliopsida > Solanales > Solanaceae > Capsicum > Capsicum annuum. Next base: position 27,979,711 of record NC_061118.1, on the reverse strand, counting down.
TTTGCTTTTTTTGAGTAGAATTTTCTATGTCTACAATATCATCCCCCAATTCCTCAATTTCATTGGTATCACAAGGTTATATATTTGATTCTACACACCAACATTTATTTTAATTATCATTTAACATATTCAAAAATATGGTAAATGAATCATTTTTCCAGCAATCTATACATTTATGTGAAGCAATTTAAAGTGAGTTGAAAGCTTTGAAATTTTTGAACTTTGATATATTGGCTTCTCAAAATCTTAAAATAAGCTATAGAACTTTTTGACCTCAAAATTCAGTTCCTCAACAAGAAAATCATCATAACTAATGTGTGCAGTTTTTTCACCATAATTACGGTATAAATCATGTATGATTTCATATATTTGATCCTCATTTTCATTTTCTTCTACTTCATTATCATCTTCACATTCCTAGAATAACATACCTAATACTTCCCCATACTGATTCCAGAAGATATAATTTTGAAACATTCCATGTACTTTAAAATGTGTCTTGATTGTCTCATATGTTCCTAATGTGGTAGTACAACATCTAATGCACGGACATCATATTTGATACAATTCTCTTGCTCATTGAAAAGAATAATTTGGAAATCTATTCTATCCCGGTTAAGTAGGTTTTATTATGTCAATCATCAAAAATGTCATTTCCATCCCTCACTTGGTGCTATAACCTTAAATAATAAATAGATGTTAGTTCAGAAAGAATGTAGCTTATGATTTTACTAGGATGCACATAACGTTTTATTAAACTTATCAACTTATATTGCGATTTAATATTGCTATGATATCACAAGATTGAGATAATATATTGTACCCTAAAAAAGCTTACAAAAATTACTACATAATAGGCCAAACATTTATCACACTCTGTCAAAAGAAACTTGAACACATCAGACACATTAAAACAAATCACTATTTAATACCTTCCAAATGATTAATAAAATTAACAAGTAAAATTGGATCAATAATTTTATTTTCCTTTAATTGAACATGTGTTTCTATAACAAAATTAAAAGAATTTGAGAAGGAATTAAACCATCCAAATTTTTTACGCAATATCATAACATGCTTTTCTTTTGAGAAGGTTTACAACCATCCAAATTTTTACGCAATATGATAACATGCTTTTCTTTATACTTAATTTTTTCAGATTTACTAAAGACAATACGATGACATGCTTTTCCTTACACTTAAAATTTTTAAGCTACAAAGTGAAAACTGGTAAGAGGGGCAATTACTCTTTTTTTATTATCTGAATCGACATGAGATGTCAGTTGACTAATCAACCAGTTTGCAGAAGCTTTAAGAATGCAAAATGAAAATGCTTAAAGTAAATAGGACACCAATATGTTGTACTGGTTGGGATCTTTCACAGGTTTTATTCTAGTTCACATGTGTTGCAAGGGATTCTTCTAGTTCTTGCTTATCAAATAAAATTAAAAGGATAGAATTAAGTTTTTTGGAGATAATTCACACTCTTTCTTCTTTCTTACTATTTAATGTCTCACCCGCTATTTGTTTTTCTCCTCTCTTTTTGAATACACAATAAACTTCAAGAAAATACAATGTTTGAATAAAGTAAAAACAATAACTAGAGAATGTTGGGACAAAAGTATAGCTCTTCTTTTGTATTGCATTTCTTTAAATAGTAGTGGTTTGACTACAACTAACCATTATAAGATAGAAGGCAAGACAAAGGTTTAGCTCCTTGAAAATGGAATAAATGGGATCCTATTTTCAAGATTAAAGAAAGACTACAAAAATAAATCAAAAATCCTAAAGAAGGCGCGGTGCAATGCCTATAAATCAAGAAGTGATATTCCTTTCCTTTGTTGGGAAATGTTGATTTAAATGCTGAGGAAGGCTGATTTCTATTCCTTTAGAAGTTGATAATCTTTAGTTTTTCTATGCAATTAGCCAAGTATCTTAATTATTTCATTTTTTTAATTCCTGCCAAAAAATCATTCATTAAAATTAGGCACTATCAATCATATCCTTTTTGATGGATGACAAAATAAAATAAATAAAATAGTTAGTCAATTTCTCTTTTCCAAGTGATGTTGTTAGCCTCACTTTGGTCTCCCCATTTCAGTTGACTTTTTGGACATTAGATCCTCCCTGAGTTAACACTAGTTAACTTGACATGTTGTAAGGAATAGGATACATCTTCTCCTCTTTGGCATTTATAAAAAAAGATTAGCAACTGACAATGACTAGCATAACGACAAAATAAAAAGAGCATTCATGGGCTTAGGCCCAGATACATACAAAAGCCAACATTGTATAAAAAAAGTAATGAAGATAAAGGTTTAAGGGGTGTTAAAATCGATGAAAGAAATATGCTAAGTTCTGAGCAGTAACATTTTTTTGATTTAAGAAGTAGGGTGAGATGGTAGCTGAGATAGTTTCCGTAGTAGTATGAACTTTATTGGCAATTTTAATCGGTTCTTTACACATTTGATATAGTCACAATCTCATCTAGGCTACATCAATTCCTTTTTTTTTTGGTTACATCCTTGATTTTGTCTTGTTGATAGTGAGTTGCAATAAGAAGATCCTTTATATCATCTAGCATAGAGTCAATATTTTTTTGATAAATAAAAACATCTAGAGAAGGAGATTCCATAAGAGGAGGAGAAGGTTCTATAGATTCAGAAGAAGGGGGAGTGCCACTAGAGTAGCCTTTACGCTTACAAACCGAAGCATTATCTGCCAAGACATATTCTATAATGCCAAATGTATTAGAGTAATAAAATTACTTTATAGAAATAAAAGGGACACTATCAATAGGGATGTTGCGAGCCTCAAAGATACTAGTTATGATCAAACCATAGGGCAGACTATCCGGGTCAAATGATGTTCAATCAAATAGTAAATTTTTAAAGAGGAGAGTTTAACTTTACACTAAGATGCAATATGGTAAGTTAGGAAAATATTATACTGATATAAGGTTGAAGGAGACCTAACACGGGGAAGAAGAGTTTTAGCAATAATATGAGGAATAACATGATTTTCAAAAGACAATTTTTTAGAGCCAAAAGAAAAGGGAAGAGAGTCATAGTTCTTAAGAGTTATAAAATATTTATCTTGTTAGTAGATAACATCAAAATCAGAAGACCAAGTTTTTTTGAATATACAGCAAACCCAGAGTAGTTAATATCTAAAATAGTTTCATAACATAGTACAACCAAAAGAAATTTTTTTACCCATAACAAGAGTTTCTAATTCATCAGATCTAACAGACCTATAACTTGGATATGAAATGATAGATAAGAGGTTCATAGGCATGCTTAAGAGAAGAATAAAAAATATTTCCTACCACTGGAAAATTTTGAAACCACTAGTGGTTGCACTACATAGTAAGGGACCGGGCTGTCAAAGTCAATCTCAGCCAAAGGCATACTAAAGAAATAGTGAATAGTAGGAAAACTAAATGCTTTTGAGGAAATAAACAACAAAAAGATTTAATGTGAAAACACCCTTGATCAAGGAAGGAAAAACCATGGCTTTCCCTCAAAAGAACTAAAAAGAGTCCACTATATCCAAACTCTTGATTACAGACTTGATTATGAACCTAACTCTAGGTTTCTCCTACTAGAAATACCTTATTACAAGAACACCTTGACTCCTCTGTCAATTTTCCTAAAATAGTTTTAACTCTAACTAACAACAAGCTTAGGAAACTCTTCCTAAGCACTTCTTGCAATAAATACAAACACTACTTGTATAGCATGAGTAGATAAGTTACAAATAAGTACTAACTCAAGAATAATTTGAATTTAAGATCACATAAATAACTAATAACTTAAGCAGTGTTGAAATAGGATTTTTCTAACCTCACTTCACTCTTTTCAATTACAAAAAAATATTTGATGATCAGACATCTCTTTCCTTTTAGAGATGAGTGATGATTAGGAATGAAAGAACATTAGACCAGTGTTCTAATCAATGCAAAATAGCACCTGCATATTTTTTATACAAGAGAATAAAACTGTGCAGACAATGCGTGCCAACTATCCTCTACCTTGTACATAGAGTAACCTAGTCCCTTACCGTTAGATGCTCATCATAAAAATTACATGTAGAAATTTCCCTTCTTTTTTATGAAGACAAACCAACTATACAATTTTGAGCATCAATTCATATTTATCATATCTAATCAGTGTAATTACCACCTAAAGATATATTTTCTCCCTGTCATCATGCTTTCTCCATCACTAACATGAAACATAGGGATGTGGTCCCTTGTTTTCATTTGTAGCAAAGAACCTTAAGTACCATGTTTGCTTGCCCCTATCGCTATTCTTTATCATCCACACTAACACTTAGTACTTTAATTCCTTTCCCCTTTCATAACGAACCACAAACCTTAAACACATGTGTAATACGCCGCATTTCCTTAGAGTAATATAAGTTCCTATACATGAGTATTTATATATAAAAATTTCAAAACTCACATTATTTTTCAGTTTAGAGCCTGCCATTGCATAGGAAATTCAATTAGCTTTCTAATGATATACAATTTCTCAAATCCGATAACCGGGTAAGAAGTTATGGTGAATTTAAGTTTCAGTCATTAAACACCATCATTCTAACCCTTAGCGCATCACAGAGCCAGTATTAATGATCATTGGAAATTTCCAGTGAAGGTGCATAATATTAGCATATCTTAGTCATCAGAATACACTATGAGCATTATCAGGATAGTCAGTTATCTGTCAGATAAACTCCGAACAGTCTAGTAGTTCATTGTCTTTCAACTGGGAGTAGGATTTATCACCGAGCGAGTTTAGGGATGGAAGCTTCCCCATCAGATATGTAGAGTCATTTGTAGCAGTCCCTATACTCAAGAACTAGGTATCCAATGTAGGAGATAAAAATTCACATATCAGATTTGGCTAGACTATCCCCAGGGGTAACCCATCAGTTCAGGTTTGATACCCTTAGTCCTTTGAATATTATATCAGTTTCGTGGATCCACATAGCCAGCATTAGTAGCTGTGGCATGATATTAACACCGTTCATACTGGGTTTATAGGGTAGACCCCAATTAGCTCAAATTGAGGAATGCCAATTAGATGATTTCTCCCACAGTCTCAGATACAATCTCAGTTACAGTCCCAATTCAGTTATTCATTCTTAGTGTTGCTTGACTAAAACATTCAAATTTTTGTTACTTTAGTATTTCAGTTTTACAAATTTTTCTCAGTTTATGTTATATGCTTGGTCATTCATCCTCGGTATCTATAGATTTTCACGTATCATTTGTATTTATAGATTTACATACATACTCAGCATTTACAGATTTCCACATATTCCTACTACCTACATATTTTATGCTCTCTATTTAGTACTTCATGCTTTACATGCATATTCAGTTAATTGTTAGTTCTGTTCATTAAACCATGTATATCAGCCTACCTTATTTAGCATATTAGTACATTCAAAGTACTGATTGCATACCTTTTTTTAAAGGTATGATATATTATTTTATAGGTTCTGATTCTCAGTTCCCAGCTCGTGATTAGACTTATCAAATACTCAGTACTAACAGTGGTGAGTCCTAATACTTTGTGGACAAGCTTCCCTTATTTCATGTATCAGTTCAGTAGTTAGTTGGATTTAGTTAGGGCCTGTCCCATCAACTCATATTCATTCAGTTTTAATGTCTTATCAGACATTATAGTTAATTATTTAATATTCAAACATTACTGTTAGATATCCAATTTATTAGTATTCTATCAGATTTAATTAGTTAATTTATAGACTTATGTTTCAATTTTGAATTCAGTTATTAAAACCTTATGGCATATCAGTTGTTTTTCTACAATTATGATATTATTATTCAATGCTCACAGCAGATACCAACTCATGGGTTAGCTTGTGGTTCTTCGGGATTGTAAGCACCGTGTGATACCCAGGGTGTACTCTTGAGAAATTACAAACTTGGCATTAGAGCCTAAGGTTTTAAAGTTTTCTAGGAAGTTAGAAAACTATATCAAGTAGAGCCTTGTGAATGGGTGTGTAAAATGCCACATTTATGGATGAGAGGCTAAAAGTTGTTTAGGAAAAAGTTCTCTTCTTTCAGTAATCATGTCGTGTGAGTAAGCTTGAGCTCAAGTTTAACTCCTTGTCTAATCTAATTCTTCCTTCAGTTTAAAGAACATGCCTCCCAAGAAAAATGGAAGAAGAACAGAAAACCAGCCAACCCCTCAGCCTATCCAGGCAGATCCTCTGGATGAATATGTCTCATGCAGAATTTAGAGTTGCGTTTACTACTATAGCAAACTCTGTAACAGCACAAAATAAATGGCCAGCTACTTTTCCATCCAACCTAGTGACCAATACTGCTGCAACCAGAATTTAGGATTTCACCCGAATGAATCTTCCTTGTTTCACGAGATACAAGTTTGGACAGGATGCATAGGAATTCATACATATAGTTTAGAAGGTCACGGATTCTATGGGGGTGACATCTAGTTAGAGTTCTGAGTTGGCTGCATACCAGTTGCAGGGTGTAGCCTATACTAGGTTTAAGTAGTGGAACGTATCTAGGGGTGTAGATGCACGGTCTGTAGAATGGGAAGTGCTTACCATAACTTTCTTAGATAGATTCTTTCCATTGGAGTTGAGGAAGGCCAAGGTGTTAGATTTTATTAACTTAAGGTAGGGCAGCATGAGCGAGAGGGAGTATCCCCTAAAGTTTACTAAGTTAGCTAAATATGCTTCTCATGTGGTAGATGATAGCAGGTCTAAGATGAGTAAGTTTATGTCAGGCATATCTGATATTATCATCAAGGAGTGCGTGAACGCAATACTGTTTAGTGAGATAGACTTATCTAGGTTGATGGTCCATGCTCAATAGATAAAGTAAAAGAGGATTAAGGAAAGGGAGGGAGAAAATAAGAGTGATAAGATGGGTAGTTTTAATTTCAATCAGCCAAGGTCAGAAGGTGGTAACCATTATTAGTTTCATCATAGGTCTTCATCCCTAGCACCCACTTCAGCTAGTGCTCAGTACCAAAATTCAAAAATGACAATAGGGATAGAGCACCAGGCTCTAAGTCCTAGATCAATGTTAGTAGTTCTCGTACAAATTCTCTATGTCAAAAATATGGCAGACACCATCAGGGTAAGTGTAAAGTGGGTAGTGATGTGTTTTTTGGGTATGGCAAGATAGGCTATTGGATTCAGGAATGTCGGGTAAATTCTAAGAAAGTTAGGAATTTATGCCAACAAGGCCAGTTCAATTAGTCGTCCGTTCCATCCGATGGCCCAACTCAGCAGGGTATCGCTTCTAGTGTTACCAGTGGTCAGCATACGAATAGATTATATGCTCTTTCTCCCTACCAAGATTAGGAAAATTCTCCTGACATAGTTAGTGGTAGGTTGCAAGTCTTTCACTTATATATTTATACGTTACTAGACCCTAGAGCTTCTCTTTCTTCTGTAACTCCATATATAGCCATCAATTTCGGAGTCATTCCCAAAACTATAGCAGAGCACTTTTTAGTGTCTAACTAACTAGGTGTTTCCATCATAGCCAGATAGGTATACAAGAACTGTCCGGTCATAATATCTCAAAAAGTCACTTCAGTAGATCTTGTAGAGTTAGAGATGTGGGATTTTGACATAATTCTCAACATGGATTGGTTCCATTTATGCTTGTAATACCCTGATTTTCTGAAATAGAATGATACAGGGTGCTCATGACTTTGAAGGATCACAAGCTAACCCATGACTAATATCTGTACCTATATACTGCATAATATATCATAAAATGCTGAAACATGAACATGAAAGGCCATAAGGTTCGAACTGAATGAACATCAGATAACAAAATGTCTGAAAAAGGTATAACAATAGCAAAATAAGTCATAAGTACTGAAAATGATGTGATGTGAATATCTAATCTGACATCTAGTCTGAAAGCCTCTAATTGAACTAACTAAGGAGTTGAAGGAACATGTCTCCAACTAACTCCATCTAGCAACTGAATAGTAAATATAGTAATAATCATATGGTCCTCGAATGAGAAGGACTCGCTGCAAACTCTAAATAATGGAATGCTACTGCTGATCTTGATTTTGTGCCTCTAAACTTATGGTGCAATATAAAAGAAAGCACCATGGCACAGATGCGTCAGTACGTCTGAATGTACTGAGTATATGATTGAGGTAGGCTAAATGGAAAGGGTTATACGCATGAACAATGCTCACTAATATGAACATGAGAATACATATATGCATACATAACTGTAACTGAATTCGTATAGATACTAACTACTAAGTCTGAATACTGACAACATGAGTGTACTGATACTAAATAGATGAACGATTATTTTTGACAGGTTGATTTATGAAGAACTGGTCTGGTTGACTTTGTCTGATAGTCCTAAAATTGAATACTGATATCATGAATTTTGATAACTCATATGACTGATACATGAGTTTAGAAAATTGATATAACTAATATAACTGTGATGATCGGCCTAACCGATGTAACTGATACTTAGCAAATGTAACTGATAGTCTAAGTTCTGATGGAACTATCTTAGTTCTGTTTTATATGGAGTAACTAAATTTGAGATCAGTCCTATCTAGCGGGTGATCTTTAAATCTAATGATTTTGATACTGTTTAACTATAGTTGAGATCAGTCCTGTCTAATGGGTGATCTTGAAGTATATTTATAATGATAAGGATTGATTGTCTCTAACAGTACTGAATTTATCCCACTGAACTGAGTTAACTGTATCTGACAGCCCTGAATCTGTAACTGAAACTATAGGATGTGTTCATCTAACCTACATATCCCAAGCTAAGTTGACTGGGGTCCAAACTCTGCCCTGACTGGAAGGATGTCAGTACTGCGCCACCAGTAAAGACATCTATTATAGAGTCTGTCCTAATCTATCGGGTGACTCCTGGGATCAGTCCTATACATATAAATGTTCTAACGTGTGACCCCTTAATATGTCAGTCCTATCTAATGAGTGACATCTCGTACCTATGCTGGCAATGTAGTTGTGGAACTTAGGGATTGCTTGTACGGATCACAGTCCTATTCTAGTGGGTGAGCCCCCATCCCTAGGTTCGCTCGGTGCTCAATCCTACTCCCATCTGAAAGACACTAAACTGAATAACTAGGCTGAAATAAATAACTTAACTAAACTGATTTGCTAAACTGATACTGATTAACTGAACTGAAAATAGTGGTATTGCTTAGCGAAGCTAAAATTGACTTTACTGGATTTTGATATCAGATGGCATATAATGAGTTCTGAGGACTGATTAAGAGTACTGAAGTTACTGAGATTTACTGTGATTACTGAGGTTATTGAGCACTGAGATTACAAAGATTATTGAACTACTGAGATTACTGAGTTTTCCTGGGTTACATGACTGACTGATTTCTATAGATCATGACTTGACTGTGAGTACCATGAAAACATGACATGGATATAGGCATACAGCTATATTTTTTGGGTACGAATCCCCCCAGGACTCGATGAAAGGAGACTGACACACATGACTAACTTGAGTACATGACCAACATCAATAGCCCATAATATCATAACTTGGGGAATTCCATGAAGTGCATGGATGTCATACATTTTGTACATAAGTAGGATTTGCAAGTAAGCATGTCATAATCTCATATGACTAGTTGATGAACATCCCAACAACATTTACAAGACACAATATCAACATGAAAATCATTGGAATATGGTTGCATATCATGAATCCTTCACTTAGTCATAATTTTATTATAATGCATGATTTCTAGTCTCTTAGGTATTTTATCAAACACCTTACATGCACAACTTAGGTATAGGTGTAAATCATACAATTACTCATCATAAATAATAAGAATTATACGTTTTCAACTCATATGATGTCATATATTCATAATAACACATAAAGATTCTATCTTGGCATCATTCAACACATAAACGTGATCAACAATACATTCTTAACATGAAAACCATAATATATAGTTTTAGAAAAGGGTTCTTGAACTTCATGAATGAAAGGAGTCCATCAATGAACACACGCCTACCTTAGAAAGGAAACTTTAAAGATTTTTTGGAGAGTTCTTGAATTGGAAAACTTAATTCTCGATTATCTTGGAGAAATCCTTGAATCTTACTTTTGAGAGATGAGTTTGATGGAAACCCTAATCTTGTGGTTGAGAGTATAAGAGAGGGTTTTGGAGATGCTTAACTGAAGAAAAATGGGAAAAATTATGCCTATTTAGGGTTACAAGTCATGGAAGGTAAAGGAAAAGACCAAAATAACCTTATGAAATAATTTTCCAGTTGCTGAAAAATCATAGATGATGACCTTCGTGATAGGACGTCACAAATACGATAAGCTAGCACGAATGTCGTCGCTTAGGAACTGGTTTTTTTCAAAGGCTTATGACCTTCGTGATAGGGCATCACAAATGTGATAAGCTATCATGAATATTGTCACTTATGATCTGGTTTCTGCCTAACGCTAACGAACTTTGTGATAGGGTGTCACAAATGTGATAAGCTATCATGAATGTCGTCACACTGTTTCCAGCCTGACATGCTAGAGTAAAATGGGGATAACTCTTAGCTCCGATATAAGATTTAGGCATAATTGGTAACGTTAGAAATGTACTTTAATGATTTTTCATTTGATATATAGAATTACATCCAATTCATCATATAAAACGATTTATGGTCGATTGAATTTGTTTTAAGTTTTAACACTCACTAAAACTTGAACGATAGGAAAGCTTTCAACTTGTACTTGAGTTAGGGGACCTCTATGATCTAAATTCATGATCAAATGTATTCCCACTCTATATAAATGATTAACACACTAAATTTACATAGGATTTAAGGATTTTGAAACATCCACACATAAGAATGATGCATTTTCCTTCTAGTCCAAAATGTGGGGTATTACAATATCACCCCTTGGAAAAATTCATCCTCGAATGATACTGGCTAAGATGAGAGAAAAGACAACTTAAATAAATATATAGCATGAATTACTAATCAGGATTTCATGGCTGACATGACTGAAAACTAAGCATATCATACTATAAATAAATATCTGATGAATGGGTAGCTGATTTATGAATGTAGGACTGAGTGTTCCGATAAATTGAGTTTCTCCAACTCTGAATGCATAGCTGATGCTTAACTGATAAGTTGAATCCATGCATATCTGATGCATGATTATATGACTTAAATGATACATGAATGCATGACTGAAATTACTGATAAGCTGACCATGCATATCTGATACGTGAATACATCACTGAACTGACTCACGAACATGCGACTGAACATGCAATAGTAAAGGAACTAAGAATTAACTGAAACATGAGAACATGACTGATTCTACTACGTGACATATCGACTAAACAACATGACCTAAAATGAACCTTTGAATACTAGACTTACAGCTGAGGTCTAACTTGAAGGTCGATTATGAGTACCCTCTATTCTAGACTGAATTCTTTATGCAAGGAGACATTAAAGGACCTAATGCATGTGAGCGTTAAGAGAAAGAGGGGCATCTCCCCCTTTGGATGCTATATCCTTCTAAAAATTCTTACCTTACGAAGATACTGGGTGATGCACAAGGCATCTACGAACTAGATTATAATTAGACTTTGGGAGTTTGAAACTAATGCATAATGCATGAGATGAACTGAACTTGCAGCTACTAGGAGGTTCTACCTTGAAATAGTTACATTCTTTGAGATTTTAGATAGCACAAATAGATGCATGAATGATGAAACAAGCTATACAAATATGACTGTTCACTGGCATGACATGAATAATGAAAGAAGGGAAACTGTTCCTAAAACATCCCATAGCCTCCTGTGCATAAGTATGGTGCACAACACACACATGTACAAGACTCTATTAGATACGACGTTCACACTTCCTAGGACTCTATTGAACCTTAGGCTCTGATACCAAGTTTGTAACAGCCCAATTTTCTGAATCGAAATACTACACAGTGCTCATGACCCCGAAGGACCACAAGCTGATCCATGACTGATATCTGTACCTGTATACTGCATAATATATTATAAAATACGAAAACATGAACATGAAAGGCAATAAGGTTCGAACTGAAAAAGGTATAACAATACCAAAACAAGTCATAAATACTAAAAATAATGAGATCTAAATATTTAATCTGACATCTAGTCTGATAGCCTCTAACTGAATTGAACAAGGAGTTGAAGGAACATGTTTCCAACTAACTCTATCTAGCAACTGAATAGTAAATATAGAAATAATCATATCATCCTCGAATGAGAAAGACTCACTGCAAACTCTGAACACTGGAATGCTACTGCGGATCTGGAGTTCGTGTCTCTGAACCTATGGTGTAACATAAAAGAAAGCACTATAGTACAAATACGTTAGTATGTCTGAATGTAATGAGTATACGAGTGAGGTTGGTAAATTAAAAGGGTTATATGCATGAACAATGCTGACTAATATGAATGTGAGAATAAATACATGCATACATAACTGTAACTAAACTCATAGAGATACTGACTACTGAGTCTGAATACTGACAACATGAGTGCACTGATACTGAGATACTGAATAGATGAATGACTATTTGTGACAGTTTGAATTATGAAGAACTTGTCTAGTTGACTGTGTCTGACAGTCTTGATGCTGAATACTGATATCACGAATTCTGATAACTTATATGACTGATACATGAGTTTAGAAAATTGATATAACTAATATAATTGTAATGATTGGCCTAACTGATGTAAATGATACTGAGCGAATATATCTGATAGTCTACGTTCGAATGGAACTATCTGAGTTCTATTTTATATTGAGTAACTGAATTTGAGATCAGTCCTATCTAGCAGGTGATCTTTAAATTTGATAATTCTCATACTATTTAAATATAGTTGAGATCAGTCCTGTCTAATGGGTGATCTTGAAGTCTATTTATAATTATAAGGATTGATTGTCTCTAACAGTACTAAATATGTACTACTAAACTGAGTTAACTATATCAGACAGCCCTGAATCTGTAACTGAAACTGTGGGTTGTGTTTATCTAACTGACATACCCCAAGCTAAGCTGACTAAGGTCCAATCTCTACCCTGACTGGAAAGGTATCAGTACCGCGCCACCAGTAAAGACATCTACCGTGGAGCCAGTGTTAATCTAGTGGGTGACTCCTGAGATCAGTCCTACACATATAAATATGCTAACGTGTGACCCCTGAGTATGTCAGTCCTCTCAAATGGGTGACCTCTCATACTTACGCTGGCAACGTAGTTCTGGAACTTTGGAATTGTTTCTAGGGATCTCAGTCCTATTCTAGCGGGTGAGCCCCCATCCCTAGGTTCGCTCGGTGTTAAATCCTACTCTCATCTAAAAGATACTAAACTAAATAACTAAGCTGAACTGATTTCCTGAATTGATACTGATTAACTAAACTAAAAATAGTGGTATTGCTTAGCAGAGCTAAAACTGAGTATATTGGATTCTGATAACAGATAGAATATAATGAGTTATGAGGACTGATTAAGAGTACTGAAGTTACTGAGATTTACTATGATTAATGAGGTTACTGAGCACTGTGATTACTGATAAAATTGAACTATTGAGATTAATGAGTTCTCCTGAGTTACATGATTGACTAATTTTTATAGATCATGGATTGACTGAGAGTATCATGAAAACATGACATGGATCTTGGCACACAACTATATGTTTCGGGTACGAATACGCTTAGGACTCGATGGAAGGAAACTGACACATATGACTGACTTGAGTACATTACCAACATCAACAACCCATAATATCATAACTTGGGTAATTCAATAAAGTGCATGGATGTCATACATTTTGTACATAAGTAGGATTTGCAAGTAAGTATGGCATAATCTCGTAAGACTAGTCCATGAACATCCCAACAACATTTACAAGACACAATATCAAAATGACAATCATTAGAATATGGTTGCATATCATGAATCCTTCACTTAGTCACAATTTAGCTATAATGCATGATTTCTAGTCTCTTAGGTATTTTTTCAAACACCTTACATGCACAACTTAGGCATAGGTATAAATCATACAATTACTCATTATAAATAATCAAACATACATGTTTTCATCACATATGATGTCATAGATTGATAATAACACATAAAGATTCTATCTTGGCATCATTCAACACATAAACATGATCAACAATCCATTAATAACATGAAAACCATAATAAATAGTTTTAGAAAAGGGTTCTTGAACTTCATGGACAAAAGGAGTCCATGAATGAACACACACATACCTAAGAACGGAAACTTTGAAGATTTTTTTTGGAAAGTTCTTGAATTGGAAAACATAATTCTTGATTATCTTGGTAAAAGCCTTGAATCTTGCTTTTAAGAGATGAGTTTGATGGAAACCCTAATCTTGTGGTTGAGAGTATAAGAGAGGGTCTTTGAGATGCTTCACTAAAGGAAAATGGGAAATATTATGCCTCTTTAGGGTTATAAGTCGGGGAAGGTGAAGGAAAAGACCAAAATACCCTTATGAATTAATTTCTCAGTTGCTGAAAAATCATAGTCGATGACCTACGTGATAGGGCATCACAAATGTAACAAGCTAACACGAATGTTGTCACTTAGGAGCTAGTTTCTACCTAAGGCTGACGACCTTCGTGATAGGGCGTCACAAATATGATAAGCTATCAAAAATTTCGTCACTTAGGAGCTGATTTCTGCCTAAGGCTCACGACCTTCGTGATAGGGCCTCATAAATGTGATAAGCTATCACGAATGTTTTCATACTATTTGCAGCCTTACATGCTGAAGTAAAATGGGCATAACTCTTAGCTACGATATAGCATTTAGGTGAAATTGGTATCATTGGAAAGATAATTAAAAGATATTTCATTTGATGTATATTAACCCACCCAGTTTATAATATAAACATAGTTATGGTTGATTAAAATTGACCAAAGTTTTGACACTGACTAAAACTTGAATGATAGGAAAGCTTTCAATTTGTGCTTGAGTTAGGGGACCTCTATGATCTAAATTCATGCTAAAATAGATTCTCACACTACCTAATTGATTAACACACTAAATATATATAGGATTTAAGGCTTTTGAAACATCCACGTATAGGAATGACGATTTTTCATTCTAGTCCAAAATGTGGGGTATTACAATGCTATGCCTCAGTTGATTGTAGGAACAGAATAGTTCATCTTCAGTTCCTAAATGAACTAGTCCTTGAATTAAGGGGTAGTGCTACAACGCTTAAGGGTCCGCTAATTTCATGCGTTAGAGAGAGAAAGATGATATCCAAGGGGTGTGTTTATCATCTCGTTCGAGATAATAACTCAAATTCAGAGACTCTAACCCTTGAGTCAGTTTCAATAGTCAGGGAATTTATAGATATATTCCCTGAAGATCTTCTCAAAGTTTCTCCCGAAAGAAAAATCGACTTCAGAATAGACCTTCTTCCAGAAACTTAGCCCATATCTATTCCTCCATACAAAGTGGTTCCAGCTGAACTCAAGGAGTTAAAATAATAGTTAAAGGATCTTCTAGATAAGGGATTCATCAGAACCAGCATCTCCCCATGGGGTACACCTATTTTATCCGTGCGTAAGAAAGATGGTTCTCTTATAATGTGCATAAACTACCGTTAGTTGAACAAAGTCACAGTCAAGAACAGATATCCAATTCCTAGAATCAATGATTTTTTTGATTAGCTTTAGGGTACCAACTAATTTTCAAATATAGACCTCAAATCATACTATCATCAGCTTAGAGTCAAGGATTATGACGTTAGGAAAATAACTTTCCAAACTTAGTATGGTCAGTTCAAATTTCTAGTCATGTTCTTTAGTCTCACGAATTCCCCAGTAGCCTTCATGGACTTGATAAACTGAGTGGTCAAGTTCTACTTGGACATGTTCGTCATAGTCTTCAATGATGACGTTATTGTTTACTCCCGTAGTGAAACTATCATGCAGACCATCTCAGAATAGTGTTACAAACTCTTAAAGCTCACCAGTTCTTCACTAAATTCAATATGTATGAATTCTTTCTAAGATTAGTAGCTTTCCTTAGCCATATTATTTTCGATGATGGTATTAGAGTTGATTCTCAAAAGATTAAAGCAGTGAGAAACTGGCGTAGACGTATTTCTTTATCAAACATCAGGAGTTTCTTTAGTTTGGATGGCTATTTCCGTTGGTTTGTTGAAGGTTTTTCATCTATAGCATCCCCCATGTCCAGATTGACTCAGAAGAAAGTCAAGTTTCAGTGATTAGATTCCTACGAGAAGAGTTTTCGGGAGTGGAAAACTTGACTCACCTTAGCCCCAGTTCTTACCTTGACAGATGGTTCAGATGGGTTCGTTATGTACTGTGATGCATCTATAGTAAGTTTGGGGTATGTCCTTATGTAGAAAGGTAAGGTCATATCCTATGCTTCTAGATAACTTAAACCCCTTAAGAAGAATTATCCAATTCATGATCTTGAGTTAGCAATAGTAGTATTTGCCTTAACGATTTGGAGGAATTACATATATGGGGTGAACTTTGATGTGTTTACTGACCATATGATCCTGCAGTATGTGTTCTCTTAGAAATATTTAAATCTTTATAAGAGAAGGTGGTTAGAGTTATTGAAGGACTATGATATTTGTGTTCTATATCATCCGGGCAAAGCCATTATAGTGGCTGATGCTCTCAGTATGTTGTCTATGGATAGTGTTGCTCATATATAGGGTGGTAAGAAGAATTTAGCTCAGGAATTTTATTAGGTTACCCAACTAGGTGTCCATTTACTTGATTCAGCAGAAGGTATTGTATGGGTACAGAGTAGCTCAGAATCATCTCTAGTTTTCGAGGTGAAGGAAAAATAGGATAGAGATCCCATTCTAGTTAAGTTGAAAGAATCAGCCAGAGATCAAAAAGTGAAAGTTTTCTCCCAAGGGGGAGACGGTGTGTTGCATTATCTTGGTAGATTGTGTGTGCCTAGTGTAAATGACTTAAGGAAACAAATTCTTGCATAGGCGCATGGTGCCTGTTACTCTGTTCATCCAGGGGCTTCTAAGATTACCATTATTTTCCAAAGATCTATTAGTGGAGTGGGATAAAAAGATATATTGTAGAGTTTTTGGCTAAGCGGTCTACATACCGGTAAGTTAAGATTAAGCATCAAAAGCCTAGTGGGTCCATGAATGAGTTCAGTATTCCCTCTTGGAAGTGGGAGGAAGTAAACATGGAGTTTGTGATGGGTTTGTCTCGTACTCGTCATCAGCATGATTCTATTTGGGTTATCATAGATAGTATGACCAAATCAGCTCATTTTTTGCTAGTCCATAGCTCTTATTAAGCCGAGGAATATGCCAAAATCTATCTGAAAGAGTTGGTTAGGTTGCACGGTGTTCCCTTATCAATCATCTCAGAGGTACCCAATTTACCTCTCACTTTCAGAAAGCATTTTAAAAGGGTCTTGGTACCCAAGTCTATCTTAGTACAGCTTTCCACCCTCATTTAGATAGTCAAGAAGAACGGACCATTTAGACTTTAGAAGCTATGCTGACAACATTCATAGTTGATTTTAAAGGTAATTGGGATGACCACTTACCTTTTATTGAATTTTCATATAGTAATAACTATCATTCTAGTATCCGTATGGCTCCATTTGAGGATCTCTATGGTAGGAGATGTTGATCCTCAATTTGTTGGTTTGAAGTAGGTGAGGCCATAGTAGTTGGGCTTTACTTTATTTTTGATGTGTTAGACAAGGTTCAGTTGACCAGAGAAAGGCTTAGGGCTGCCCAGAGATGACAGAGATTGTATCCTGATTTAAGAAGAAAGGATCTCAAGTATGACGTTGGTGATTTTATGTACTTGAAAATCCCTCCCTTGATGGGAGTGAAGAGATTCGGCAAGAAAGGGAAACTCAATCCCCAATATGCCAATCCTTTTAGAATTCTTACTTATTTTATAAAGGTAGCGTACCAGCTTGAGTTTCCTTCAGATTTAACCTCTGTACACCCAGTGTTCTATGTCTCATTGTTGAAGAAGTGTATTGGTGATCCAGTTGTAGTTATTCCATTAGAAAGTGTAGATATTCAGAATAGTCTTTCCTTCGAGGAAGTTCTAGTCAAAATTCTTAACCATCAAATTCGTAGACGATGGAACAAACAAGTTCAATTGGTCAAAGTTCTTTGGAGAAATCAGTTTGTTGAGGGATCCACTTAGGAAGTAGAGGCAGATATGCAAACCAAGTACCCTCATCTTTTCTCCGCTAATATAAATTAAGTACAAGGTACTAATCTTCTTAAGATTTCTCTCTATTATGCTCTATTTCAGTTGAACATCATGTTCATGACAGTCGTGCATTCATGAGTCAGTTCAGTCATGCATTCTATGCATCAGATATGCATGTTTAGTGTGTAAACTGAATCCATCAGTTTTCCCTCAGCATAACCAGTCTCATTCTAGGACGAATGATCCCAAGGGGGAGATATTGTAATATCCCGCATTTCCTTAGCATTATCTAAGTCCCAATACATGAGTATTTGTATATAAAATTTTTGAAAAACTCATTATTTGTCAGTGTAGATCCTGCCATTGCATAGAAAATTCAATTAGCTTTCCAATGATATAAAATTTACCCAAATCTGATAGCCGTGTAAGAATTTGTGGAAAATTTATGTTTCAGTCATTAAACACCGTAATTCTAACCCTAAGCATATCATGGAGCCAGTCTAAATACTGATTGGTAGTTTCCAGTGAAGGTGCACAATCTTGGCGCATCGCGCCAAAGATCGAATTGGCATTTCTTATTTTCCAGTGTTGAAGCACGATATCACCATGTCTCTATAAGCTTCTAGGTCAGAAACAAGGTGGCAACGTGATTACACTGCATCGCACCACTGTGCATTTTACCAATTGACGAATTCCAGTGACATGACCGATAGCGCCGCATTGCGCTAGTGGTGTTTTTCGGAAAAGTTCCATGAAAATTAAAAGTGTTTCCTAGAGTTCAAATAGTCCTTTCCCATTATTTTAATCCACCCAGATGTGATATTTAAGCCCTTAAAATCTTTTAATTTCATTATTCTCTCAATCTTTCCTGCAAAATTCAAGAGCTTTCTCTCTAAAATACAAACACTAGCTCTCGAATTCAAGGCCAATCCTCAAGAATTCACCAAGAACCTCCAGAAATTCATCAGTTAAGGTTTTTTAGATGTTCATCTATGGATTCCTTTCATCCATGGAGTCCAAGTATCCTATTTAAATTATAAAATTTTTATTTCTCCAAGTTAATTGATTTTAAATTGTGATTTCACCCATGAATCTCCATGTACTATAGATTTTATACCATGATTCAATTAAATTATTGTTGTTATTCAATCCTCCATATTTTAATATTATTAATTATTGAATTAAACAATGATTTAATACTATTATGTGGAATTCATTCTATTTCTATAAATTCCATGATATTCGTATGATTTCTTTAAACCATGAACTACAAGTGTTTTGATAAAATGCCAACAAGAGTGATTGATTAAATAAAAGCCTTCATGCTTTGTCCCCCAAGTTTTAGTGTCATTTTACCATTGTTGTTTTGAGTCCTGGAGTATTAAATACCCGAAAACCATAGCTGTTTATTTTGTCTAGTCTCAGTACATTATAGAATAGTCTTCAGAATATACTATGAGCATTATCTGAATAGTCAGTTAAAATCTCAACAGTCAAGTATTTCAATGTCTTTTAGTTAGGAGTTGGATCTACCACCGAGAAAGTCTAGGGATGACAACTTTCCCGTCAGATAGATAGAATCGTTTTTAGCAGTCCCTATACTCTAGAACTATGTAGCCAGCGTAGAAGATGAGCGGTCACGCATCAGGTTAGGCTTGACTATCTCGTAGGGGTCACTCGTCAGTTTAGGTTTGACACCCTTAGTCCTTTGGACATTATATCAGTTCAATGGATCTACATTTCCAGTGTTAGCACCCATGGTACGACATTAACTCCCCTCTATTTGGGGTTATATGTCAGACCCCGATTAGCTCAAATTGGGGAATGTCGGTTAGATGATACCTGCCATAGTCTAAGATACAGTCTCAGTTAAAGTCCCAGTTCAGCTATTCCATCTTAGTGTTTCTTAACCAAAGCATACAGATTTCAGTTACTTTAGTATTTTAATTTTACAGATTTTACCTAGTTCAAGTTATATGCTTGGTCATGCATCCTGAGTATCTATATATTTTCACGTATATTTAGTATTTATAGATTTTCATGTATACTCAGTATTTACAAATTTCCACGTATTCCCATTACCTACATATTTTATGCTCTTTATTCAGTACTCCATGCTTTACATGCATTTTTAATTAATTGTTAGTTCTGTTCATGAAACCATGCATATCAGCCTATCTAATTTAGCATACCAGTACATTCAAAATACTGATCTCATACTTTTTCTTTTGCGCTATGATGTATTATATCATAGGTTCTGATTCTTAGTTCCCGACTTGTGATTAGACTTATCAGATCTTCAGCAATAGCAGTGGTGGGTCCTCTTCCCTTATTTCATCTTAGTTTAGTAGTTAGTTGGAGTTAGTTAGGGTCTGTCCCCTCAACTCATAGTCATTAAGTTTTAGAGGCTTATCAGACACTAAAATTAGTTATTCAGTATTTAGACATTACAGTTAGTTACCTAGTTTATCAGTATTTTATCAAATTCATTCAGTTATTTCTATAGACTCATGTTTCAATTTTGTATTCAGTTATTAAAACCTTATGTCATATCAGTTGTTCTTCCAGAATTATGATATTATTATTCGGTGCTCACATCAGGTACCAGCTCATGGGTTAGATTGTGTTTCCTAGGAACTGTAAGCACCATGTGACGCCCAAGGTATACTTTCGAGGTATTAAAACATGAAGTAAGCATTCCCCCTTCATCATCATTCTGAAAGAGTAACAGTAAACCAAGAGTAACTATAAGTACAAGCTAATTAACTCATGGCTACTGGAGAAACACTAACATGAAGAACAACTTTAAAGTAAATGAAACAAATAAAGATCATAAATAAAGATTCATTCATGATTAATTAGGATAAGTACCAAAACAATAGACCATATTGAAATTATAGAACTTTCATTTTCAAAGGCCACAATAGAACCAAGGACCAAAAACTAACACAAGAAACTGACACACTAGGACTTAGGTGGAAGAGGGCTTGGGAGAGAGTGAATTTTGCAACATGTCCATTCTATTAGCCGTAATAGCACAAGCATCTAACAATTATTTGGTGATACTTTTACTTTATCATTCAGACTTTGGACTTCACCAGTTAATACTGTAATTTTTCTATGAACTTTTGATTTTGTACTGCAGACTCTTCAGTGGCAATAAGTCCTTCTGAGAACAAGTTTTGATTTTGTAGTTTTAGATGCATTATTTTAGTCTCATTTATATCTAGCACAACCTTCAACTACGGCATTTCTTTAGTTACACATTCTTGAGAATCTAATAACTTAAGCATGTTAGATACAATCCCTATTTTCCCTTCAATGCACCCATTTTCCACAAGTGTAGTTAGACTGATTTTTTCTGCTATTTCTGGTGTTCCTTTAGTCCCAATCACCACAAACTAATTAAAGACTTTGTTCAATAGGTAACTGTATGGCATCCCATGACTTCATTTCTTTTCTAAAACCACATTGTACATATACTCTATAATTAGAGAAGGTGGACTCATCAACTCAAATTTTCTTAGGCATTTGATTAAAAACAAATCAATACCAAGGGCAATTGTTCTTTTCTCTTATCTTGGTAGCAAAACCTTGTTAATGAATTCAAAACCCAACTAAAGCTCATTTTTTAGAAATTTCTTCTATACTACAGCTATTGAAGTCCCACCTACTCTTGAGGAGTCAATCATAAACTTAATTATGGCTTGTTTCTTCACAACTATTCTGACACCCAAAATAGGTACATCCAAAATTCCACCCAAGGTTTCTCCATCCAGTCTAATTTCCTTTCCTTGTACCTATGTAGATAGACGCAATCTATCATATCAAAAATATATTAAATAATTGAATACTCTCAATTTATTTTCAAATACCACTGGTGCAGGTTCTTTAAATGGATGCTGACATCCTTAGTGCCTAGCATATTCAACCAACTCTACCATCCTAGGTTATTCTTCCTAACAATATATTTAGTCTTTCTAGGCTTGCAATCCTTCTTTATCTGCACATTTCTTTTTTTTCTTCCACTCATTTTAATTTCTTGGGCTCTTTACTTGGCTCTTTCTTTTCATCAATATTTTTCTTCATAGGATCAGGTCCCTCAGAAACCTTCTTTTTATGGCTATGTGCTTTTTCTTAATTACAGAAACACTGTTAGCCTTTTGATCAAAGGACCTGGTCCTTTCATCTTTTGTCTTTTCTTCTTTGATACAATGACCATATCGGTATCAGGGTCTTCTCCAACTTCCATAATTTTCAGATTTTCTTCTTCCACTGCAATAGATTTCTCGAGTTTTCTTATTTTAGTTGTAGAAGACTTACTCTCCTTCAATGCATCTTTTAGAAACATTAATGTAGACCCTCTAGTCAAATAGGAAACTTGTAAAATAGAGTTAGTAATTTTCTCTTTTCTTATATTGTCCTTAAGTTTCTTTATTTTCCAAATCAAAGGTTTTTCATTCTCATCCTTTTGATCTTCCTCATTTGGAGGTAATATAAATTCCGTATACTTCTTTAAGTTATCCTCTTACCTTGCTAATTGCTCTTCTACATAATCCAAACTTTCCATGGGATCATGAGCAAGGAAGAGTAAATTCTCAGCTACCCAATTTATTCTTCTTAGAGAATCTGGCTTTTTTAGGAATCTTTCCTTCAATCAGATTAGCAAATATAGAGTTTGACTAAGATATGGTAGGAGAACTAGGTTCTTTTAAATTATTTAAAATTTCAGTAACATTTAATTTCTCAGAGAGAACCTAGATTTAAGGTGCATTAGAGGTCTTTGGCTTTTTTGAAGAAAGAGGTATTTTAACTTGATGAATCTTTTATTTAATTGGAGATCTAAAACCTTTGTTTTGGTCATCCACTAGGACAAAACATTAACTGAGGTTTAGAGTTTTGACTAAAATAGTTTCACTTAGGGTTTTAGTAGTCTCATACGAAGAACTGGTATGTAGAGATTTTAATGGCACTTGAGATTGATCTGACGATGAATTTTTCATAGGGTTTAAAGAAGAGGGAATTTTAGACCTTTTAAATTTTGAGAGAGAATGAAGGACGACTGGTTTTGATTAAAGGAAGATAATGTTTTAAGTTAATAGAGAATAGAGTCATTTAAATTCTTAATTAAGTAGATGACCTTTTAGCATTTAAGAGACACCTTTTTTAATGAACACATCTGATGACAACCATTATGACTCTTCGTATTGGAAATAAATTAATAGTGTTTGTTCATATGGGATTGGAAATGATGCCCTTTTAAATAGATATTTTTAGTAATTATAAGGCACATAATTTAGGTTTTCATCGGATAGATTAGACTAGGTACCTCTCTTACTTGAGTTAATTTTTAAATTATGGTTGCTTCAATTGTTTTCCTCCAAAGCTGCCCCCATAGGTGTATACCTGTAAAAGTATAATACTGAGTTAGATTAGTGTGAACCTATTCTATCATAGATACTTTTCATCTACACATAGCTAATTTTTAGGATTAACACTAATCAGAAGGTAGGTTAGGGTATTTCGATCAATCTCAATCTCAATTTACTCTTTTAGAACAGGATTGAGATCTAGGTCTCAAACTTTACTTTACTTATATTGCCTCAATATTCTTCTTCTAAAATAAATTCATTTGGGACCAGGTCCCTTGAAATCATCTGTTTAACAATGAGACACTTTTACCTTGTAGTATCTTAAGAGAGAATCCAGTCAGGTCTTCCAATATTAAGCTTAGAGCATATACTATTAACTAACCATTCCTGACTCCAATCTTCTTTCTAATGTATGGGGCCATGATCACGAGTTAGGCTTGGGAGCCCACTTAAATTTGAGTTCTTCGTTTTAGAATAATGGTGCGATCAAGTCCTTTTGGTCCCATCTAGGATATGATGACTTTCCTTTCACCTTTTTAGAAACTTGAAGCCCTTGGGATGTGCATTCTCCAGTTGAATATACCAGTATTAGTATATTTATCCTCAATCCAGTGCTGACATCTTTCTTTCAAGTCTCCATTACTTCCACAGTGAGTGCACAGAGGTTTGTTTCCTTTATTTCTACCATTATGAACAGTCTTTATTTAAGATATATTAGGCTGGAATTCTGTTTGATAGGCAGACCTCTACTATTTTTAACACGTTGACTTGTCAAAGTAGAAAGAATGTATCAAGAAGCAGTCTATTTAAGAGACTTATTAAGATCTTCTCTCAAACTGATCAGGTCCCTTTCTAACTTTTCATTCTTGTGACGTGCATACATAAGGTGTTTTTGTGAATCCTTCAATTTTTCTTGAAGATCAATCTGGAGGATTGAGGCTTCCTTCTTTTCTTTACCATCTAAATTGTTTACATTTTTCACTGGACTCAAGCAATTAGGATTTTCACAGTACACTATAGTGACCATTTCTTTAATCTCAGAAATCTTAAGAGTTAATGAAATCAATTCATGTGCTTGATTATCTACTTTCTTCTCTAATGCATTATTTAGTAATTAATTCATAGACATAGTCTCTCAACAACTAGCAAGATATTTTATCTTCATAGATGTGTAGTTATCTAGGTTTTCCTTATGATAAAAGAGTGTTACCTCTGTTTCTTCTACATCCTTTGTGTTTGCAAAGAATGCAAACACG
The DNA here is from genome assembly GCF_002878395.1 of Capsicum annuum. NCBI lineage: Eukaryota > Viridiplantae > Streptophyta > Magnoliopsida > Solanales > Solanaceae > Capsicum > Capsicum annuum. The sequence goes on along the minus strand of NC_061118.1, from coordinate 27,954,793 downwards.
TAATCATAGATAACTGGACTATCTTTCACTTCTAGTATAGAAACATCTCTAGTTTTCTCAACTTCACCTGAATAACTAGAGGAGTCTCCCTATGATGCCATTTGAGAACACCAGGACTCTAAGATTATTTCCTTAACATCCTGTTTTAGCATGAAATCATCTCCATACTTTTTATCTTTCTCAGATTTGGTAGACAAGGCTTTAGGTAAATTGTCATGAATTATTAAGAGCTACTACCTTTTTCCATAGATCTAATAATCCTTGTATCCATAAGTGATATATTAGTGTGTTCTTCACATGAGTCAGATTTTTAAGCCATTAATGTCAATAATCTTTTCCTTTTTGCTTCATTTCTATCCACCCCTAGTTTATTTATAGCAACTATGATGACCAGACCACTCTAGGTATGAGACTTTTAGAGTGAACTAACTATGATATCAATTGTTAAAAGCCTTAGTGGTTGCACGACACAGTGAAGGACCAGGTCCCTAAAATTAAATCTCAACCGAAGGCACAACAAAGCAATAGTAAAGTGTTGGAAAACTAAAGGCTTTATAGGAAATAAACAACACGAAGATTTAACGTGGAAATCCCCTTACTCAAGGAAGAAAAAATCATGGCTTGCCCTTACAAGTACAAAATCAGTCCACTATAACCAAACACTTGATTATAGACTCAATTGTTAACCTAAATCTAGGTTTCACCTACTTACAATACCTATATTTCAAGCATACCATGATAGTTCAACCATGTCTTCCTAAAAAACTGGTTAACTCTAACCAACAACAAGCTTAGGCAACTCAACCGAGGAACTTCTCTCAATAAAAAAAATACTACTCTTATAGAATGAGTAGTTTAGTTACAATCAGTACTCACTCAAGAACAATTTAAATTTAAGATCACACAATCAACTAAGAACTTGAAGAGTGTTGAAATGGGTTTTCCCTGCCTCTATTCACTCTTTGTAATTATAAAAAACCATTTGATGAAGAGAGGTCTCTTTTCTTTTATAGCTGAGAGATGATTAAGGATAAAAGATTATATGACCAGGTGTCCTAGTTAGTACAAAATAGCACTTGCAAGTTTTCTACACAAGAGGACAAAAATGTGCAGACGACACATGTCAGTTGTGTTATACCTTGCACATCTAGGGGCGCAGTCCCTTATAGTTAGCTTCACATCATCAAAACTACATATAGCCGAAAACAAATAGAGATGTAATATTTCAATTTAGTTTCCAAAGAATACCAAGAATTAGATATTGTTCCTCATAGAATGAAATAGAGATTCATTTGAAGGACTTCAAAAATCAATTTTGATATTTAGAGAACTACAAAAATAAAACTTTACTTTCTTCTTTGACCACTCAAATTTTTTTGAACAAAAGGGATGCTTACATATCAAAGAGAGAGAGGGGAATCAAATGAAGATTGAGGGAGATTTTGGTTTGAAAAAGCAGAGTCTAGAGGGATCGAAGATGAGCCCATATATTTTTTGTTGAAGCAAGAACTTTTCCTATTTCTCATGGTGGAATTTTTCAAATCTTCATCCATGAAGATATGGGTCAGAAATAAAACAAACAAAGATTTCATAAAGAAAGAAAAGCATAAGGCTCGAGATAATATAGAAAGAATAGGAGATAAATAAAAATGATGTCTAAGAGGATGGAGGGGTGCCATATTTACTGACACAGTACATTAGGTTAAGCGGGAAAAAGAAAAATAAATAAATGCACGTACATCAATAAAATCATTTAATTAATAAAATCAGATATGCATACTAAACTTATCATATTAATAGGAAAATAGAACTTTCAAAAAGGTTTTAAAATAATACCAACAGATTTTCTATGGAAGAAAAATCTTTCATCTAATAAGAGCTTGGTAAACATATCTACTAGTTGCAAATTAGTTCTAACAAAAGATATATCAAAGTTGCCTTTTAAAACATGATATCTAAGAAAATTATGCTTAACATTAATATGTTTAACCCTTGAATAATGCACAATATTTTAAACTAACAAATAGCACTAGAGTTACCACAAAAAAATTTCACAGGCTTAATAGGATATTATAATGACTGAGTTGATGAGTCATCTAGCAAATTTTTACACAACATAATACAATAGAAATTTATTTAGATTGAGTGGTTGATAGAGAAATAAATTTTTATTTCTTGATATTCCAAGATATGAGAGAAGTTCCTATAAGTTGGCAACTACTACTAGTACTTTTTCTATCATTCTTGTCACCTGTATAATCTTCTTCTAAAAATCCTTTTAGTTAAAATGATTTTATTTGGTATACCAAAAACCAAGAGACATCGTTTCAATTAGATATTTTATAATGCATCCAACTACAGTTAGGTATGATTCCATAGGAACCAATTGAAATCTTCTGCGCTTACAAATCCTATATATGATTAACAACCAGTAAAATAGAGTAAGGAGTCAATCATGTCAGGATATCTAGATCCATCAATAGACTTACCATCATCAGCAGACATAACTATGCATGTAGAAGTAATAGCAGTTTTAGAGGATTTAGCATCCTTCATTTAAAACTTTTCAATAAATTCATTAGCACACTAACTTTGACATATGAAAGCACCTTAATTATACTGGTTGATATGCAATCTCAAGAAGAATGTCAACTCACCTATTATACTTATTTCAAATTTACTTTTAATTAACTCAAAAAAATCCTTGTACAGTTCAACATTAGAACTTTCAAAAATAATGTCATCAACATAATTATATATAACGAGACTACCAAATGAAGTACTTTTGATAAAGAAAGTTGTATAAATTTTTCCTCTAGTAAAGTCATCATATGTTCAAAAATTTCTCAATCTATCATACCATGCTCGAGGAGCATGCTTTAGATCATAAAGAGCTTTAAAGAGTATGTTAACAAAATATGAAAATTCAGGATTTCAAATCCAAGGGGTTGCTTTGAAAATACTTGTTCATCAGTAAAATCATTAAATAAAATACTTTTTATATTTATTTGAAATAATTCAAAAACTTTGTGAGATGCATAGGCAAGAAAAATTTGAATCGATTCTAATCTTGCCACCGGAGCAAATGTTTCATCACGGTCAACTCCCTCGTACTTTGAGTAGCCTTAAGCAAATAGATGATCTTTATTTTGGAGCAACATACCTTGTTCATCCATTTTATTTATAAAAACTCACTTGATTTCAATGATTGAGATATTTTCATGATTTGGAATAAGAGTTCGCATATTAGTTTTATCAAATTGCTCATGTTCTTCTTCTATTGCTTTAACCTAATTGTCATCTTCTAGCGCCTCATTGCCTTTTTTTTTGCTTAATTAGAGATATAAGGGATATATTTTCTTTTCTATTACATAAAGTTCTTCTCTTCATGCTTTCTTTTTTATCAACAATGATAAACTTCTTGGATAATCAGGTTTGCTTCTCTATTAATTTTGAACTATTTTTAGTACGAATGGATCATTTGAAATAAATATTAGTTGATCAATCTCAATTTCAGTTAACTTTGAGGGATAGTCAACTTTAGTGGGGAGATATTTACTTCCCTTTACCTATTGATATCATCTACTTACTAGCATTCCTCCCAATATGGTTGGTATTATCAAAACTAGTATGGACAAATTCTTCAATGCAAAGAGTGTGTTTATTGAAAATCCTATAAGATGTACTAGAATTGTAGTATCCCCTGAAAATATCTTCATCACTTTGTGTCTAAAACTAAATAATGTTATCCTTATCATTTTTATGAAAAAAATATTTGGATCCAAATGCATGAAAATACCCGACGTTGGGTCTCTTATTTTTCCAAAGTTAATATTCTATTTTTTCTGAATAGGTTTGATGAGACACCTGTTATAATTATGGTAAGTAGTACTAACATCTTTTTCCAAAAATTTATAGTGTAAAAAGAGTTAACAAATTATGATCCAAGCCATGCCTTGAACATTTCTATTCGTACATTAAACCATGCCAATTTATTAAGGAGATCCTAGTATAGAGAAGTTATTAGTATAACCTTGATTGTTACAAAAATGTTTCATAATATTTGTTCATAAATTCTCCTCCATGATTACTTCTAATAGAAAAGATATTGTAATCATTATCTCTTTGAAGCGTTTCATAAAAAATATTAAAATTATTTTAAGTATCATCTTTGTTATAAAAAAACATAACCCAAGTAAATCAAGAGTAGTGTCCAATAATTACAAAGGCATACTTTTTACTACAAATGTTAGCAGTTCAAGAGGCACCAAGCAGATCAACATAAAATAGCTTCAATGGTTTAGTAGTCGAGATAGTATCTTTAACACGAATAAAATTTCTAGGTTGTTTACCAAGTTGAAAATCATCATAAATGTGAGTCTTTTTTAATCAAGGTTTGGAACATGCATAATGTGTTCATTTTTGTCTAGCTTATCAATTTTTCTATGCTTGCATGATCAAGCTTTCTATGCCAAACCAAAGATCTTCATAGATTGTGGAAAAATATTTATGTCCTTCTATCCTTTTGATAGATTCTAGGAAATGCACATTCCTATGTTTATTTCTATAAATAAGTTTCCTTTTATACCTTTAAATTGTGAATATATCCTATTTGTATATTATTTCTAGACCAGCATCACACAACTAACTATACTCACCAGATTATACTTCAAACTTTTAACCAAATAAACATTTATTTTATCCCATTATTCATTAGAGAATATAGTACAAATACCTATTAATTTGCCTTTATAGATGTCTCCAAAAGATATGTCACCTCCATCAAAATCAACTATATTTTAAGAAAGCCTATTTTCCTTTTAGGTGATTTCAACATTTTCTGTCAAGATACAATTTCTATTATAACTTTGAGTAGAGTTCCTGCAAAATAGATTGTTAACTTATTTCTTAGTACAAAAGTATTCTGGGTCCCTTTGGATTAGTACTTTAATTTGTAGACCTACTTTTGAGCGTCTAAATCCATTTTCAAAGATTTCTAGAAAAAGATATGTTTCTGTAATATGTATGACCAGGTTTGCCATAATGATTAAAAGAATTAGAGTATTGTTTAGTGGTTGAGCAGGTATGACAAGTATTATGACTATGACCGGTTCATAGTCAACTAACTAAATTAGTTGACCATTGACATGCTTCAAAGTTATAAAATATATTATGATAGGTATTATTACTGTGACTTATTTCTTTGGTCAACTTACTTGAGTTATTTGGTTTTTGGGATCCTTCACATCTGTATTATTAATTATCATACATAGATCTACAAATTTTAGAGTTGCCAGCTAACTTAGAGGAACTAGTTATCTGATTTGATTTGACAATTCTATGGCTTGATGATTTTTCAATACTATTGATTTGGAGTTTTAATTCATCTTCTTATTCATGTAAAAAGTCTTTTTTTTTAATTTCACATACTACAAGTTTAAGTTCCTAGTCTCTTCTTTCTGTTAATAAAAATGTTTTTTCATTGTATGCTTTATGTAGATCATCTATGGTTAGATCTAGAAAATTTTGTAATTTGGAGCGTTCATTGCATGAATTAGTTCATCCCTAACTACATTCTCCAATTTCCATGAAAATAAAATCTCTACTATTGTCATTTTCATTCTTAGTTTGCTCTATATCACAATAATAACTGAAACCCTTTTAACTTTCTTTGGGTGGGGTGGATGGGATGGGGTGGGGGGATCTTTCTAGCATCTGAAAAATATGAAGTAGTATGACTATACTTAGCATAATATAGCACTTACCCACATTACTATTGTAGTTAGCATTCTGCTTTGTTTTTGAGTAATTTCATTTCCTCTTCTTTAATTTTTAGATCTTCAATAATTATCAATAATTGTCCTCTTATTGAGAGTAAGTTCATCTTCAACCTTCTTCTTTGTAGCTTTAAAAGTCATAATTTTCATCTCTACATCTTCTACTTGATCCTTTTCATTCAAGAGAACTTTTTTCAAGGCAATGAGATCTTCTCTAACTTTATCATAGGTCATCTTGTTTAATTTCATGCTTTAAGAGCCACACCCTTAGAAAGCCATTACGGGAGAAACTTTTAAGAATTCAGGTAATTTAATATGCTATAGGATATATTTTTCCTGTAGCCTTGAGTTCTCCAATAATTTTTCAAAATTAAGAAAATGTTTCTTCAATTGACTCCTCATCTTTCATCTTAAAAAATTCATAGTCATAGGCCAAAAATCTTACAAGAGGGTGTTTGACGTTTTTAGTTCCTTCATTAGTCACTTGTTATTTGTCCCATATTTCCTTAGCTTTTACATAATATAAGATCTTTTCATATTCTTCACCACTGATAGCGTTGTATTGCACATTTTTTGCCTTTAAATTTATCAAACTAATATCAATTTATTTGTCAGTGTAATCTTTCAATGTTGGAATGGGGTCTGTAGATGCTTTACCATTCTCGGGTTTCAGTCCATCATCTTTTTTGGTAGGAACAAGTGATATCACAAAGTTTTATCACTTTTCATACTTTGACATAAAATGACTTAATGAAGGATTCTATCCTTAATTTCCAACAGACAAAATGATTTACATTTAAATAATGAGGTCTAGTTTGATATGTTCCATCTATGTATAAATCTCTAGAAACTATTTGGTCCATGGTATTTTATCATTTTATTGATAAAAAAGAAATGTTAGTCTAGGATCTTGTGCCAATTGAAAGTGGAAAGACAGGGGGAAGGTGAATCACTCTATTTTGATTATCTTATTTGACTTAAGATATCAGTTGACTAATCGACTAGTTTGTAGAAGCTTTAAGAATGCAAAAAGTAAAATGAATAATGCAAATATGACACCAATATTTTATAATAGTAAAGTCCTTTAATAGGTCCTACTCTATCAACCTTGGGTTGCAAGGGATTCCACTAGTTCTTGCTTATCAAATTAAATTACAAGGATTGAGTTAAGATTTTTGTCTATAACTCACACTCATTCTTCTTTCGCACTATTTGATATAGTGCTCCACCAGCTATATATATCTCATTTCTCTTTTTGAATACATAGTAAATTTCACGATAATACAATTCTTGAATAAAGTATATCAATGAACTAGTAAATGTGAAGACAAATTTAGATCTCTTCCTTTGTCCTTTGTTGCTTTAAATAATAGTGGTTTGACTACTACTCGCCATTGAAATATAGAAGGAAACCCACAGGTTTTACTCCTTATAAATTGGATAAATCAGATTCTATTTACAAGAACAAAGAAAAACAACAAAAATAAACAAAAGAACCCTAAGGAGCGATGGTGCAATGCACTATGAAATAGGAAGTGATATTCCCTTCCTTTTAAGGGAGATGCTACAGTAAATGATGAGGAAGTCTAGTTTCTTTTCCTTTATAAGTTGATACTCCTTCTTTTTTCAATACAATTAACAAAGTGTCTTGATTATTTCTTTACCTTAAGTCCTGCAGTAAAATTATCCATTAAAATTATACATTATCATAATGAAATGTTTACAAATTTTCCTGCTCAATCAAAATAGTCTAGAGAACTAATAACCTTTTTATTTTCACCAAGCTAAACCAATCAATCCATTTTCAAAAAAAAAGAAAGTTTTTAACCTAACTAAACGAGGAGTAGAACAGATTTTGTAGAACCAAATATTATCTTTAAAAAATAGAAACAATTAAATATCATAAGCCATAAATAGAAATGACAAACAACAGCAAATGGTAGCAATTTAACATAAAAATATACCAAGAATAGTAATCTTATTATAAAAAAGGAAAAGGACCAAATTTATACTCAAACAATGAAAAATAGAACACATATACCCACTGTTTTTGTTTGATATAAAAGTACCTCTCCCATCTAACTCTAATATAGTATATAATCATATTAATATCATTAATACCTCATAAAATATTGCAGATATTCCAATGAATACAAATAAAAGGTAAAACATAATGTGAATTCACCTTTTAAAAATATCATCAACAAGAAATTATTTAGTTCCACTGATAAAATAAGCAAAGTACTTTACACTAAGGATTGAAGAACATACAATTAATAAAATCGAGGAAATAAATATATTGCAAATGAAGAATTAAGATTACTGCTTGAACCAGACAAATCCTTATCAGTAAACCTTAAAACAAGGATCTATACGTATTAAACTTTTTGAAATATCACTTTCTCGACCACCAAACGGGTCACTATTAAAGATAATATAAAAAAATACCATCAAACAAGCGGCATAAGAACAATTTGAAAAACATCAACTTACCAAGTCCTTATGAAAAATAGATAGTCAATCAACACTTTTAACTAATTTCACCTAAATGTTAAAAAATAAACACTTAAACAATACAAAGAACACATATACCTACATGAAATTGCAGAAAATTATAGCTCCAAACATAGCTTTCAGTTTAAAAACTCCATTTATGTTTATAGAATCACTTAATAACATGGCTGAACAACATAGTCACACATATATTCTATAGGAAAAGAAAGAATGAAATGTTTTTTTTTTAATCAAAGAGGAGAAAGAAAAGAAATAAATGGGGGAGGATAAAATACTCATAGATGAGCGATGAGCGAGAACTTCAACTATTGAGTAATGAGAGATTTAGGGATTTAAGTTATGCTATTAAGTGATTTTACTATAATAGAAAATGAGTGAGAAAGAGAGAGACAGGTGATTTAGGCAACAAAAGAGAGAGAGCTAGAGGGACATTCTAGAGAGAGACATATTTTAGTGTTTCACTTGATAGTTCGTATGTGCGTCTTTGAATCCCACAGAAAATTTCACTAGTTTGGATCAAACAATTTTATCCCCCTGCAACGATCACTTTTTATGTTGTAGTGATCAGAGATCTAAATTTGGGAACTCCCCTACATTTTTTCTCATTTTATAAACAAACCACGATCTTAATACAGCAAACCAACCCCTCCATGGTAAATTCCATAATCGGAGTTGTATAACTTAATTTTTAATGTCTAAATTTGCAATAGGTCTATAAGCAATGCTCATTGCATTTATGAATATCACATTAAACAACACTTATCAACCAACATATTAGATTCAGACATTGTTTTACTAACATGGGTAAAAAATTATCCAATCATAGACTAGCACTGAATTTCTCAAAAATCAACTAAGGGTTGGATAATTGCAAACTTTACCCGCTCTTATAAAGTAACAATAGTTTGGATCAATACATTAGATAGAAATTTACCCCTCATTCTCTCTAAAGAAAAATTAGCCCCAAAAGTCATTTGGAGGCAGAGAAATGTACATGGGTCAATGAACAAGTATGGATACCTCTTACGCATGCCTGCCTCCGTCCCTAAGTATCTTTTTCAATATTTTCGTTCCTCTATTGAATATTCTACAAGAATTGACACGGGTCCTTAATAACATCACATTATTAGCTAAAATAGTAATTGGCAAACTTTATAGGACAACTCCTTATCAAATAAGTTATGGCCCCAAAGAATGATTTAATAACAATCCAAGTGTTACATCTTTAGTGTTGAAATACGGAAATCAGGTGAAACCCAGATATATTACAGTGTAAGTCCAGTCTATATACCATTGACCCCACTCTTTTTAGTATTTTAAAGATTCTAATATATACTGGGATCAACACTCCCTTCATGATGAATCGCATTATACCTTTAATGGGTGGAACTTTTAGAAGTAATTTTCTCCTTATGCAAACTTCATATCTCATAGTTTATTATCTATGTGTGGCTATGATCTTTTCCTGAATGCATGTCAATTTGTGAATTTAATACTTAATCATGTTAGTACTCCAACACCTCATCTAAATGCATCAAACCACCCAATTAGAGACCTGCACCTCCTACTATATAAGGCCTCAAACGAAGTCTTGCTAATACTCGTGTTGTAACTTTTATTGTAGGATAATTCACAAAACAGGAAGTATTGGTCCCACTAACCAAGGATTTCCATTACTTTATCTCAAAGAATGTCACCAATCACTTGAATATGCCATTATAATTGGACATCAATCTGTGGGTGAAAATTTGTACTCAGGCCAATCTAAAATCAAATTTTGACTCAAACCTCTCCCAAAAATTGGAGGTAAATTGAGTACCCTTGTCTGACACAATAAATACTGATACTTAATAGAATGTTACAATTACTTGTGCATAAATTCTGGCCATCTTGGATGCACTATTATACACTCCTACCAAAATAAAAAACTAACTTAAATAATAAGTCTATAATGATCCACATAGAGTCGCACTTCCTCAATGTCTTCGAAAGACAAACTATGAAATCCATCATTATCATTTCCTTCTTAAACTCCAAAATAGTAATTCTCTAAATATATAGCTAGACTTTTAGTCTAGTTGTACTTGACCCATTTGTAATTGTGACACTTGGTTACAAAATTCCTAATGTCTGATTTTAGTCTTGTCCAACAATAGTGTTGTCTGAAGTTCCTATATATCTTGTTGGCATACAGATGTATATAATACTTAGAATGATAGGCCTCTGCTAAAATATTCGATATTCATAACTACCCTAAATTCCTTAACACTCTCTCATTACAAAGAATCCCTCTCTCACCTCACCCTATAACACATTTTCTCTAAGGTTGTTTAACTTCTTGCCCTCAAACTGGCTGATTTTTATTAGATTAAAGAATATGGACCTAAACTAAACATATCCTAATGACATTCCATTTATAGTATCCTAAAATTTTTGAAAATTATTATCCAAAGTTTATACCTCTCTCTTCAATAGGTGCATGTACACCTCCAACAGTGGTAAACTCCCCATGCTCACTGGTTTCTAACATAGTTCATCCACCACCATATTGCCTTTTCCTGCGTGATGTAGGATTGATATGTCATTATTTAATAAACTCCATTCATATCCTCTGTCTCAAATTCCAATCCCTCTAGGTGAACATATATTGTAGGTTACGGTGGTCTATGAACACCTCATACCTCACCCTATAGAACTGGTGCCTCCAAATTTATAAGAAAAACACCATTGCTATTAATTATAAGTTTTGCATAAGGTAGTTATTCTTCTAGTGCTTTTGTTGCCACGAAGCATTTGCAATCATGTTAAGAACCTGTATCGAAGCATCGCCTAAATCAAAATGTGAGGCATCAATTTATAAAGAAATCCTAACCTCAATTGGCAGGGTTAATATTGGGGAAAAAGTCAAATAGGGTTTGAGCCTTCGGAAGATCACCTCACATTTATCATTCCACATAAATGGGACTTCCTGCTAAGTAAGGTCGGTCAAATGCACAGAAATAGCAGTAAATCTTCGAACAAAATAATGATAGTAATTATACAACACCACAAAAACATATATTTCCATCATAATCATCGGAATGCTGAAATTCTTAATAGCCTCATCCTTCTGTGGATCCACTATAACCCCATTCTTAGAAACTTTATTCACCACGAAGAACACCAAAGAAAGCTATAATTTACTTCTAGAATACTTAGCAAATAATTGCTTCTTGCTTAATAATTTTAATGTAGTATGAAAATGATCTTCATGTTCTTATTTATTTTTTGGAGTGAAATAATATATCATCGAAGAATAAAATAACAAAAGAATCAAAAAAGGTCATGGACATTCTATTCATTAAGCTTGTGAAAGCAATTGAGGCATTGGTCAAGCGAAAAGACATAACAAAAACTCATTATCCCTATAACATGTTTTGGTAAGTAGTCTTTGGGATGTCGTCTATCCTAATTTGGAGCTGATGATAACCAGACCTAATATCAAATTTAGAGAACATTGTCTCTCCCCTTAGCTGGTCAAACAAGTCATATATTCTAGATAACAATTATTTTTTATGAATGGTCAACTTATTTAACTTGCGGTAATTTGTGCACAACCTCATGCTATAGTTTTTCATACACGAGCAACATGGTTGCAACCAAAGGAGAAAAACGTGGGTAATAAATCCCCTTTCTGACAACTCTAGCAATTGAGACTTAGACTCTCAAAACTTTGTTGTTGCTATATAATATTCAAAGATGGAAATGGGTCTAGTTTTGGCTCTAAGTCTACACTAAATTCAACATCTCAATCTAGAGGCATAAATAGAATATCATCCAAAAAATTTTCTATGCATTCATATGCCACTAGAACTTATACCATAGGAAGGACTATAGAGATTTTGTTTCCTTAAGATGGGCTAAAATGCCTTATGCCCCTTCTTTACTAATTATTATGCATGAATTACAAACATGATCCTTATTGGATTATGCTTGAAAGTACCCTCCAGCTCTAACTTTCTATCCTTGAGCATTGCGACTGTGATGGTTTTAATAAAACAATAAAGAATGGCATAATAAGAAGTCAACGAATTTATCCCTAGAATGATATCATATTCCTCAATATCTTGATTCGCTAATTCTGCCAAGGTCAAAACCCCAGGAACATAATAGGACACACATGACACACTTGATAAGAACATAGAAATACCCTAACTGGTGTAGACACATACATAGGAGTATCAAGATCACAATCTAAGTTCATGCCCATAGAAAATTTTACAATCACATAAGAGCAAATAGAATTATGATCAAAGAATACAAAAGCCATACGATCACTGATAAGAATAGTACTTATGATCATAACACCAAAAGATTTTTCCTTTATGACATGCCAAAACTATATAAACACGTGACCTATCACCACCCTAACCTCTACCTCTACCACGCTGTGGTCTATTTCTAAAAAGTTTTTCTCTACCTCAGTAGGTCTAGTTACCAACCCTAGCCTAGCCAGCACACCTAACTTGTGAATGATCCCGACTGTTTCCTCTACCATCATGACCTACTTAAACTATAATAGTAGAATAGCTACTGATTCAACTGTCCTAAAGATAAGAAGTTAGTATATTACCTTTTGATATGTCCCAAATAAAAATAAACAATGAATTTAGTTCACAAAGTAGGCCTTTAAACTAAAGAGGATAAAAATGTATAATTATTGGCTCAGGAAGGTAGATAACTGACCCCATATAAGTCCTATGTATGAATTATCATGGTTGAATTATAAGGCTGGGAAAAATTATGACCCTATAAGAAAGTACCACGAAATTGGCTTGAGGTCTAGGTATTTTTCTATTCTGCTTGTACCCCTCTCTTTTTTCAAGTGATTCATCCTTATCATCAAATTTAATAATATTTTGAAATGACTTACCAGACATAGCCACATATAATGTAGCTAACTATCTCCAAGAATTTAGACACATCATAAAATACCTAATCCTCTTCTCCTTTGAGGTTTGTAGTTGCATTGCATAATGAGACTAGGCATAAAGTTTGCCTCATAGGTTATAAACAGACATGTTATCCTTCACCAATATCATGGATTCATCTTTCTTATGATAACTATTAGTGTCGTGCACATATTTCTCCAATAATACATTCTAAAACAATGCCTAGGTGAGTGGAGGTATGGAAGCCCCAAACTCTACAAATAACCACTATTATAATTTGGCTTCATGATCCAATTGAAAAGAAACAAACTCCATACCATACATTTTAAAAATACCAATCTTATGCAGTTTTTTATTAAAATCTACCAGGAATACAATAACATCCTCAGACTTTGTTTATTCAAACATCTGGGGCTTTATTTTTTTGAACTTACAAATCGACCCATGCTCATGATCATGCATCACTGGCGCAAGTGCCTATTTATGTGTCACCCATATTTCTAAGCTCTTATCCATTTTTAGTGTTAGTGTAGTGGTGTGTTGCATTGTTGTGGGTGGAATTATGGGAACGGCTAGAGTGTAGCCATTGTTATCCTGGCCACCCATAAATCCTATCACTTTTTAAATCACCACTCTAGAAAAATGCAATTTTGTTGCACTATTTATTAGTGGAACCACATTCTTTGGAGCTACCATATCTTATTTCTTAACTACCCCCTCTTTATTTTGAGCATGGTTTGTGACATCTAATAATGAGAGAGAGTATTGTTATATTAATCTTACCAGCCTTCTGGATGCCTAGGCTCTACCCCTAATAAGTATTTCCCTTTGTCCACCATATCTAACCCTACCCTTAGCTCGAGGTCTTCCTAAACTATGCCTCTAACGAGTCATGTAGGTGCTACTGATTATGTTTCTATGAGTGTGGATACTTCTCCACTACTACTATAGTAGAATGAGTACTCACCATTTGCAAATAAATGATTACATACCAATTAGGATTGCCATATACCAATTAAAATCAAGGCACAAAACAAATAAAATAAGGAAAGAAATTCATTCCAAAAGCCCTATAGCCTCCCAAAGAATAGCATAAACATCTCTATATTGCACTAAAAAATTTAAGGTTTGTTTCAAATGACGTAGTCACTGATGTTGCTGACTTGGCAAAAAAATGTTATAGCTATGAGGAAAAGTGGCTAGTTCCAAAGAAGTGGAACTAGCAGCAGAAAATCAGTCACTATGGGGGTGTGTCACAAATGTAGTAGTCTTGATCATCTTATAAAAGATTTGCCTATGCCTAAAGTGGACCTTTAGGAATATGTCAATGTTGGAGGTGACTAAGAAAATAACAGGGACCAGGTCTCTATAAATTTTACAAGATAAGTTGTAATCGATTTTACACTTAGACACTCTTTAGCTTGTTGGGGTGACTCCTCAAGTGAATCTGATAATGCTGAAAAGTCTGGAGATATTTCAATGCTTGATGTAAAGAATGAGAACGTGACATTTGATTCCTTGTTTCCTTTTATGAAAAACATTATAGATGAAGATGAAAATGAGATAAAACTTTCTGACCTTAAAATATGAACAACTATTCTGATAGAAAGATAAAAAAGCTTGCAAATATGTTGATTGACTCTATATGTGTAATGACTGAGAAACACTTTACTCTAGAACAAATGATGAAAAGCCTAGCGCTTGACTTGATTTCTTTAACTCTCCAAATATCTTAAACTAGAGAGCATGTTACCAAGTTAAAATCTAAAAAAACTAAATTTAGTATGTCAACTGGAGAAAAGGGATGATGCTTTTCATAAAGAAAATATTAATGATCTAGATGAAAAAATAGAATATCGAGAGCTTGAGCTGATAGTTTTGACTTTCCAAATATCTGAAACTGAAGCATAGGTTTCTAAGATAAATTTTGAAAATATGAGTTTTGTTAGTCAATTGGAAAAAGTAGATGCTTCGGAGAGTAAAGGGAAGAAAGAAGCATCAATGTTTTAGGTTAATCTTGATGAATAATTAAAGGATTCCCAAAAACATCTTATGTTTGCACTCAAGAAGAATGAAAATTTGGAGAGGGAACTGGTCGGTCTAAGGGAAGAAATTAAAACATTCTTACAATGGACTATATCCTGTTAGATCCTTGTTAACTTAACTAGTTAAGATGCTAATAATGGGAAAGGTCTTGGTTATCAGAAAGGAACCTAAGTTCATGGGTCTCAAAGAATTCTTTCTCGTGATGCTAAGAACAAGGTCCACAATCCTCTATGTACTCATTGTGGAAGATATGGCACACTTTGAAGCATATTCAGCTAAAATAAATGGTTCAAGGTATATTCATCAAGTAAATGCATATTCTATGAGTTTCAAGTCATAGATAATTGTTAAAAGAAACTCTCTACTAAGATGAGCCAAAAGGGATTTGATCACATCATTGTACTCCTACTGGAAACTCAAACTCAAGAAGGTTCCTAAATTGAAATTGTGAACATAGTTTTAGGAATAAGAAAGAAGAATGCAGTCAGACACGGTTCAGTGATAAATGATTAAAGTTTAATCCTTAAAGGTCTAACTATTTTCTCTCTCTCTCTCTCTCTCTCTCGACACTTTAACTAGAATTGTCTTATTTTTAAATAATTTATTTCAAAGGACCTAATCCCTGGTAAAAAAGAGTTAAAATTCTCAAGGTATGATGTCATAGAGATCCTGCCCAGTCAGAAAAGCTAATCCCTATTGGTAGTAAACTTACAGAAATTAAAGATTCTATTCATGATGACAATGGTAATAGTCTTAAAGGTGTAGATGAGAATTTCCTTAATTAAGAATGCAAAGTCTAGGACCTACTCCTGAAATCTATTTCCAAAATAATTCGCGGTATTAATTTAACACATTCTTTATCTCCTGCTATTCCAAAGTCGAAGTTTTTCATCATTCAACCTATTGATGAAGAATCATCCTTGAATCCTCAAAGTTTCTTTGATGTTTTTTGTGATAGAAAAATCTAGGTTGCTTAAAACCTCTTATTGTTGTCAAATAGCTTAGGAATGAACATAGTTGACCATAAGAAAATCAATGTCAGTAAAACACCAAGAATTTCTAGAAAATGGTCTAGAAATTTTAATAAGAAGTAGTGACTCTTCAGGGACCTAGTCCAAAGAAGAGAAAAGTAAATAAAATAGAATATATGATTACTTATACTAGAAGAAAGAATAGGGAGAAAAATAAGGTTGTATCCAAGAAAATGAGAAACATGTTCTTAAAGAATCCAAAGGTGTAAACTCTAAGGATTTTTTATTCAAATATTCTAACAAAACCTGGTATGGTGGAATTAGTTGAGTTGGTTAAACATCAACGTTGAATGCATCTCATGAAAGGACCTTTCCACCTATTTTGGATGAAATAGTAATAGAATTGTATTTCACTTTGGGATTCTCAGAAGGTGGGATGAATATTACTGCACAAGTCCTAGGAAAAAACTAAAGCTAAATGAGGAAACATTGGGAAGAATTTTGAAGTTTCGTTATATGGAGTGAGAACTGTCTCAAAGAAGCTTTCATTAATAAAATTCTTAGAAAATTCATCTAATATTAAAAGAAAAATTTGTGGCTGCAGTGAATAGGAGGTCTTTCAAGAGGGAGTTTCAATTAATTTTTGACATTCTGAACAAGTTAATCTACCTAGGTCACAAAAGATTAACATTACCTCTGCCTCTGATTTATATGTTATGGAATGCATTAGTTGTTTGAGTTTATCAATCTACCTTCATTGATGATTGATTACATTTACAATGTGGTTCTTGGGAAAAATGGAAAGCATGGAATGCGATATGGATATTTGTTGAATGAAGTACTTGATCATTATGGCATTGTCTATTACTCTAGAACCCAAGGATCTATAGTTCAAAAGCTTGGAATAAAACACTGGTAAAAACTGAGTGTGCCAAATCACGTAGTACTTATCAAAGGGAGCTTATCAAGGAAATAGAGACACTGAAGTTCAACATAGCTGCCAAGGATATAGAAATCAATAAGGTTCAAGTGACAATTTAGCATCTATCCAAAAGAATCCCATATGATACTAAAATGCTAAGAACAGAGAATGGTGAATTAAAGAATAGGGCGTTAATCTTAACTAATGAGGTCCTTAGCCTCATTGCATAGATAAGGCATCACAATAACAACCTGACCCTACTCCTTAAAAAAAAATTCCCCAATCCTTCATTTCTTAATTCTTCTTGATTCTTGTGGCTTTTTTCCAAAAAAGTTTAATTATGCACTACTATGATACTTATCCTCTACTAGTAAATCAAAATTTTCTTTTTGTGTTAAATTTGTTCCCTTTAAATTGCAAAGTTATTCTTCATTTTAGTGTTGCATCAATGTCCAGGAGTTAAAAATTTGTAGTTATTTTACACGGTTTACTATAGTCACTTTTCAATGATGATAGAAGGGGGAATACTGAGTTCATGTAGTAAGGCCTAGGTTCCAAGTAAATTGAGTTACAGATTTTAATGGCATTTTGATAGGAGGATGTAAATGATGTGCTGAATAGTTGAATGAGTAAAGTAATATTAACAAAGAAAAGTATAAAAATGCAATAAATGAAGGTACATGATGAAAGGGGGAAGAAATTAGAATTCTTACTGCAAATTACAACACGGGATCACCTCCCTTTATTGAGTGATGGTGGAAGCATGATGATAGGGGAACATTCACCTTCAAATTGGTAATCACACTGATTAAATATGATGGATATGCTCAAAGTTGTATGGTTGGTTTGTCATCATCAAAAAGGGGGGATTTTAATATATATTTTTTATGATGATCATCTAACTTCAAGGGACCAGGTCCCTTGATGCTCATGGTACAGTGCACCTAGCACACATGTTTGTATAATTTTTTTCACCTGTGTAAAAAACTTTTAGGTGTTTCTTATACAGAATAGTACACCTTGTCCAATGAGATATCATCCCTAATCTTCATCTAGCTATAAAAGAAGAAAGAGGCATCTTCTATAAATAGTTTTTGTACAAATCAAAAAAGTGAAGAGAAGTAGAAAAAACTCCATTTCAAGATTTCTTAAGAATTGCTCATGTTATTATCTTTGTAGTACGCTTAAAGAGTGAGTGAGTCTTCTTAAGTGCTGATTTGTAAAAGAATTAGTCATGCAATAAGAGTAATGTCTTATTTTGTCGATGCTCAAGAATAATTAGGCAGAGTTGCCTGTGTTTGATACTGATTACAGTTAATTCGTGTAGAGGTTCCATGGCAGAGTTTCCAAGATGAGCTTGTAGTAGAGTTTTTACTAGCAAAATAAGCATAGAGTTATACTAAAATCGAGTCTGTAATCAAGAGGTTGATTAAAATGGATTTCATTGGTGTTTGTAAGGGCAAGCCATAATTTTTCATCTCTTGAGAAAGGAGGTTTCCATGTTAAATCTTGTGCATTATTTCTTTCCTACACTACCTTTAGTTTTCCTACATTCTATTGTTTGATTGCCTTTGAATCACTTTGAGGGACCTAGTCTCTTACTATGTAGTGAAACACCCAAGGGTTCAACATTCTTGTTCAACTCTTTCTTGATTAATAAGAACAAGAATCTACACCTATTATAAAATGTTAACTTTTTTATCTATTGGGGATCAAAAACCACTGATTTTCGGCATAATTTTACCATATTTCATTAACTTAGGGTTTCCTATCTCTTAACCCAAATGATAGATACTTGAATTAGCATGAATAACCATTATTTCATCCCCATTATTGTTTTCTAACACCCTAAAATCATTTTCTACTAAATTTATACATATTCCCATTACCTTTCATTAATTTTAATAACTAGGGATCAATCTCAATTTCTACAATGAATTCATATCTAAAGATATTCTTAGTTTATTGCAAGTAAATTCAAGTATATAACCTATTTACATAACTATTTCCCTATAGCATCATTACTTTTTTTTTCAAGAAAATGAAGAATGAAATCATTATCTAGATTTTTAAACTATAAAATTTTTTCATGTTACCACTACTTTTGTTACTTACTGCTACAGTGGTGCCAATATAATTGTTAAAGTTCTATTGTAGTGGTTCATGTCGTTAAAAAGAGGTCCACTGTTGTGGTACCTATTATCATTGGAATAGTTACTTTTTTCTTTAGGGTATGAGTTACAAACTTGTTATCTCTCCTTAATTTTTATCATTCTACAATAGACACCTTGAATCTTAACATTGCAAACTAACCCCTTCAAGGTAAAATTATAACAAAAGTTGTATAACTTTATTTAAAGTGTCAGAAGTTGCTATGGCTCTCTAAGCTCATAGTCTATCTAAATATTACATTAAACACCACTATAAACCAAGACATTAGTATAAAATTGTTTAACTAATTTACCTCAAAAATCATCCAATCTTAGGCTAGCCTTGAATTTCTCAACAATCAGGTAAGGGAAAGCAAAGTGCAAATTTTACCCCTTCTTTTAGAATATCAACAATTTGGATTGTTATAATTGGTTGTCTATGAATTGTGATATTACTGAATACTATGCTAAAACTGTCACTATAACTATGTTTAGGATGTATAACTTAGAGAAGAAAGGTGTCTTAACGGGTCAAGTGACCTAATCGTAAGGTGTCCAGTGAAGGGAATTGAGTTATTTACTTGGGTATGACTTGTGGGTATGAGTTGTAGGGATAGGTAATGATTCATTGGCTTTAGTCATAATGTATATAGTGTATTAGTAGCTGAGTTCTGCTCTGAGTACGAGTAGCTCACTATGAACCATAAGGAATCATTACGAGTTGTGATGCCCAATCATAAGGTGTTCCATGTTAAAATAATTTGGTTCTCTCTTGATTATGACTCAAACCCTATGAGTCATATGATCAAATTACAAGTGAGATGGTTGAGTTGTAAGGACTATAGTGTTGGAGGGAGACTGTCCTAGTTATGACTCGTTGTGATGAGTCATAAAGTGTGGTTATTAGTTGATGATGGACTCCTAACCAAGGATGACATTTTAGAAATTTTATGATGAGGGTATTTTAGACATTTCCCTCTTCTCCCAAACATAACCCATGACCTATAATGAACTATTAGGGCTTATTTTAATCAAGAACTCATAAACAAAAACATTCTTTTTGCTTAAATTCTCAAAAGCCTCCATACTTAGGGTTTTCAGAAAGTTGAATATTTGAGGCTTTGAAGGGTGATTTATCTTCATACTTCTTTCTATTTTGGGAATATTACTCTCCCAACATTTTTTTTTGCAAAAAAAAACATGAGTTTAATTGATTTTATTTAATGGTTTTGAAAATGAGATTGATGTGGTTGAGGGAATTGACATGGATAGTTCTTATTCTTCTTTTCCATGGGTTATTATGCATTGATTATGCTTTATAAATGGATCTAAACTTGTGGGTTGTATGGGAATGGTAAATAGACCAAGGTATTATGATCTTTCCCTACTTATGACTTTGAATAGTTTATACACTTATGATTTTTATAAGATAGACAATGAAAATGATCTTGTCATATTATTTGACTTAGTTAACTAAACTAATGTTTTGGCATCCAAATTTAATAAAGTACAAATAGTATAAGAGAGGCTTTGGGGGTCATAAATTATTTTGCACTAAAGCCTTAGGGTTTGAATTAGCTAAGTGGGTTTGAGTCCCTAATGTTTAATTAATAAGATGTCTTATTTGGACAATAGGTTCGAGTCTCAAAATGATTATTTACATGGATATACTTCAATTCCCAAAATTATTGTCAATTTGGATATCTTTTGATCGATGGGTTTGAGTCCCAAGTTAGTTTAATGGACAATATGGCATAATGATGTCAACTTGCAAGTACTGTTGGTATAATGATAGAAATGGTGTGCCATGGTGTATAATAGGTTTAATAAAATAGGAATGTGTTCTAAATATTTTTATTTGGATTTTGAGAGGTTATAGTAATTTAGTTGAGAGATGGAGGTCCCGAGGGATCAATACCAAAAACTGTGTTTGTCGGTGCATTATCAAAATGGCCTGAGGCTCAAGTCTTCTTTCTTAATATGACCAGGAGGTTAGATTCCCCTCTATTATATGATTGGGAGGTTTGAGTCACCCATATGATACTACATAATAGGGTGCTTAAGTCACCTAAGTATATGAGTGGGAAGTTTGAATCTACTATGCGCATATGTAAGATTATTCTTCGGTTAGTGCGGATACACGAATAGGGTCCCGACAATTTGGTGAGAGTTGGAGCCCATATATCCTGTGGGTATTATTAATATGATAGCTAAGATATAAAACTTAAGATAAGATTTAAAAGGTTAATGTTAAACCTTGTTTCATAACCCGACATATTACTTACATATATATATGATGATGTGCAGAAGGTTTTGATTGGATTTGACTTGCCATCATTTTAAACACTATCCGTGAGCTACATGCTAGCACTCCAACCGCTAACAATCCCTGGACATTTTAACCCCATGCGATGCAGGCACCAAAATATCTTCTACTTTTTATGCACAGTGAGTGCTTGAGTTAGTTCGTGAGTTGACATTGAAGTGGTGTGCTTCCATACTTTGGAAGGCTTCATCACATGGTCATTATTTCCCTTGTCTTAGACCTTTTTAGACTTTGTTTTGGCTACTATAGGGGGCTTGTCTAGACATTTTATTAACATTCAGTTTTGTAGAGGCTTTATTAGAATACTACGGAATGGGGTGGTTTGGCTGATTGGTTGGTGACGGATGGTTGTCTAGTCCCTGGTGTTCGGTGTAGACTTATTATGAATTATAATAAATTCCATTTCATGCTATCTTGTTATATGTTCAAAATTCAAGATACATTTGGGGATGTTATGGTAGTTCGGTTATGTGGTGATCTCTAGTCCATATGGGACTTGAGAAACCCATTACGGCAAGGTCCTGGTTTGGTTCATGACAAAGGTTGTATTAGAGCCAGGTTCATGGTCCATTGGGTTTCCATAAAGTCGTGTAAAGTAGAGTCTCTTTTATGGGTATGTAGAGTGCAACACTTATAAGGGAGAGGCTACGAGGCATTTAGGAATGTTTCCCTTTCTTGTTGTTTTAATTCAAGCTATAGAGGATAAGGTCTCAAATATATCTAATTCCCTTTTGTTCTTCTATCAGATCATGCCTCTGAAGAGATATGAAACTTGTGGAAACTCCTCTTTCCTTCTTGAGGAGGATGGAGACATATCTCATCCTACCTATAGGGTATAAACCCTGTCTAGGTTCAATGCTTCTGATTTCCCTCATGTCTCACCAATCCAGTCTTGTAGGTAGGAGATTAAGTTAGGCGAGGATGGGGGAGAGGGAGACTAAGAAGTTCGGATATTCAGAGAAGGTTGGTGGTGGTCAGAGAGGGTCCACTCTTTCTTATGTGACGCCATTTGTGGCTATGTATTTTAGCCCTCTATCCCGAGTGTATTTTTAACCCTTTTCTATTTCTACCTTAGTAGGTGACTTGGTTGATGCTCGGATAGTCTATAGGGCTTATGTTGTATATGTTGGTGTTAGGGAAACTTCAGTGACTTAGGTCTATTGGACTTATGTTGTGTATGGTTGCTCCTGATGTCATCTTGTGGATGGATTAGTTACAATCATTCTATGCTACTAAAGATTGTTGGACCTGCAAGGCCATTGTAAAATTTCCCAATGAGTCGGTTATTAAGTGGGGGGGTGGGTGGGGAGTTCCCTTATGCCAAATAGGAGGGTCACATCATATCTTCGAGATTGGAAACTGATTTCCAAGGGGAGTCTACGTAAACTGGTCTGGGTTAAAGATTCAAATCGAAGGGTATTTTCATTAAATACTGACATGACCCAAACCAGAGCCTAGTCATTTTGGGTGCATTAAGCCCAACCGGGGCTTGAGACCACCCCCACTATCCAACCATAACTTCCCTACACCATATATCAAATAAATTCCAAATACATAACTAGAAGGAATATTTATAAATCAAGTATATTCAAATGGTTTCAGCCACAATACGAATACTGATGTCAAGGCTAACACCAATATCGAAATCGCCCTTGCCAACCAAAAGTAGTCTCACAAAGCCTCTATCAGAAGTCAAAACAATATCTGCTCGAGATATGCCCCCGGTCATACCCCAAAACCAAAGTCTAAGAAATAAGAAAAGTATGTAGAGAAATCCATAACATGGAATGGAGCCTTCCTGAGTATGGAAGCTCACCAATTTAATCCGATCAAAGTTATCCCCAAAGCCAACTTACTATGTAGGAGGAGTAGTATGGTCGATTCTTGCATCGTACGAGGATACAACGCCTGAAGACGGGTTAACGGGTGAATGGTAGCATTTACTCTTGAGTAAGGATAAAATAATACAAATATTTAATCTAAGTAAATAACTATATGCAGTCACATCCATTGATAGATATATATAATCCATGCTGGGAAAGGGAACCGGATTTAGCATGAATTTAAAACCTTTAACTTGGGTTGGTGTATCTTTCCGTCAAAACTCACCCACGGGCTATATAGGTCCTGGATTCCCCCCTGAACGGGCCACAACGTATGTAGTCACATGAATCAGAGATATCAGACAGGCTGGGTATTCCTGTGTACCCTTCACACTCTATGATATATATATACAAGTATAATTCAAGGGATTCGCTTATACCCCACAATTATATGGTCACCATGACCAATCTCATGTTGGCTAACATGAGTTTCTAGGGTTCATACATTGAAATTACACCTTCATGAAATTGGTCATTATTTCCAATTTAAAACCATTAGCACATAACCAACCACTAATTCTTGAAGTTACTAACCAAGGCTTTATAAAGTGGTATCATCATACCAACTATAGCTTGCAAATAATGTATTAGCCAACCCTTAGGGAATTCCCATATACCCCACAAGATTTCCAGTTATGTAAATACAAAGGCCACCAAAGACTTATCAAACTATTTAAAACTATTTAAACTAATATAAGTTACATTACTAATTGATGCAATATAATAGGTTTCAATAAAAGTCAACTATGTGACAAAACCATTCTCATAAGCATTTTAACAAACATGTTGAGGGCATATAGTTTCCAAAACCAAAACTAAGAAATTTGGGGATACCAAAGTACCTCTAAATCCATTTACCATTAGCACATATTCCACAAAGTTAAAACAAATGTTATAATATGAAAAACCATGAGTAGAAACATGCGAAATTATTATCCATCCAAGAACAACAAAAACCCCTAATATATATTTTAAATCCCAAAACATTATAAATATTATGCATGAAAACCATTCATTATAAAATGAATTTAGTTGAACTAATGAGGGAGATTGAGAGAAACCACCCTTGAGAGCCTTAATTGACCACCTTGAAGAAAACCTTAGCCTCATCTTAGCACAAGGGCTTAAGAGAGATTTTAGAGTTTCTAAAGTATTTTTGATTGAGAATAATAGGTTAAATAAAGTCCCAAAAGTTTTTTAAGTCATGGTGTCAAAAGTGGTTAAGAGGGAAAATGTCTAGAATACCCCCAACTTAAACTATAAAAATCATCGCATGAGGGTATGACTCTCCTGTTAACTCGTACACAGAACATATGAGTGGTACCCGTGACTCGTACCCTAGACAGAATGTTAGACATCACACACTATCAACCATATGACTTCCAATCCCCAAATCATACCCATAAAATTTGACTAGTACCCTCAAATCATATCCAAGACAAAATCAAAGGTGTTGGACACCAGACAATATCTGAACTAGACTATACCACACTTATTATCTCCATACCACTCGTATGGAATCTAGTCATATCTAGGAATACAAATAACTAAGAACATAGTGCTTAACATACGACTTAGGCCCCCTAGGTCATACCCACATCATACGACTAGTGATCCTAAGTTGTATGATGTCCATAGAGTTTAAAAATTAGGAAATATCTATAAATCAAACTCAAGGTATTTCAACTCTCTCCCACTTGGATCAATTTTTCATAATGCTAAAAATGCAGAAGGACTTGCTAACCAAGCACTAGCTATCAAGCAAAACTGAGAAGGTGAAAGTTGTGGGATCTCAAGATAAAGTTGATGCTGATCTAGAAGAAGAGGTAAAGTATATTAATAATCAGGGGTGTTTTTGAGGCAATAGCCATGGGAATCAAGGTCAGAATTATTGTAATAAGTCTTGTTATAAAGAAAGGGAGCAGGGAAATTGAATGAGCTATAATGATATGAGCGGGCTATATATCCCTCCTGGAAATCATGAGGCTGCTACAACAAGTTCTTAAAAGATGTCCATGGAGTAACTGATGACTAAATTATTAAAGTGAATGTAGGCTACCAACTCAGGAGTGACTACCATGAAGATACATCTATCATATATTAGCCAATTGGTAAACTTGCACTCTTCTTTGATAAAACAACTGGAACAACAAATAAGCCAACTCTCTGCAGCACTGAATCAGAGGAAGAGTAGAGCATTACCTAGTGATACAGTTCAAAATCTGCAAAATAATGGCTCATATATGACGATTACCACTAAAAATGGTAAGATATTACCTAGCCCTTCTGTGAGAAAAAATATAGTTTATAAGGTAGTTCATTATGAATTGGAATAAGGTGGTCCAGTGGATTTTGAGAAGCTGTATGGTTCTGATGATGCTCCAGAAAAAAGAGAAAAAGAAGGAGAAGGAGGTAGTGGTGAAAACTCTCCCACGACCACCACCTTTCTTTCCTAAATGATTGAACAAAAAATTGATGATGCAAAATTCAACAAATTCATGGCAATGGTCAAAAAATAGACAGTGAATTTGCCTTTCGTGAAGGCTCTCGAGCAAATGCCAAGGCATGCTAAATTTATGAAAGACCTTGTAACGAAGAAATGGAAGGTTAGCAAAGAGCCGGAGGATAATCTCCATATTTGTGATGCTATCTCCACAAGGTCTTTGGTGCAGAAAAAGGCAGACCTAGTAGCATTTACCATCCTATGCACTATTGGGTCCCTGAATTTTACAAAAGCTCTATGCGATTTTGGAGCCAGTACAAAACTAATACCACTTGCTATGTACTAGAAGCTGGGTTTGGGGAATCCTACCCCGACAAACATACAGTTGCTGATGGCGGATAGGTCTCTAAAGTAGCTAGTAGGCATATTACATGATGTACTGGTAAAGGTGGCTGAATTTATACTGCCTGCTGATTTTAAATTCCTAGACTGTGAGGTGCACTTCGAAGTACCCATCATCCTGGGTAGACCATTCCTTGAAACTGGGAGAGTGATAGTGTACATGAAGCTAAATGATCTGAAGTTAAGGCTCAATCACAAAGAACCAAGATTCAAAGTACACTCATCCATGACCCAACAAAAGGATATGAGTGTTTGCTCAATCGTGGATGTATTCTATGAAGATGGTAAAGAGATACCAGTAGGTTGTCTTGACGAAGTCTGAGTAGTCAAGATAACCAAGTCATGTCACGATATTAAATCAAGCGCTACATGGGAGGCAACCCATGATCCCCATGCTTGATCTACTCCAGGTATACCATAACCCTTAATTAAGTTTTTCTTTGATTTTAAGTTGAGGGTGTAGGGTAAGTTGTTGTTGTAACATTTTGTACTTAACCCGGAGAAATACAAATACCTGAGGTAGTTAAAATAATTTTGTTATTTTTTGAAACCCTCTCAAGTGCTTTAATTCTTTAACTGTGTTATTTGCATGTAATTGTGACCACTATGCATCTTTGTATGGTTTTAGTTCTAGTGACTTGATAACCTTTGCTAAATAATTGCATGAACCGGATAAGTAGTAACTTGTGATATACTTGTGTGCCATGTACGTGTGAGATTCTACTTAGTTCCCTTTGTATGTTGAATTCAGAACTTGCCCGATTAGTTTTACCTAGGTTGAAGGATAGGGGTTAGGAAGGATCATAGGCCGTTTCAACATTAGCTCACTTTAGCCTAAATGACCTTTCTTGTATACATAATGCCCCTTGATCCCTATTTTGAGCCTGAATAGCCTATTTCTTTTGACGATACCTATCAGTATCCCATTTTTATATCATAATGAGGCTGTTTTGGCCCTAGTCCTCCTTGGACACTATGTACCTTGACTTAGGAAAGTGGCCTAAGTTGAGGGTGGCTATCATAAGGGTGCATGATGTAAAATGAGTATGAAGAAAGGTAGATTCAATGAAAAAAATAAAAGACTGGGTGCGGTGGAGAAGAGCTAGAAAAGAAAAGTTGTGAAAACAAGTGATTATAGAAAAGAACCGCACCCATCCTAAATAAGTGTGATCAAGAAAATAGAATAGTAGGAAAAGGTAAATGAGTGAGACCCAAAAATATAGTCTAGTGTCAAGGAGGCTTAGTCACTTTAAATATCATCGAGTAACATACCAACCCCTAGCCTACATTACAAGCCAAAGAGAAGACCTATAGTGATCCTAGCTGACCTGTCTGAAGATCTTGATAATGAAAATAAGGGCAAGCCTATGGTATTCGCCATACATTGATTAAATCTTCATTCTGAGAGTTAGTGTCTTGTGATTGTCCCCATGGTTACATATGTGATGTCTGATATAAGTACAATAGGACTTCTTTGTAATGAGGGTACACTGGTTATGTTTCTAGTTGCTAACTTATTTGGATAGTGTAAGCTTGATACATGCATGGTTTTTGTTGCCGATTTGATACCATATCTTGATTCATATGTGTCACGTTCTTGCTCTTCAAAAACATACACAGTTATGTGTAAATTGATTGACCCTTAAGATGGTGAAGATGTTTTGAGATAATATGGATAGTTGACTGCTGAATGTACTTTGTATTCTCTTGGTTTTGTTTAGTTGCTTGGGGACAAGCAATTGTTTTAAGTTGAGGGTGTTGATGTTTGTGCAGATGCTAACACATTTGAGGCTTTTAACTAAGAATAATTGCAAAGTCTTAAGCAACTTTTGTCATTTTGATAGTTTTATCTTTGATTTTGTAGTGGAAGTCAAGAAGCAAGAGAACCAACAATGATGGAAGTAGAAGAGTTGAAATCTGAAGCAAATGGAAGAGAAGTATGGCTGATGACATTCCTGATAAATCATCAACACTCTGATAGGTTATCATCTTCATTGTCAGCCTTAAATAGAGAATGAGATTTAGCTGGAAGAAGTGACGACGACATGTGATAAGCTGTCATCCTTGTGATAAGCCGTCAGAGTCATCGTCAATCTTCGACAGAACATGGGAGCTGAGGTGGAGAAGTGACAACATTTTTTGATATGTAATCATAGTTTTAATAAGTCATCAGAATTCACCATCAGCCTTAAGCAGAAATTGTCAAAATTAAAGAGGAGCTAATGACATCCGTGATAAGTTGTAAACCTTCTGATAAGGCGTAAAGCATGTCGTCACCTAATCCAAGAAGAACACTGAACTCTGTGATTTTGTTTCCATAATTAGGCTGAAGTATTTAAAGCATAGTTTAGGTTTTTCTAAGAGGATTCTGAACATATTTTGTGATGCACGTATTTTATTATTTTCTCTCTTATGTTTTGGCTCGAAAAACAAAACAATTAACTTTGAAGAGATTTTCATCAATATATTATGATTTCTACTTCGATCAAATCTGAGAAACACTCGTTGCTATTCATCTTGTTGTAAGCTCATCATTCAAATTATGAATTCAACTTGTTGTATCGATTATTACATTATGAGTGGCTAAATCCCTTAAACCCGAATTGTGGGATCTTTGGGTTAGGTACTTGTAAGTTACTAAGTGTTCAGAATTGTAAAGGTAATAGGACTCCTTGATAATTCTAAGGTGTTAATTATTGTCTATTGATTGGAAACTATAGTAGAAAGTGAATTATTCACAGGGACTTGGAAGCTACCAACCTTCTGTTTAATAATTGATGTTGTATTAAGGTTAATTAACCTAAGGTGAAGTCTAGTCAGTGAATATAAATTTGCTAAGTTCGAGAGGATTAGGCAATTTAATGCTTAAGTAGGTTGAGATACATTTAGGCATAACTTCTATAAGGATAATCTGTTGTTCCTACCTATCATGAGAATCTTGAATCACTATTAGCATCTGTCAAGTACCAAAACCCATAGTGAACTTAATTCTGGTTTTCCATAAACTTTTGATTACAAACACTGAAACTAAAGTGACCAACAATTATTTACTAATCTCCAAATCCCCCATTTCAGGAAAAATCCAACTTTCAGTTGATTAAATCACAAATGACTTAAGTTCACTCCATATTCCCTGTGGGATTCGATCCCAACCTAGTTGGGTTATATATTGACAACTATCACTTACATTCTCACATGAAAGGTGTAGTTTGAGCGTTATCAATGGATGTAAGCAATAGAGACCCATGTCCTAAGTTCACCATTTTTAGCTTTAAATAGGCTTAAACATGGGTGCAATACATAGATAGAATCAGGCTTTCATAAAGATGTGTCTATGGGAAATTGTATGATTTAATTTGTGAGGTATGGTAGTCGTAGCTGATCTCATAGTTAAGGACTAAAGGTGAAGTTTTAGTAAAGGTCCCTTGGACAAAAAATATGGTAGAAGGAGCCACTTAGGAAGCAGAGGAAAATATGGAGGCTAAGTACTCGTTCCTATTCCCTATACCTGAAAATTGTGCTAGAAATATCTTGTCCAATTATTTGAGGACGAATGATCCTAAGGGGGGTAGACTTAAACATCCTGGATTTTGGCTCATGGAAATTTCTTGAGCATTGAGCTACCTTTCTTGGTTATGACTCAACCTACGAGTAGTTGGGTACCTTGACTTCTCATGTGACCTAGTCGTGAGGTATCCAATAAAGGCTCTTGATTTACTGCCTTGGCTATGACTTGTGGGTATGAGTCATAAGGAGAGGTAACAGTAATTGGATTTAGTTGTAATGTATGAAGTGTAGTAGTGGCCGAGTTCTACTATGAGTGCGAGTGGTTCACTATGAGTAGTAAGGACTCGTTATGAGTCGTAATGACCAATTGTAAGGTGTTCCATGTTCAACCAATTAAGTTCCATCCTGATTATGACTTGAACCCTATGAGTTATAGGTTTGTTATAAGTAAGATTGTTGAGTCGTAAGGACTACAGTGTTTGGGACCTGGAGGCTTTCCTAGTTACGACTCATGGTGATGAGTCATAAGATATGGTTACAAGTCAATGGTGGACTCGTATCCAAGGATGACATTTTTATAGCTTCTAAGCTACGGGTATTTTAGACACTTCCTTTTGTTCCCAAACACAACCAACGACCTATAAAGCACTATTTGGGTTTATTTTCATCTAGAACTCATAAAAAAACACTATTTCCTCTCAAATTCTCACAAACCTCAATACTTAGGATTTTTAAGATGTTGATTATTTTGTTCTTTCCAGGTTGATTTCTCTCAATACATCTTGCTATTTCAGGCATATTACTCTCCTTACATATTATTTTGCAAAAAAAATAGGAGTTTAATTTGTTTTATTGAATGGTTTTGACTGTGGGTTTACTGGGTTGAGGATATTAAAATGGATAATTCTTATTCTTGTTTTTCATGGGTAATTATGAATTTATTATGCTTTATAAATTGTTCTAAAGTGGTGGGTTGCATGGGAATGGTAAATAGAAAAAGGGATCGTGATTTTTCCCAACCTGTGATTTTGAAGTGTTTATTCCATCAACCTATTTGTACAACTGATAATGAGAATGACCTTGTCATTTGATTGACTTAGTTAATTGAACAAATATTTTGGCATACAAAGTTAATAAAGTCTAGAGATTTTAAGATGGTCCCTGGGGACCAAGAATTGTTTTGCACTAAATCCTTGGGGTTTGAATTGTCTAAGTGGGTTTGAGTCTGAAATATTTAATTAATTTGATATCTTGTTTGGTCAATGGGACCGAGTCGCAAAATGATTATTTCCTAGAATATGGTTTGAGTCCCCACATAATTGTCTACTTAGAACTATTTTGGCCAATGGGTTTTAGCCCAAAGTTGGTTGAATGGATAATCTGGCATTATTACGTCAACTTGCAAATGATGTTATTATGATGATACGAATGGGGTACCATAGTGTATAATTGTTTTAATAAAATGGAAATATGTGGTAAATGTTTTACTTATGCTCTATAGAGGGTAGTGTTGCCTATTTGTGAAGGTGGAGGTCCCGAGGGATCAACACTGGAAACCTTTTTTGTTGGTGAGGGGTTAAAATGGCATGAGGCTTGAGTCCTCTTAGTTACTACGACCGGGAGGTTCAATTCGCCCATATTATATGATTGGGAAGGTCGAGTCCCCCATATCATACTACATGATCAAGTCCTTAAGTCACCTTAGCATAAGAGTGGGAGGTTCGAGTCACCCATGCATATATGTAAGATTATTCTCTAGTTCATACATCTACACAAACTGGGGCCCACCAGGAGTTGAGAGATGGATCCCAAATATCCTATGGGTGTTATTAATATGATAGCTAAGCTATACAACCCAAGCTAAGATTTCAAAGGTTTATGTTAAACCTTTTTCCCTACCCCAGTATATTACATACGTATGTATATGATGATGTGCATAAGGTTTTCATTGGATTAGACTTGGAATTATTTTACCCTCTATCCTCGAATTACATGGTACCGTTCAAACCGACAACCGTCTTCGGATGCTGT
The DNA here is from genome assembly GCF_002878395.1 of Capsicum annuum. Taxonomy (NCBI): domain Eukaryota; kingdom Viridiplantae; phylum Streptophyta; class Magnoliopsida; order Solanales; family Solanaceae; genus Capsicum; species Capsicum annuum. Next base: position 27,922,890 of record NC_061118.1, on the reverse strand, counting down.
ATCCCCATACGATGCAAGCACTAAAATTTTTTCTACTTTTTCTGCATAATGATTAGGTGCTCAAGTTTATTCATGAGTTGACAATGAAGGGGTAAGCTTCAATACTACGGAGGGCTTAATTTTATGGTTCTTATTTCCTATGTCTTAGACCTTGTTTATACTTTATTTTTTCTACTATCAGGGGTATGTATCAAAGTTTTATTGACATTAAGTTTTGTAGAGGCTTTGCTGGATTACTGTTGACTGGGATGGTTTGGTTAATGGTCGGTGACGGACAATTGTCTGATCTCTAGTGGTCAGCATAGACTTATTATGAATTATTATAAATTTCATTTCAAGCCATTTTGTTATTTGTTCGGAATTCATCCGACATTTGGGGATGTTATGTTGGTTCGATTAGGCGAAGGAGGTGACCTCCGATCCATGTGGGACTTGAGAGACCCATCATGGATAGAACCTAATTTAGATCGTGACAATGAGGGTAATTTTAAGCCTACACATGTCAGAATTAATTCAGCTATCCAGGCCCAGAAGTTAGTCAAGCGAGGGTGTAGGGCATTTCCAGGTCATTTCAACGAAGAAAGTTTTGCAGATCTTTCTATAGTTTTATTTCCAGTTGCGTGTGAATTCTTAAAAGAATTTCATGATGAAATTTTAATATATCTTATTACCATGAGTTTTACTTTGTATAGACTTGAAGCTATGAACCTATCCAATCTCTATCGCTCCCTATCGTATGGAACTAAAATATTTAAGGGAATTCAAGTACATATTGCAAGAATTGTTTGAGAAAGGATTTATCTATCCAAGTGTTTCTGTAACACACCAAAAGTTCTTGAGGCTCCATTTCAGAATTAGCATAAGAAACCAGTTAGTTTACAAAAATATTGTTCATATAATGATTCAAAACATGAGTTATTATTAGAGAAAATGACTTGAAGGGTGAGAAATCCAGCGTGTTAGATAAAACGCCCTAAATATTGGAATTCCTCCTTGAGTCACCATGTTACTTGTAGGGTTCCTCTTTAGTCCAACAATAATTTAAAAATATACTATTCTAAATTCCATGAAATGTGAAGTATTATGAACAACTAAATAAGTATGACGTGAGCATTATATGTGATTTATGATCGTAAGGAGTCCCTAACCAAAATTGAGTTGAAAATTCCTTTTTTGGATCAGTTCTGGTGTAAGATTCTTTTTGGTCGACCTAAAATGACCATTTCTCCTAGTATATGAACATTTAGGTGGCTTAATAACCATAAAATTAAAGGTATTTTAATTCCCTTTACAAGGCCACCAACTATTTATAAAATGTGTTGGAGTAAAACGTTAGGACTATTTTCCTAAAGCACTATGAAAGTTTTTAGTTTCTACGACTCAGACCCTATGGGTTATTTGGTTACCATACAGGTGACTAGGAAACATACAAATCATACCCAAGTTTGTAGGGACTGCAGAGGGAAGTGAAAAATGAGACCAAAATGATGACTCAGACTACGACTAATCCCCAGACCTCACTATTAATCACCAGAGTCGTTGGTACCGGAACTAATAACTTTCCAGACAATTTTTAAGGGGTTGTCAAGTCTTTTCCCAATTTTTAAACACAAAAACTATGTCATTGTGTATATTTCATGTTTTAGTATTAATCCTAAACTACCCCATATCTCTCATTCCCTCAAAACTAGTTAGAATATGAGAGAAAAATTAGAGAAACATGCAATTTATTCCTGTACAAAGCAAGAAAGCTAGGCTTCATCATTCTTCAAACTTTAAGTCAAAGGTTCTTACTTTCAGGAATGTGCGATTTTATCAATGGGCATCCTTTCACCCATTTGGTCCTTAATGAACCTATAGGTGATGACCTAAAACCTAGGGTTATGATGGCACTTGTCATGATAAGACTTGACAAGTAAGTCGATCACCCAAATAGATATAACAAGGGAAATCAATATCAAAACCTAATACAAACCTTATAGAATAAAGCTGATCCATAAAAAATGATAATATCGTAAATATAATCATAGATTTCAAAAAAAATCATAAAACTTGTTGTCACAGTTGAAGAACCACTAATACAAATCAAAGTCAAAATATACATATAATATCCAAAAAGGAACAAACCTTTGTCTAAATACAATAGGACATAGTCTAGATAAGAAACTGTAGTGGCCAGCTCCGGATGCATAGATCAACTGCTATCTCGAATAGACTCTAAATACCGCTTGAATTAGTTATCCATGCCGGACATTTGTGCCTAGATCTACACAAAAATGGAAAAGTAGGGACGAGTACGGTCCACTTGTACTAAATAGGTATTATAGGCTGACTGAGTAATCTAGAAAATAAAGCATATGTACACAAGCTATGGGCACATCACCTTCAATTATAAAATGTATAAAATGGTAGCCCACACTGTCTTCACCAACAGTGCTACTATAAGTATATATTACAAATACGTGTAGGGTAAAGAAAACAAAATATACACATATACTAAATACAAGTATAAAAATATAGAACATATGGAAATATATAAAGTAAAGAAAAACAAAACAATCACAAAATAATCACAATACATAGAATGCAATGAGGATGATGATTATGATGATGATGGTGATAATAATTAAGATAATACATGATCTCGTCGTACAACCTTTGTATACACCAACCGAGCTTTGCTCCTAGGTAGGACCGATGGGAGGTTCGTCAACCAGCACATACCGAGCTCTTCTACAAGTAGGAGTAATGGAGGGTTCGTCAAACCAAATACAACAAATATCCAATGCCAATAACCATACCTCATCTCCGACACATGCATTGGTAGAGGGTTTTTAAAGATATCACATTGTTTGTCAGAAAAAGATAGTATTTTGAGTATTTCCACAGTGGTACTAATGTTTTATTAATAAGTTTGATATGAGGATTAGTTATAACAACCAGCCAAAATGAGGGTTTCCAATAACCAACCAATATATCAACAATGTGAGCCAAAAATACACTCAAGTCAACTAACCATCCATGATTCAATATAGTCCAAAAACAAGCAAGTAAAATAAAAAAGGACATAAGGTCATTAATACCACATAAATCCTAAAATATAGTCATTTTCCACCAAAAACAGAAAAATCAAACATACATATATCAGTATTTGGCAAACAAAATTATACAAGACACCACACGATCGTACATAGAAAATAATGTCTCAAAACCACCAAATAGTATCCACATAAGGCTCCACATGGGCACTTGAATCACTCAATAACGTTTTTTACTATACAACCCCATACCCATAGCATACTTTTACATAATTATTAACTACACAACCCAGTATGATGATAGGTAACCAATAACCTACTACAAATGCCAAAACTAAAATAATAGCCTTAATCACCGAACTTTCACCACACACTGGGACCTAAAAATCACCTAAAATGCACAAATATAGAATTTACTCAACAAATAAAAGCCAATAATACCCATATTTCTTATTTCTAAATCAGTCTCAAAGTGAAGCCCAAAATGGGTTTTTCAATAAAAGGGTAAAACCAAAAAAAATTCCCAAAAATATTTTTCCAGTGGTTAAATGAACTCATAGGAGAAAACACAACTGAAAATGCAGTGAAATTAGGGTTTGAGTTGAAGAAATGTTAATTTTGTCCATCAAGTCCCAAATACCCAAGTATCACCTTTAAATCTGAGTTTTAAAAAGATTTAAATCAAATGATCAAAGAAAAGTAGTTGAAATAGGAGTTTGGAACTTACCCAAGTTTAGGAATAGGAGTTTGGAACTTACCCAAGTTTAGGAATGGAAGAAAATTCAAAAAAACTCATTCCCCAAGTTCCAAGTAATGAAAATGGTGAATAAAACCAAGAAAGGATTATTTAAATGTCCAGGTGACAAGCACAACTAAAGTAATAAATTATTCGCTTTAGCAGTCACCGCTAAACTAGTCAAGTACCATTGTAGTGGTACCTGCTAGCGTTCCAGTCCCCCAAAGTGGAAAAGGTCCGCTTTATCACCCTCTTCTAAAGTGGATAAGTGCCGCTAAAGCCCTTTGCATAGGTGGTAGTCGGCTGATAAAAAGTCCAAGTGACGCTTATTCACCTGCCGCTTAAGTGCCTAAAGTGGCACTTTAGCAGCTACACCAATTCTAGAAGCTTGTAAAATTGCGATATTAGAATTTAGAAAAAAGTTTAGTTTCAATAAATTAACCCACAAGATCTATTTTCATAACTTTCCAAGTAGAGGATCAAAATGGAATTTAAAAGTAGTCAAATGACACTATGGTGTTAGCAACCTAAATCAACATTTTGGATCTGCTAGTGCTTTCTATTTTTCATCTGACACATAAATCAAAATAAGTGACCGAACTCAACTATTAGTCCTTTACAACCATCAAAAACAACAATTTGTCACAAATCATACTGAAATACATTGCGAATCATGTGAAACATCCCCACAATCTAACAAAACCACATTTTAACCTTAGGGAGTAGTAAGATGGTCATATCACATAGAAATAAATATTTTACACAAATCACCAAAAAATGGGTAACTATATCATCCACCACTAAGAAACTAGTTTGTTCTTGAACAGAGGGCAGTATAAATACCTGAATTATTAAAAAGGCAGGCATAACTACTACACATATCATATTCAACCTTCCAAGTTGACATATCTATAGATCGATGCCTCCACTGGACCATAACCATATGAATAACTCTACAATGCAACTGTCTGAGATCCCTGGATAGAATGGAGACAGACTCCTAAACAAAAGATAACCGTTCATCCAACTAGACTGAATACCAGCGATGATAAAAGACTCATCTAGAAAGTAATGTTGAAGTATAGAAATATGAACTGGATGAACAACTATAATTTTAGAGATAATTCTAACTCATAAGCCATATCACTAATAGTCCTATAAATCACAAAAGGCCCATTATACCTGAGGCTAAACTTGCCCCTCTTTTAAAACCATATCATAACATTCACGAGGGATACACAAATGAAGACACGATTAACAATACTAAATCTCAATGCACAAAGTCTACGATCCATATAACATTTTTTCCTACTCTAAGCAAACTTTATCCAAAATCTCAATGCATGTCCGTACATTAAGGTCTAATTATAAAGCACCAAACTAACTAATTGGAGAGAGAAAATGCCTATAATACAAAGCCTCAAACAAAGAAATCTCAAAATTGAAATGATAGCTATTATTATATGTAAACCCAACCAAAGCTAGATGTTCCTCCAGCTGACCACCAAAGTCTATCACACAAATGCAGAGCATAGCCTCCAAAACCTAAATAGTCTACTTTGATTGACTGTCGGTCTAGGTAAAAATATTGTACTGAGGTCAAACCGAGTACCCAACACCTCCTAAAATGTCTTTAAAAAGTGAGATGTGAATACTAAATCTTGATCCAAGATGATATACATCGGCACATCATGAGGTCAAATAATCTTACAAATATAAATACGAGCTAACCTTTCATCATTGAAAAAGACCTAGACAAGAATAAAATAAAAAGATTCGGTCTATCAATTTATGATGACCCAAACACTATCAGAACTATGATAAGTATGAGGCAACCTAGTTATAAATTCTATACTGATCTGTTCCCATTTCCTCTCGAGACTAGGTAACTTCTTAAGAAAACCACTAGCTCTCAAATGCTCGAGCTTCACCTGTCGTCAATACAGGCAATGAGATACTAAATCCATGACATTCTTCATTATACCTCCCTACAAGTAATATTGTCTCAATACATGATACATCTTAGTCACTCATGGATGCAATACCTATAATAATGAGACTCATACAAAATCAATCCAATTTAATCACCCACTCTTGACACACAAACTTGACAACCAATCTTAAAGATACTATCTGAATCAAGCGAGGCTTCCTTAGCCTCACCACTCAACACGTTATCCCAAATCATTCTCAATCCTACATCATCGAATTAATGAGACTAAATCTACTCCATCAAGAAATAACTAACCTTTATAAATGCAAAAATACATTCAGGTGTCAAGATATCAAGCCTAACCATCAGGTTACCTAAAGAATAAACCTCCAAGGCCAAATCATAAGTAAAAATATGCACCAAACCACCCATATTAGTCTATTTCTAGCACAAGAAATCTATAATCATGTTTTCCTTGCCTGGATTGTAGGGAATAGTCACTTTATATTGCTGAAGTAACTATAGAAAACAACACGGACTCATATTAAGATATCGCTAGCTGAAAAAATACTGAAGTCTACTATGATTTGACAATATCTCAGAGCAAACTCCATGAAGTTGTGCCTTTACAATTTTAATGCAAAAACAACTGCACTCAACTCTAAATTTTAGGTAGGGTAATTTCTCTCATAGGGCTTCAAATGAAGAGAAGCATAAGAAATCACCTCACCATACATCATTAACAAAACACCTAACCCAATACTAAAAGCATCATAAAATATTATAGAACCTCGACTTACTTGGGCAAAGTAAAAATTAAAGTTGTAGTGTAATACCCCATATTTTTCCTAGCTAGAAAAGTTTTAGAAGAATGTTAGAAGTTTTATTTGAAAGATGAATCCACTTTTGTAGATGTGGTATTTTCAATTGATACCAAATTCGCCCAAATCCGACACCCGGGTGAAGAGTTAGAGCCTTTTTAGTGAGATAGTGTATCGCCTGAACCTTTGGCACATTACAGAGATAGCTCAAATGATAATTGTCAATTTCCAGTAGTGCTTCACGATAGTGGCACGTCGTACCAAACTTTCAGGTCACAGACAATGTGGTAATGCAATGGCTCCGCATCGTGCCACTATGAAATTTCCTATTTGTCACTTTCCTGTGACTTTGCGCGATAGTGGCGCGTTGTGCCAAGGATGAAAATAGGGAAATGTTCTCAGAAATTAAAGATGCATCCAAGGTTAAAAGGGTCAATTTCCCACACCTATATATACCCAATAACACGTGATTTAGTCATTATTCACCCAAAATATACTAGTTTCTCTCAAGTTTCCCTCAAGAACAAGATAGGGTTTCTATTGGGGATTTAAATTCAAGAAGGTTTCACCGTCAATCCTTAAGAAATCACATCCCAGGTATGCGTAGTGTTCATTCATGGACTCCTTTCGTACATGAAGCCCAAGAATATCTTTTCTAAGATTAAGTTTATGGATTTCATTATGAATTTCATGTTTGGTTTGTTTTGTTCCTGTTGATAATGATCAATTGAATTCAAATCCTTGTTGTGTGATCAATTTTATATGGAATTAATTTGTATAGATGTATATTCATGTGAACTTGTAAATAAACTCTAGGATGATGAAATTAGAGATGAATCATAATGATTAAGTATTGTATAATATTGTCTACATGTGCTATGCCTACCATGTGTATGATTAAATTCCTAGATGAAGGAACAATGCCCAACTAGTATGATATCATGAAATACACTTGTACGTACAAGCTTACGCATATCATATGTTGGATGAAGTGATTTAATTTGTGAATTATGAATTGTTTTGTGCGTTATTTGTTCAAGTTAGCCATGCTACGTCAGTTTCTTCTTATCGAGTCCTGGGGGTACGTGTACCTAAACATTTAGTTGTGTGCCTAGAGCCATGTCATATTTTCATGATCTGGTCAGTCAAGCAATGGTCCATAGAACTCAGTTAGTCATATGACTCAAGAAATCTCAGAAAACTTAGTAATTTTAGTATCTCAGTAATCTCAGTAACCTCAGTATTCCCAGTCAATCTTAGTAGCTGCAGTATTCTCAATTAGTCCTTAAAACTCAGTATATTTTGTCAGTTAGTGGAACTAAGTAAATTCAGTTTAGCGCCACTAGAAAATACCACTAGTATTAATTCAGTTTAATTAATCAGCTTAGTTTAGTTAATCAGTTCAGTGTCTTTCAGATAAGAGTAGGATTCAGCATCGAGTAAGCCTAGGGTGGGGACTCACCTGCTAGATAGGACTAAGATCTGTAGACACAATCCCTAAGTTCCAGAACTATATAGCCAACGTAGGTACGAGATGTCACCCATTAGATAGGACTGACATACTCAGGCATCACCTATTAGCACATTTAAATGTATAGGACTGATCCCAGGGGTTACCCGCTAGATTAGGACTGACTAACAGTAGTTGCCTTTTCTATTGGCGCCATACTGACATCCTTCTAGTTGGGGTTATAGGTTGGACCCCAGTTAGCTTAGTATGGAACATGTCGATTAGATAAATACCTCCCATAGTTTTATGTTACAAAATCAGGATTATTAGACATAGTCAATTAGTCTTAGTAATATAACTTAAATAGTTATTCAGATTCCAACACTATCAGATACAATCAACTTATATACAGTACAAAACTCAGATAGTTCCATCAGATTTAGGACTATCAGATACAGTGACTCATGTTATTAGTACTTAAACTCAGTAATCATGTTATCATGAGCCTATTTAATAGTATATTAATTTATATGAAACTCATTTTATCATTATTCAGTTACACGACTATCAGGTATAGTCAATTAGACAAGTTTTTCATATTCAAAACTGTCAGAAACTATTATTCCTTTATCTGGAATATGACATTAGTTCCTCAGTACTCAATAGACCCAGACATTCAATATCCCAATATTAGTACTCAAATATCTATAAATCTACATTATCAGAATTAATGAGTCAGCGTTATCACAATCTTAGTTACAGTTATATATGCATGCATGTATTCTCATGTTCATGTTAGGCAGTCAGTTAGTATTGTTCATGTATATGAACCTATTGTATTCAGTCTACCTCACTTTCATAATAGTATATTCAAAGTACTGAGATGATTTGTACTAAGTTGGAGATGATATATCAAGGGACTGAGTAAGCTCTTAGATCCTAGTACTAATGCCAATACGTATAGAAAAGTAGTAAGGGAAGATGATTCCTGACCCATCCTTATCTAAATGTAAAGTTGGGTACTTTAGTCAGCATGATGCCTATGCATGCTTTACAACTCAGTTCCATGAACACAACTTATATTTATATGCTTCTTAAACAATCATGTACAATTCCAGTTCCCAGCATAAGCAGTTGAGTTCTTTTCCCCTCAGTAATATAAATCATGTCCTACGAATATAGAAAACTATAAACTCAAGCCATACAGCTCATGAATCAAGTACACATATTATGTTTTACAGTATACTCATCTTCCATGACTCATTCTATGCCTCTACTAACCAGTTAAATTCAGACTATGTTACTCATATCCTCAGTTTAGACCTCTTGGTGAATCTATGATATTTATATTCTATTCCTTAGGCATTAGTCTAGTGTCAAGTTTAGTTAGTGTATATTCATGCTTCATGTCCTCCTGATTTAACCCTTCAGTGAGATTTTGTTGTGAAAATAATGTAGTGGAGAGTAGTTGCTTAGAATAGAGAGAGTGGATATTTCATATTAAGACAAGATTGTTGCATGCTTATTTTACACGAGGGTGTAGTGTTGAAGATAGGCTTGAATGTCATGTTATTGTGCAAGTAAATGGTTAGCAAGAGGTTTTATTTAGAAGTTAGGAAAGTACAGATTATTAGTGTCCACTCGGATCCCTGACTTGTGTCAGCCCCCATCGTGTAACTATCATAATTCAGTTGTTATCTCAGTTACAATTTCAGTGTTCAGTACTTAGTAATCGGTGTTGAATCTCAGAATTAAGCACTTCAATATTAGTATAAACCTTAGTTATCAAAACCAATATTCAGTCCCAATTATAATCTATGTTACGGTTACGGTATCAATTACCGTCATATCTATTATCTCAGTCCTTGTCCTAGTTCAGTTATTAGATCGGTAACTTAGTTTAGTTTTGGGTTTACTTGACCATAGTGTACAATTATCAGCTACTCAATTTTTAGCCTTCCAGTACCTCAGTTTACAAGAGTATTCTAGAAACATATTGTACTCTTTGTGTTGCATTCTCAAATAATACAATTACCCTCAGTTCATGCTCAGTATCTCATGTCAACCAGTCAATCCTTATCTCCTATGCATGATGCTCTATAATTTTAGTCCAGTTATTCAAGACTAAATATAGTTCAGTCTCACACGCCCAGTATTCAGCTATCAGCTATCCAGTTAATCAGATAAGTTAGTGTATTTATGCACTCGTGCTCAGCACCCATGTGAATCTTTTTAGTAGCCTCATTTGCAGTGTAAGAGACTTAGTCATTTCATCTTAAATAGTATTCATAGGCCCCAACTCATTTTACCAAACTTTAGCCATGTGATGATTTTCTTATTCATCTGTCTTATTTAGAAAGGGCCAAGATTTTTCTTGCGTCCTACGGCTATTAGAACTCTAGATAAAGAGTGTCTATACCTAATGAAATCTCTTGCAATTATATTTAAAATGATACTAATTTTGTCAAAAACTGATATCGGAGCAAAGAGTTATGTCCATTTTACTCCAACATGTCTGGCTGGGAAACTGGTGATGAAAATTGTGACAAGCCGTCACGCTCGTGATGGCCTATCACCAATTTCGCCAGAACTAGTCAGTTTTCACCCTGATAATGACATTTTGTGAAAATCCTTCACTCCCATGATGGCCTATCACTACTATCGTCAACCTTAACTAGAAACTCAAAATTTTACCCTTTTGTGATGACAATTCATGACGGCCTATCACCAACTTCATGTCTTGTCACAGATGTCATCAGCTATTTTTTTCAGCAATTTAAAGAAGTATTTGCAAGGGTATTTTGGTCATTTCCCGCTTTTTCTAAGCCTCTATAAATATGAGAACCCTCATTCAAACCCTAATTTCCCCATTTCTCTTTCAATTTACTAAAGAGGGAATATCTACGATTTCAATTCAAGAACCCTAAACTCCAAAAAATCATCCATAAATCTTCAAGATTACTTCAAGAATTAAGTTCCTCATAGTGTGGAATTTAAGCATTATATATTACAAGTGTGGATAGAGTCTCAAGCATTAGAATTCATCCAATTTTAAAGATTAATGTATGTAGATTTGATTCTTAGGTCCCTTTCATCAAAGAAGCTCAAATACGATTTTCAAAACTCAAAGATTTTTATGTTTATTAGTTCTTAATGATTTGTATGAGTTGAAATTGATGTTTAATGTGTTGTTGAGTTTTGATTTATATTTGTTTACAAGATTCATGAGCCTTAACCCTAGTAGGTAGAATCCATGTGATATTTATGATGAATCTTCCTTATGTTGCTTTCTATGTTATGTGTTCATGTCAAATGGGTGTAGAAATTGTTGAATAAGCAAAGAATGTTCCCCTAGGTTTTATAAAGATCTTAGGTGAAGCATAAGGTCCATTGTAGCATGTTGAAGATGAAACCCCAAATTGTGAGTTAGTTTATGCATGCCTAGTGTTTGATAAAATGCTCAAGTGAATGAATTATTCCATGGTAGTCGGAAATTCCCAAATAAGTGTGCACCGATGTTGATGATCCATAAATGTTTGAAGTGACCCCTTGGCGATTGTGATGATGAATAAATGTTTGTGGTCCATAAGTGCTCGAGGTGATGTCTTAATGACTGTGAGATGCTTTAATCCTTTTAATGATTAACGAATGCTTGTGATGATGAATGAATGCTTGTTATGATGAACGAATGCTTGTGATGATGAATGAATGATTATGGTGATGACTAGTCAAGAATGATTATGCTTTACTTTTATATTATTGAGTCCTGGGGGTATTTACACCCGACAATAGAGCTGTTGTCTAGAGCCCGTGTCAATTTCTCGATAATTTTAGTCGAGCCATGACTCTTCGAACTCAGTGAAGTATAGAACTTTATATCTCAGACAAGTGCTAAACTTAAGAAAGCTCAGTAATCTAAGTTATCTGTTTAATCTCTATATAGCTAGTAATCTAGCCTCAGTCCTGTAATCAACTCAGATCTAATAGTATTCAAGTGATTCAATTCTAGTCTCAAAAGTGATTTGAGTAATCTATTATAGCTCTATATCGTTAGTTAGATTCCATGAGTCATGGACTATCCCATCAGATAGGCCTAATCTCATATACAGATTCTTCTTATCATAGCTAGAGATCTCCCATCTGGGAGACTTGATCTCATTCTTAGACCATGTTGAGTATTCTTATTATCATATATAGAGATCTCTTGTCATATAGGCTTGATCTCCATCTCAGATTCTATTGAGTATTCTTGTTGTCAGATTCGGATATGATCATACTTTTTATCATTGATAATCTCTTCCGTAATAATTTGTTCGAGAAGTTGATCTCTAATTCTATCAGTCAAAAGTAGTAAGCTCAGAATTCAGTCCTTAATGTAAGTACGTCTAGACTCTCAGCTATCAGTATTAGATGAGTCGGTGATTCAATATCTCAGTGTCAGTAGTGAGTTCAGCCTACAGTAAAGTGGTATCCGAGTTTCAGTATCTAGAGTTGTGATGATTGTGTTCATGGTCTGTGTATTCATATATGTGTTCTCATGCGGCATCTTCATGATTATTCAGTTTAGATATTGTGCATGCATGATCCCTTGCATTAGCCTGCCTTGTCTACATACTCGGTATATTCCTGTACTGACGTATTTGTGCTATGGTGTTTTATTTGACACCATAGGTTCAAAGGCATAGGATCCAGAGTATCCTCGGCAGTTTAGTCCCAGTCAGCAGCAGTAGCAGTGAATCCTTTTCTTTTGAGGACGAATCTCAGTTTATTATTATTGTTTCAGACTTTATTAATTTTTAGTTGATGGAGTTAGTTGGGCACCTATCCCATCCACTTCACAGTCCAAATAGTTTAGAGGCTTTTTAGATAGATGTATTAGTATTCAATTTTCTATATTATGAGTATTCATAGATATGGCGAACCTTATGGCTAGTTTCCGCATTTATTTCAGATATTATGCAGTGTACAGGTACAGATATTAGCAAAGGGTTAGCTTATGGTCCTTCGGGGTCATAAGCACCTTGTGACATCTCGGGATGGGATCTTGGGGCATTACAAAACTCTGTAATATCCCTTTTCATACCACTCCACCAATAAATTTCTCACAAATCACGATATATCTTAGTGGCTCCTAGGTGAATAGAGTGACGCACACTATGCGCATCTATGAGAAGTTTCTATCTCAAACCGTCTACGCACGATAAACACATTTTATCCTAGCAATGCAACACACTATATCCCCCTTGGGAGAAAACCTCTACTTTCTGATCTTTGACTGACTTTTGAAACTTCACTAGACTAGGTGTCCCTATCTTTCTTCTTTTCACTTTGGCAACCTAAGAAGATTTCAAACTATTCTAAACCCAAACACTACCCTTAGTTTAGTCAACGAAACGAACTTCTACCCTAGCCATCTGATGAATCTCCTGAACCAGCTTCTTTTTATCATTCTCAGAATAGGCCACACTAACCATAGATAATCTACGTAGGGTATCTGCCACTACATTGGCCTTGCACAAAGTTACAAAACACTCATATCATAGTCCTTCAATAATTCTAACCACCTTTTTTGGTGAAGATTTAACTGTCTTTATGAAAATACATACTGCAAACATTTATGATCCATGAACACATCAACATGCACCCCATACAAATAATGCCTCTATTTAAGGCAAACACAATAGTTGTTATCTCAAGATCATGGGTATGATAATTCTTTGCATGGGGTTTAAGTTGTATAGAGGCATAAGCTATGACTTTACCTATCTGGATTAAAACAAAAGCCAAACCAACTCTGGAATCATCACAGTAAACAACCGATCTATCCAAACCATCTAGAAAGGTCAAAACTTTGGAGGAGGTGAATCGAGTCTTCAATGGCTGAAAACTCTTCTCATAAGAATCTGACCACTAAAACTTGACTTTATTCAAAGTCTATTTGGAAATGGAGGATGCAATAGATGAAAAACCTTCAATAAAACATCGATAATAGCCAGCCAAACCAAAGAAACTCCTAATATCTGATGGAGAAATGGGTCTGCTCCAATATCTCGCTATTTTGGTCTTTTTAGGGTCAACCGTAATGCCATTACCGAACATGATATGGCCAAGGAAAGCTACTGATCTTAGAAAAAATTTGGACATACTGAATTTGGCAAAAAACTGATGGGCTCTAAGAGTCTGCAATACTATTCTAAGATGGTCGGCATAATCATTTTTATTACGAGAATGGATAAGGATATCATCTATGAAGACTATGACGAACATGTCCAAGTACTACTTGAGCACTCTTTTCATCAAGTCCATGAAAGTTGCTAGTGAATTTGTTAGACCAAAAGATATAACTAGAAATTCAAAGTGACTATACCGAGTTCAGAAAGCTATTTTTGGAATGTCATATTTTGTAACTATGAGCTGATGGTAGCCGGATCTAAGGTCTATCTTAGAGAAATAACTGGCACCCTGATATTGATCAAACATGTCATTAATCCTTGGGAGTAAATACTTATCTTGATTGTGACTTTGTTGAACTGATGGTAATAGATGCTCATTCTAAGAGAACCATATTTCTTACGCACGAAAAGGACTGGAGTGCCCCATGGGGAAACACTAGGCCTGATAAATCCCTTATCTAAGAGATCTATCAACTATTATTTTATTTCCCTGAGTTTCACTGGATCCATTCTATATGGTGGAATAGAGATAGGCTGGGTATCTTCAAGAAGGTCTATTTTGAAGTCTATTTCCTTTTCGGGGTGAAGTCTGAGAAGATCTTTGTGAAACATATCTGGAAATTCCCTTACTACTAAAATTGACTCGTGATTAGGAATCTCTGAACTAGTCTTTAACTCAAACTAGATGGTAAACACACCCCTTGGATGTATTTTTCTTGCTCTATGGTACAAAACAAGTTGACCCCTAAGTACTAAAGTACTATCCCTCTATCCAAGGACTTGTTTATTCAGAAACTGAAAAATCAACAAATCTGTTTCTACAATGAACTGAAGCATAGCATAAGTGAAGTTAATCTATGCCAAGAATAACATCAAAATCAGTCATCTCTATTTCCACAAGATCAACTGAGGTGACTTTCAAGGATATTGTGACCGGATAGTTCTTGTATACCTACCTGGCTACAATAGAAACACCAATTGGGGTGGACACTGAGAAGGGTTCTATAAAAGTTTTAGGGATGACACCTAAATTAACAGATATGTAGGGATTTATAAAAGAAAAACAAGCTCTGAGATATAACAAAGCATAAACATGTAAATAAAAAACCTATATTTTACCAGTAACCATATCAGTAGAAGTTTCCTGATCCTATCAGGACTGAATGCTTAAAATATGTTTGGGCGCTTACCACTGGTTGCGCTAGAAGCGGCAATATGCTAGGTTGAGAGACCGGATAGAACTAGGGGACGACTGGACTAACCCTGCTGGCCACTATTTTTGCAATCCCTGGCTCTGTGGTCTAGCTAGACACACCCACAACATACATCACTACCAGCTGTACAATCACCCTGATATTTTCTATCGCATTTCTGGTAGGAGGATTTGTATAACGATGGTTCATACTATCCTGGGACTTAGAGCCTGGCACCCCATCCTGATTATCACTTTTAAACTTCAGCCCTGGTACACTAGCTAAAGCTAGAGCTGGTCCTGAAGATTTCTCATGGTATTGAGAATGGTTACCACCCTCTAACCTCAGCTGAGCATAACTAAAGTTGCTTGCTTTGGCTCTCTTATTCTCACTCTCTGTTTTCTTAAATTTCTGCTCCTCAATTTGCTGAGCATGGACCATCAACCTAGACAAGTCCATCTACTTAATCAACATCATGGTCCTACACTCATTGACCACGCTATCAACTACCCCAGAAAAAACTTACTCATCCTAGACCTGTCATCAAACCTAACATTAGGAGCATACCTAGCTAGCTGAGTAAACTTAAGAGACAACTCTTTCATTCTCATGTTCCCCGGTTTGAAATTGATAAACTCCCGCACCTTTCCCAAAAATATTTTGTAGCCTCCTATCAATAAGTGTGGCATTCTTAACACCCATACATAAGACTCTACTCAACACAGCTTTCAGACTCCCTAGGAATCTTTAAACCCTTAGGCTCTAATACAATGTTTGTAACGCCCCGAGAGTACACCATGTACGCCACATGGTGCTTATAGTCCCAGAAGACCACAAACTAACCCTTGTGCAGGTACCTGTTGTGAGGACTAAATAATTTACTAATAATGAGAACATGCAGAAACAACTAAATATCCCATAAGGTTTAAATACTAAAAACAATACAACTATAAACCACAAGTCTGAAACATAAGCAAAAATACTAAAACTGACTGATAAAACAAATAATTACCTGATTATCTGGAATATTTAAAAGCCTCTAAAACTAACTAAATGAGATTTTATTGGATAGGCCCCAACTCACTCCAACTTACTACGGAACAAAAATACTAAAATACCATAATTAGTCCTCGAACTATAAGAACTCACCACTGTAACTACTGTCGATACGCTAGGAGGTCTAGGTGCAGTTAGGAACTAGAGCACCGAACCTATGATATGATACATCATAGCAAAAGAAACCAATATCCAGTCAGTACTTTAAATATATTAGTATTCAAGATGGGGTTAGGCTGATATGCATGGGCTCATGTACATGAATAATAATTGACTGTATAAATAGCATGAGATAACTGATATATGTGATGCATAAAATCTGTAAAATCAAAGGATGCACAACCAAGAATATAACATAATACTAGAACAGTATGTAAATTAACATGCTAAAATTTGAATACTGATTTCACTGATAAACTGTATTCTATGATCAAGCAAACTGAAACTACTTCTGAACTGAGACTAGAATGAAACTACGGGAGCTATCAACTAATTGATATGTCCCAATATAAGCTAATTGGGGTTAAACCTGTGACCCTAGTTGGAAGGGGGTCAGTACCATGCCCCGAGTACTAAAACTAGTTGTGTGGATCCACTAAAGTGAAGTCCCAAAGGACTAAAGAGTCATCCTCTACTAGTGGGTGCTCTAGTGAGATATATGTTAACCCTCAATCGGTAGGTTAACTTCTCAACCTATCCTGGCTACGCAGTTCTGGAATGTAGGGACTGCTACAAAAGGTCACACCCTCAACTAATAGGTGAGCCCCTATCCCTGAGATCACTTGGTTCTAAATCCTACTCCCAACTAGACTAACTCTGATTTCTGGATTGAATGAAGCTAACTAACATAATAACTGATTGAATTGGTAATACTATAATATAATTGAAACCATTTTAAAAATACTGAGACTAAGTAAACAACGAAGTTTTCGGGTATTCATAACCCCCAGGACTCAATAACATTATATGTAGAAACATACTAAATCTTCGAAAGCATTATAAGTAATGATTGTTCAAAATTCATCTCTTAGGCATTTCATGAAACACATGGGGGTTATAAAGTTAAAGCATGGTAATAGTTTAATCATGGTATAATAATATAGTTTCAATACAATATCATGGGTTAAGGATTTAACATGAATAGTTTAATCATGGCATAATAATATAATTTCAATACAATATCATAGGTTAAGGATTTATCATGCAAATACCATCTTTCAAATGGGCCAAAGGATAATTCAAACAAAAACACATGTAAACATGATATAAAAATCAAAATTTCATGGAAATTCATGGATAACATTCATGAAAATATGTAAAGGTCATGATTTTAAACTTTATATTGGATTCTTGGACTCCATGGTTAAAAAACACCAATGAATAAACATCTAACATACCTTAACTAATGAATTTTTGTGGGTTCTTGGTGATTTCTTAAAGCTTGAACTTCGATTTGATGAGTCTAGGGTTTTTTCCTTGAGAGAGTTTGTGAAAACATAAGTGATTTTTCCCTTTTGGGACTTTAATATCGAGTTATGGGTGACGTAAATTAAGAGGAAAGTGACTCAAATACCCCCACATTCCTGGAATTAATTAAACTGAATGTGGCAAGTGATGTGGTAATCAATGCATCGCGTTTCGCAGACGACGCATTAGGCGACGCACATGACCAACATGATAAGTGGCACACTGCAGCGATATCACACTGAATCATTGGTTTGAACATCCAAGCAACCCTCAAACCACATCCAGAAAATCCAAAAATTACTCGAGATATGCTATCGACCACCCCAATCATGAATTATTTTAAAAATCAATATTCTAAGGCCGAGAAGATCAGAATTAAAATCATCAAAATTTAAGAGGCTTTGGAATTATTTTAAAAATCAACATTCTAAGGTCGAGAAGGTCATAATTAAAATCATCAAAATTTAAGAGGCTTGGGAAATAACTAAGTCTTAGCACTTAGTGAATTTTTTTAAGTTTTAGACCCTTTTAGCATTCAAGAGTGAGTTGAAACAAGCTAGGATCTTACGGGGTCTTACAATATCTCTCTCTTAGGAACATTCATACTTAATGAGAATGGTTAAGGTGATAATTATTGAGATACTAAGATTACATGCTCAATATGCACACCTGAAACATGATTACATGACTGAGTCTGAATATGGTGACTGACTGAACAAATTCCTGAATGCATGCAATGACAAAAATATGATCATATAGCTGGGGCTGAGAATAGAAAAGAGATAATCTAAGGGAAAACCATTACCTTGAATTGAATCTGAGTTTGCGAAGAAAAGGTGAGGGTACTTAGTTCACATATCTGCTTGTGCTTCCCAAGTGCCCCCTCAATGGACTGACTTCACCAAAGAATTTTGACTAAGTGAACTTTTCTGCTCCTTTGTCTACAAATCTAGCGATCTAAGATTTCGATTGGGACTTTTTTGTAATAAGTTTTATCCTAAACATCTAAGCCTTCTAAAGAAACAACGATATCTAGATCAAAAATATACTTTTTCAAGAAAGAAATGTGAAACACTGGGTGCACTGATGCCAAATGTGAAGACAACTCAAGCTCGTTACCTACTTTTCCAAAGCAGCTCAAAATCTTGTAAGGGCCAACATATCAGGGACTAAGTTTCTCCTTCCTGTCAAACCTCATCACTTCCTTCAAGGAAGAGATTTTTAGATAAACCAAGTTTCCAACTTCTAACTCGAGATACCTCCAATGCACATCCACATAGAATTTCTAATGGCTTTGGGTTATCTTAAGCATTTCTCTGATTACCCGAACTTTCTCATAAATGACAGGTAAACTGAGTACCTCTATCTGAAATAAGGGACAATGAGTCTACATGCAACCTAACCAACTCTCTAAAATAGAGCTTGCCTTAATCCTTGGCCGAATAAAAAGTACGGACTGATAAGAAATAGGCTTATTTGGTCATTCTTTCTACAACAACCCAAAGCGAATCATGCTAATGATGTGAATGAGACAACCCTATTACAAAGTCTATGTTCACCTCTTCCCGCTTCAAAGTGGGGATGCTAAACTCTTGCATAATGCCGCTAGGTCTTTGGTGCTTAGTTTTAACCTGTTGACAATTAGCACACTTGGCAACAATCTTTGTAATTTCCCTTTTCATACCACTACACTAATAAATTTCTCAAAAATCACAGTACATATTAGTGGATCTTGGGTAACTAGAGTAATTCACACCATGCGCTTCTACGAGAATTTGGTGTCTAATACCATCCACACAAAGAATAAACTATCTATCATGACAATACTTTTATGATCTCTTACTGACTTTTTCAACTTTACTAACCTTGGGTTCCCTATCTTGCTTTTCTTTCACTTCATAAACCAAATAAGATTACAAACTATTTTGAACACAAACACTACCCTTAGCCGATTCAACAAAACAAATGCCTAACCTAGCTAACTGATGAACATCCTGAACCAGTTTCTTTGTATCATTCTCAACATAGGACAGACTACCTATACTATAAAATTTTATGGTCTATGAACACATCAACATGCACCCTATACAGATAATGCCTCAAAATTTTTAAGGCAAACACAATAGCTGCTAACTCAAGATCATGGGTTGGATAATTCTTCTTATGGTATTTAAGTTATCTAGTGGCATAGGATATGGCCTTACCTCTCCATTTCAAAACAAAACCCAAACTATCTTTGGAAGAATCACAGTAAATGACTAGCCCATCAAAACCATACAGCAAGGTCAAAATTAGGGATGAGGTGAATCGAGTCTTCAACTCCTGAAACCTTTTCTCACAAGAATCTGACCACTAAAATTTTACTTTCTTCTGAGTCAATCTAGACATAAAGGATGCAATAAATGAAAACCCTTTAACAAACCATCGATAATAGCCAACCAAACCCAAGAAACTCCTAATATCTGATAGAGAAATAGGTTTGATCTAGTTTCTTACTTCTTTGTTCTTTTGAGGGTAAACTGTAATGCCATCACAAAAAATAATATATCTAAGGAAAGATACTGATCTTGGCAAAAATTTGCACTTAATGAATTTGGCGAATAACTGATGGGCTCTAAGAGTCTATAATACTATTTAGAGGTGGTCGTCATTATTATTTTCATTATGGAAATGGACAAAATGAGTTATTTTTCCCTTTTGGGACAACAATCTTGTGTTATGGGCAAGGCAAAGTAAGGGTAAAATGACTCAAGTACCCCCTACATACCCAGAATTAATTAAACTAAATGCGGCCAGTGACACGGTAAGCGTCGCATCGCATTGCTCAGTCAACGCACTGCGTTGCACCTCACCAACGTGATAAGCAGTGTCCACAGCCATATCATATGGACTAGCTAGTTTGAACTTCTAAAGAATCCTCAAACCTCATTCAAAAAATTCAAAACTTACCCGTGGCATGCTATTGACCACCTCGATCATGAATTAATTTAAAAATCAATGTTTTATGGGTGGGAAGGTCATAATTAGAATCATTGAAGTTTAAGAGGATTGGTAAATGACTATGTATTAAATCTTATTGAAATTTTTTAAGTCTTGGACCCCTTTAGCATGCAAGAGAGAGATCAAATTAGCTACGATCTTACAGGATCTTACAATATTTTAAGGTACTTTTAGATAAAGTGTCAACCATTTTAGTTACAAACATCAATACCATTGAGCTTATCAAATTATCAATATAATTTATTTGGGAATAGTACTTAGCATTTAATGGATGCAGGGTTGAAGGCTCACCTATTCATCAAGATGAGACCTTTAGTAGATGTCCCTAAGTTCTAAAACTACCACTGCATGATCTAAAGAATAAACTATCACTAGGATAGATACCTTTGTTATTTTGGAAAATATTTTACTATATCCTTGTTAGTTAGTATTCGTACCATTGGCAAGGCAAAAAGTAATCTTCTAATTTGGGGTTACAGGTTGGACACTATTTAGCTCAGATAAAGTATGGCAGTTAATAGTAGCTTCTATTGGTTAGACTTAGATATTGCATGACTTTTTATTTGGCTTATTAAGTATATTATATTAGATACATGTTTATTTACTTTGTCAATGCATCAGTTTACATTTATAACTTTTATGTTCAGTTTAGTAACTTACGTTTAGTTTCGTATAGAATGATAAATATCTCGCATGCTTAATACATTCAATATACGAATTTTATTCGTTATTTTACAATCAGTTTTTTTGTAATATAGGTTCAGATGCCTAACATCTTACTCATAGTTTGTACGATTTTCTAAGATCTCAACAACAGAGTTTGGTGAGTCCTCATCTTTTGAGTGCAATACTTCTGCTTATTTTCTTTATTTTAGTTATTTAGTAATTAGATAGTTATAGTTATTTGGGGGCTTTCATGAAAAATGTAACGACCTAAAAAATTAATGAAATATGTGAAATTAATGATTTTATATGATTTGAATATTTTACCCCTCTCCGTAGTTGCATTATGGTATTTTTGGATTGTGGGGGTGATTGGCATGATTCCTGATTCATTTGGGTGCCTTTTGTGTGATATTATATTTTTGGTTCCTCCGAGCACCTTATTTTGGACTTCTGTAGATATTTTTTGATCCGTACATGGACGGATAAATGGACTATTCCAGTAGCTCCAAAATATAAATTTTAGCCTATATAGACCTTTCGTTTTGATCTCGATGAATCTAAGCTCATCTCAACTTGTTGCTTGAAAAGCATGAAAATTAGAAATATAGCTATGGGACCCACATTTGGTCAAAACAACCTTAGATTTACAATTCAACTTTTTTAACTTGTCCGGAACATCAATTTTAGGGTGGTAAAATATTTGATATGATTTTATGACATTTAAATCTCATTTCGACTCTTAGTTTGGAAAATTAGGATTTCGGATTTCGGGGGTCAACTTTGTGAAAATGACGTTTCAAAATTCTGATATTGACATTAAGTCGAAAGCATCAAATTTAGTGTGCATTCACAGTTTATTTGCGTATATCATTTTCCAAATGAATTTCGGGCACCCTGTCCTTGTCCGTTTGGACTTAAAAAAATTAGCATTATAAAGTAGCCTTTTTTTGCCTATTCTGCTCGTTCTTTCACCTTTCCTCTTGATAGTTAAACCCTAAATAGTGTAAGAACTTAAATTTGAAGTTTGTGGGAGCTTGGTAAACTAGATTAACATCTATTTCATTATTCTATTTTGGGTTTAAGGTGAGATTTCATCCATTCTTACTTTAATTCTTGATTAATTTCTCAAAACCCTAAAAATCTTAGGGCTTGATTTTAAACCCCAGTTTTATTTCTTTTCACTTGAATAATATTTTAATCCTATAATTACTTATTTTTCATCAATTTAACGTTAAAAATAACTTTGATTCTTAAATTTAACACAAATTTCATAGATTTTACCCGGTAAAGCTTAAGAATACTTTTTCTTTAATTTTAACCTTAGTTTTTAGTCGATTTGATTTGAGTTTTGAGTTGTAGATTCCTAAAAGTATTGGGAACATATTTTTGAATTAAAATTACAACTTTTTCCTACATTTTTGAAAATCATTTTGGGGGTCTGTTTTGACCCCGAATAAAAAGTAGTTAATATGGGTATCGTTAGCTTTGTTTTGGAGCGTAGATTCTATATTTCTTGATTTTTGTTTATTTGGAGATCATTCATAGAAATTAATATCGTGGGTTAAAAGTGTAGCACACTGGTTTTGACATTCTAGGTAGGTTATGACTTAACTCTTTCATACTAGGCTGGGTAGTAAATAATGGAACAAAATGCATGTTAAGGGTGGAAAATAAACATGAAAAATGACCATCTATGTGTTGTCCATCTGTGGTTGCCATGAATCACCTAAACACTTTTTTTATGATACAACCCCATATCTATAGCGTGATTTTACATTATTATTAACTAGACAACCAAGTCTGAAAAAATTTAAACCATAACCTATGTGGAATGCAAAAAAAAAAAAAAAAAAGATTTTATCATTGAGCTTTCACCACATGCACGGACCTAGAAATCAGCTAAAATACATAAATATAGGATCTACATAATAAAAAAAACATAATGATACCCATAATGCCCATTTCCAAATTTGTGCTTTCTTCTTCAACCGTACTTTTAAAATTTATTTAGTTATTGTAGTCAAGCACTCATCTTATTTATTATTATCCCGATGATTAATTTGTTATTCCCTCTTGTGTTGTGATTATGTATAACATTGTATTAGAGATTTGGAGAATTGCAAAATCAGGGCCTAATATTAGTCTTGAAATTTCTAATGGTTCATTTACACATGAAAATACTATAATCTTCTACTTCTTTGATATTATTAGTGTATTCATGATTTTTGGTAGTATGCAATACTATATAGTATTACAGTTAATTAATTAATTATCCATTTCCTAATGTCTCTGTGCTTTTAGATAAATAGGCATATAGATGAAGATTCATGATGGAATAAATTGTCTCAAGTTATATTATTTGGAAGGTATTATTGTATTTTTTCAAGACATATGATTATATCAAATAACTACAATTTTATTATTTTAAAACTTAAAGAAGTGCCCTGTAAGAATGTGATTAATATGCATGAACAACAGATAACCATTTATTGGATACACTATAAATACTGATTTATTATGTATGTTCATTCTTACTATTAATTACGATGTTCTTCACTCATTGTTATCTTTCTTTATCATGCTATTCTTACGTATGATTTTAAATTTTACTCCATCCCATAGTTAATTAACTTCTTCATCGTTACCAGTGCATATATACAAAACTTGCTCACGAGTGTGTTTACATACCATAGAAGATGGTGAACTTGATGATTGTTATCATTCTTTAATAGTGCATAATTTTTTAGATCATGCCCCTCTTGCCTTATGTGAGGGCTAGGATCCTACAAATACCAGCATTGCTTTTTACAATCTTATTCTTCTTTGGTTCATCAGAAATCTATATAAAGTCTTACCTTGGGAAATGTTCAGCCTAATAGCTTAAATTCGTTATGTGTGAGTGTGGATTAATCAAATTAACTATCATCATTTTTTACAGAAATGCAATGTGGTGATTTTTCTTAAACATGAAGGAGGAAGCACTAACCAAGCCATGAGGATAGCTGGAGAAATCCGACCACTTTAAAAGGCCTTCTAGATAGATAGATTATAGAGCAAGTTTTCCTGATCAAATTCTCATTATTAAAGCCTTGTATCACCTTATTGGGGTTTTGAGCATGAAGTACTAAAAAGATCTTTCTTAAATTTTTAAATGATTCAACTATAATAGTAGGATATTGTTCAAGAATGAAGAGACAAAATGATTGTTGAGGTTCTTGATGTAATTCTGTTGGCTGACGACTATTTCAATTTCTAAAAAACTATAATATTTTTTCGTCAACTTCAGGAAATGGATGTCATTTCATTGTTTGGGGTTAATTTATATTGTTAGGGTGGAATTTGAGAATAGTGCATTTGAAAAGTCAACAAATTTGCATTGTAAAAATTGCTTACACCCTAAACTTTACTTTTAAAGTTAACTCCCCTCAACTATAAACAATAGGAACTCCCTCCCCCCTCCTTCAAAACCTCAATCCTATACAATGTTTATATTACCCCTGACATTTGTAATCTCCATCTATATAATATATTTTACAATAATTTTATATATTATTTATTTGTTTTACTTATTTATTTTATTTGAATTCATTAATTTAATAATAGAGTAATCCTTTAAAGGAACACAAAGGAGAAAACCCAACTGATAACAAGGTGAAATTGGTATTTGAGTTGAAGAAATGTTAATTTGGCCTTTTGGGAAAAAATCCACAAATTCCACCTTTGAATTAGAGTTTAAAGAAGATTTAAATAATATGATTATACAAAAGTTGGTTAAATAGAAGTACGGAGCTTAACAAAGCTTAGGAATGTAAGACAATGCACAAAAAAATCAATCCCCAAGCTCGAAGTCTCAAAAATGCTGAAGAAAATTGAGAAAGAATTACTTTTATACCTTCAAGTACCATTTTAGCGGTACTGTTTAGCGTGCCATTACACTAAAGCAGACACGGGCTGCGTTAACGCCTATCGTTAAAAAAGATAGGGCTTCTAAAGCGCACTTGCCTAGCTGGTAGCAAGCTACTAAAGCAGCAAAGTGGCGATTTAGCTCAGATGAATAGTTCACTAACCGTGGAGACTTGGAAAATTCTAAGAATCTGCAGGCCCCGAGATTTATCTGAGATCCCTTAGAACTTAAACAAACTATACTACGCTACCAAATTCGATGCTTTGAATTCAATGACAATATCAGAATTTCAAAAAACATTATTTTCACAAGATTGACCCTCAAAACCTTTTTTCACAACATTTGGAACGAAGTATAAATATAAAATATACAAGATTGAAAACCACACCAATCATGTTGCCAACCTATAATCGATGTTTCAAATATGATGGAATAGTTTGTTTTGCCATCTGATGCATACATCAAAAAATGATGACCAAACTGAGCTAGTAAGCCTTTACGACTATCAAAAATAACAATCTCGCTCAAATCATACTAAAATAAATTGGAACCATGCCAAACATTCCCATAACCCTAAAACACCTCAATGCAACCATGGGACGGGTAAAATATACAAATCATACAGACTTAAATATGTCATATAAATCACAAGAATAAGGTCATTACACTAAATCCTTCATTTAGTTTATTAATTAGAGCTTATGGTTTCCATTAATAGGATGAATCCCATTATATTTTAGTACCGTATTATCAATCCATGAATACATTTTTTTCGTGATTTTCAATATCTATAAATATTGATAACTATAAACCACCATTATATATATATATATTCATGATTTTTCATATGTGGTATGAATTAAAATATTCAATCCAAAATATAAAAACAATCTTGAATAGTTGCATTCTTAAAAAATGGTGGGTTATGAATAAGATGACTTAGTTTCTCATGTACTAATAGTTGAATGTTCAGCCCTCAATTTTACATGATTTATGATTACTTTAGATAAAGTGTCTATCATTGAAGTATAATACTTCTATAATATGAAGCTTAATAGTTTATCAGTATAATTTAGTTGGGAGTAGTATTTAGCACTTAGCGAATGCAGGGATGAAGGCTCATTTATCAGTTAGATTGAACCCTTAATTAAAGTCACTAGTTCCAAGAACTCTGATGCCAATTTATATTCTACAGTGTCACCTAAAAGACTAAGCTTTATTCCTTTAGTCATTTTGGACAAGTATTTAGTGGATCTGCATTTGTCAATATTCGTACCCTTTGCGTGGAACAAAGAACCCTTCAAGCTTGGGTTTACTGGTTGGACTTTCTTTAGCTCAATTAGAGTATGTTGATTAATAGTAGCTCAAAAGTTTAGACTCAAATATTGTATGACCTATTATTTAGTTTATTCAGTGTATTATTAAATAGTTACATGTTCATCTACTTGTTCATTGCATCAGTTTACATTCCTTAGTTTCATATTCAGTTTAGTCTCTTATCTTCAACATGTTCAGTTCCATAAAGAATGGTGCATATCTCATGTGGTTATTACATTCAAATAACTGACCGCATAATTTCTTTTGGCATATATAACTTTATAATATTGTTTTAGATGACAAAAATCAAACTCATGGTTAGTTTAATTTTGTATAATCTCAGTAATAGAGTTTAGTTAGTAAGTATATTTCGAGGACAAGACCTATGTTTACAGTCCTTGTTTCAATGATTCAGTTTTTAGACTATTAGAGTGTAATGCCCTCAGTCTATACCCCGGACACTACATGGTGCTCAAAATCCTGAGAGACTACAAGCTAACCCATGACTGGTACCTGCTGCAATAACTGAATAATAATACTGTATAATCCAAAAATTAGGCGGAAACTTGCCATAAGGTTCAAAACTATAAATAAATACTGAGTACTAAAAACTAAATACTGATATATCTATCCGAAATACTCTAGTTTGATAAGCCTCTACTATCTGAATAAGGGATTGATGGGACAAACTCCCAACTAACCCCGACTACTGAAAACTGAAAAACTTAGATACTGAAGTAATAATTATGTCCTCAAACTATGAAGACTCACCACTAGTCTACTGCTGAGGTAGGCTGAGATACATGGGTTCATATGCATGAATAATACTTACTGAATAACTTAAGTATAATTGAATGAAAGTACATGCATGAATACATAAACTGTAACTGAGGTCGTGATAACACTGGATACTGAGTTCTAAATTACTGATTTAATGATATCTGAGTTTACTGATATTGTATTACTATTAATTGGGTGAATGTATCTGACAGTCCTAATTTTGTGGAACTATTTTTAGTTCCGTACTGAACTAAATTACTGTGGCTAACAGTCCTAATTTTCGTAGAACTAAACTGTGTTCTATTCTGAAGATTGAAACTATAACTGTGGGACGTAATTATCTCTCAAATATGCCCCCTTCTGAATAGATTGGGGTCCAACCTGTAACCCCAATTAGAAGGGTGTCAATATTGTGCTATGGTTAAAGGTAACTGTGAGTTAACCCTCTCCGATCGAAAGCTCTTTTGTTAACCCTCGCTGGCAGGAAAACTTATATAAGATATATCAACCTTAGTCTGGAAGGAAGATATGTCAACCTTCACTTGCTATATAGTTTTGTAATACAAGGATTGCTACTAAGGGTCAAACCCTCTGCTGATAGGAATGCCCCCATCCCTGGGTTCACTCGGTGCTAAATCATACATCCAACTGAATAGACACTAAATAATTCCTAGTTCATACTACGTTTAACTGAACTATTATTGACTATACTGTATAACTGAACTGAACTGAGTTCACTGAGTTTCGTTAACTGATGGAATACAACTGAATTCTATTAACAGATTGAATTTATTGAGGTCTGAACTTAATACTAAACCGGATTAGATAGATACTGAGTCAACTGAGTTTTTCCTGAGTTCTGTAACTGACTGAGAGTACTGTTGGTCGTGACATAACTGAGAGTATTCTGTAACTGACATTGGTTCTAGGTAAACAACAAAATTATTGGGTAATAAATACCCCCAACTCGATAACATAAAAAGTAAATAACTGCATGGCTTTACTAGCATAATGGTACTAGCTTGCTAATAATACATTTACTTACACAATTTTGGTCAAACACGTGTTATACATGAGCTTTTGCATGATTGAAATCACACAATAACATGTTATGCTTGGACTATTCTAATCACGTAAGCATTTTGACAAACATTTGGTGAGCATGGGTATTTCACATATCAATAAACATGTAGTAATATCATGGATTCCAT
This sequence comes from Capsicum annuum, assembly GCF_002878395.1. NCBI lineage: Eukaryota > Viridiplantae > Streptophyta > Magnoliopsida > Solanales > Solanaceae > Capsicum > Capsicum annuum. The sequence goes on along the minus strand of NC_061118.1, from coordinate 27,894,145 downwards.
ATTCAACTTGCAATTCAAGAGTTTGACATGTAGTTCACAAAATTCAATTTACAATTAAACAAGTTTGCATGAAACTAAGAACAAATCATGGAATTAGATCACCAATAACATCATAATCATTAATACATCAAAGATCTAAAATAAAATCCATGAAATCAATTAAGTTGTATTTAGAAAGAGTTTCTTGGTCTCCAAGGGTGGATGGAAACCCTTGGATGAACACTTTACAAACCTTGGTATTCAAATTTGCAAAAAATGATGGAGTGTTCTTGAAGACTGAATCTTTAATTAGAGATCCTAGGGTTCGCTTCTTCAGAATTTTTGAGAAAGATGAATGGATTTTGCTTCTAAAGGGTCTTAATTTCATGTTTTGAGGGCTGACATAAAGTGGGAAAAGACGCAATTACCCTAGAGGAGGTGGCTTTGTAATAACTGAAAATTTATTTAGCGATGCACAGATCGACGTGTTGCATTATTGGCATCGATGCAATAGCCAACACACCACGTTGAGTCCATGTCTATTTATTTGAATTTGCACTGGGAGCAGGGGAAAAATGCTCATCGGCGCGATGGGTGATATGGCGCGTCGAGATCACATCGATCCACTAGTTTGAGCTTTCTAATGTATTTCAAACAAGGTTTGAAAAAATCTGAAACTTGTCCGAGAACACGTAATAACATTCCTGATCATGAACTAACCTAAAAATTGATATTTGAAGGTCATAAAGCTCATGAAAAAGGATCGCCAACTTTTGAAGGCTAAAATAACTCTAAGTATGAAAACTTGGCTGAATTTTTTTAAGACTGGGACCACTTACTAGCTTTTACAGGACAGAATCAAGCTTAGGATTTTATGGGTTCTTACAATATCTCCCCCTTGGGAACATTGGTCCTCGAAAGAGACTGACTAAGCTGGAAATATTGATAGACTAAATTTAGATACTGGATACACATAACTGCAACATGATTTCACAACTGACACTTCTGATATGCTGAAATTTCATACTGAACATGCATATATGATGCATGAGTACATTGTTGATCATTATTCATGAATGAATGACTGGGATTGTAAATAAGCTAAGTTTCTCATGCTGAATATGCATATCTGATGCATGAAGTCATAACTGAATATGCAATGATAACTAGTACCAAGTCTATAAAGGAAAATCTGAGCATGGAACTGAGTATGTTCAAGGAAAAACTATTACCTTGGATTGAGTCTGAGTTTGTGGAGAAGAGGTGAGGATACTTGGTTGGTATATCTACTTCTGCTTCCCAAGTAGCTCCCTCAATGGACTAGTTCCGTCAACGAACTTTGACAAGAGAGACCTCTTTGTTCCTCAGTCTACAAATATGATAATCAAGGATTTTGACAGGAATCTCCTCATAAGAGAGGTTATACTGAACGTCTATATTCCTTACAGGGACTACAACTGCTTGGTCACCTATGCATTTCTTTAGCAAGGAGACATGGAATACTGGATAGACTAAAGTTAAGTATGAAGGCAACTTATGCTCATAAGTTACGTTTCTAAAATTGTTGAGAAATTGGTAAGGACCGACATATCAGGGAATAAGCTTTCCCTTCTTGCAAAACCTCTTCACTTCTTTCATAGGGGAGATATTCAAATACACAAAATCACAAATCTCGAACTCGAGATTCTTTTAGCGTATACCTGCGTACTATTTTTGTCAGCTCTGAGCTGTCTTAAGCCTTTCCCTGATTAACTAAACTTTTGCTAAGGTGTCAAATACCAAGTCAGGCCCTACCACTTTGGCCTCACCCACTTCAAACCAACTAATAAGAGATCTACATTTCCTTTCATAGAGCTCCTCAAACTGAGCCATCTGAATGCTGGAATGATAGTTGTTGTTATATGTGAACTCAATCAAAGGCAAGTGGTCATCTCAACTACCTTTGAAGTCTATCAGACACGCTCTAATCATTTCCTCTAAAGTATGGATGGTCCTTTATGCTTGACCATCTGTTTGAGGGTGAAAAGTTGTACTAAAGTTGACTTGGGTATCAAAATATTTTTGGAATGCCTTCCAAAAATAAGAGGTAAACTATGTACCTCTACCTAAGATAATAGATAACGGAACTCCGTCCAATCTAACCAACTCTCAGGCATAGAGTTTAGCATAGTCCTCAGCTGAATAAGAGGTATGGACTGGTAGTAAATAAGCTGATTTGGTCATTTTGTCTACAATAAGACAAAATGAATCCTGTTGATGATGAGTACGAGGAATACCCATCACGAAATCTATGTTCACCTCTTTCCACTTCCAAGTTGGAATACTAAACTCCTGCATAGACCCACTAGGTTTTTCCTGCTCAATCTTAACCTTCTAATATGTCGAGCACTTAGCTACAAAATCTATAATGTCTCTCTTAATACCACTCCACCAATATATCTCTCGCAAATCACGGTACATCTTAGTGGTCCCTGGATGAATACAGTAACACGAACCATGTGCTTCTGCAAGATTCCACTATCTGAGGACATCTACACCTGGCACACATAACTTACCCTAACAACGCAATACACCATCTCCCCCTTGGAAGAAAACTTCTATCTTCTGATCTCTGACTGATTCTTTCAACTTAACTAGGCTGGGATCCCTATCCTTCTTTTCCTTTATTTTAGAAACCAGGGATGATTCTAAAATATTCTGTACCCATACACTACCTTCTACTGAATCGACTAAGCAAACCCTAGTCGGTCAAGCTGATGAACATCCTAAGCTAACTTCTTCCTACCATTATCCACGTGAGCAATAATACCTATTGACATCCTACTAAGAACATTAGCCACTACATTGGCTTTTCCCAGATGATAATGAACACTCATGTCATAGTCCTTTAATAACTCTAACCACATTCTCTGACAGAGGTTTATGTCTTTCTAAGAGAGCACTGTAGGCTTTATGTTAAGTGAACACATCAATGTGCACTTCAAATTTTTAAGGAAAATATTACTGCTGCTAACTCAAGTTCTTGAGTTGGATAGTTCTTTTTATAGAGTTTCAGCTATCTAGAGGTGTAGGCTATGAACTTACCTCTCTGCATCAAAACACACCGTAAATCAACCCTGGAAGAATTATAATACTCAACAAAGCTGTCTGGTCCATCTTGTAGAGTCAAAACTTGGGTTGTAGTGAGTCGAGTCTTCAACTCCTAAAAACTCTTTACATAAGAATCTGACCACTGAAATTTGACCTTTCTTTTAGTCAATATAGACATAGGAGATGATCTAGATGAAAATCCCTCAACATAACATTGATAATAGCCAGCCAAGACTAAAAAACTCTTGATATTTGATGGAGAGATGGGTTTGGACAAGTTTTCACTGCTTCAACCTTTTGTGGATCAACTCTAATGCCATCATAGTAAATGAAATGGATTAGGAAAGCTATTGTAGTTAGCCAAAATTTTCATTTACTGAATTTGGCAAATAACTGATGGTTTCTGAGAGTCTATAATACTATTTTGAGATGGTCTGCATAATTATGTTCACTGCGGAAGTAGACTAGGATGTCATCTATGAAGACTATGAGGAACATGTCTCAGTACAACTTGAACGCACGGTTCATCAAGTCCATGAAAGTGGCTGGGGCATTGGTAAGATAAAAGGACAAGACTAAGAATTCAAAGTCACCATATCGACTTTTAAAAGTTGTTTTTAGTATGTCACATTCTCTAACTCTGAGTTGATGATAGCCTGATCTGAGGTGTATCTTAGATAAGTAATCAGCACGTTGAAGATGGTCAAACAAGTCATCAATTCTGGGAAGTAGATACTTGTTTTTGTCCATGACTTTATTTATCTGAAGGTAGTCAATCTATATTCTAAGAGAACCATCTTTCTTACGCAAGAATAAAACTGTTGCACCCCATAGGGACATACTGGGTCTGATTAATCCCTTATCAAGGAGATCTTTCAACTAATCTTTTAATTATTTGAGTTCTGTTGGAGCCATTCTGTATGGCGTAATAGATATGGGCTTAGTATCTAGAAGAAGGTCTATTCCAAAGTCGATTTAACTTTCGAGAGAAACTTTGGACAGATCTTTGGGAAACATGTTTGAAGATTCATATGCTACTAACACTAACTCAGGAGTAGGGGTTTCTGATCTAAAGTCCTGGACTTAAACAAGATCGTAGAAACAACCCTTAGATATTATTTTCCTCACCCTAAGGTAGGAAACAAACTGACCCCTAAGTGCTGAAGTACAACCCCTCAACTCTAGGATGGGCTCATTTTGAAACAAAAATTGGACAATTCTATTTCTAGAGTCGACTGAGGCATAGCAGGAATAAATCCAATATATGCCAATAATGACATCAAAATTGTTTACCTCTAATTCAACTAAGTCTGCTGAAGTGACTTTCTGAGATACCATAATCGGACAGTTCCTGTATACCCACCAGGCAATGATATATTTATCTACTGGGGTAGAGACTGGGAGAGGCTCTGCTAAAATTTTAGGATTGACTCCGAAGTCAATAGCTATTTAGGTTTTCATAAAAGATAAAGAAGCTTCTGGATCTAGTAAAGCATAAACATACAAATAATAAACTTTTAACGTACCAGTGACAACATCAGGAGAACTTTCCTAATCTTATCGAGACTGAAGTACACAGAGTCTGTTTAGGCATTGCCCACTGGTGGTACTGGAAGCGGTACCCTACTGATTTGGGCAACCAAACTGAGTTGAGGGGTTGTTATGCTGACTCTGCAAACTCACTTGAGGACACTGTCTGACTCTTTGACCTGGCTTACCACATCTGAAATATACATCACTGCCAGCTCTGCAGACACCCTGATGATTTATGCTACACTTCTGGTAAAGAGGATTTTTTGGGGCACTACTAACACAACCCTAGGCTTTAGGGCCTGATGCCCTATCTCTATTGTCCTCTCTAAATTTTTGCACGGGAGCAATGGCTGAGGATGGAGCTGGAACTGAGGAATTAAGGTAGAATTAAGAATGATTCCCACCCTCTGAATTAGGATAAGTAAAGTTAAAACTACCTATTCTCCCTCTCCTTCTCTCTATTCTTAGCCTTCTCTATCTACTGAGAATGGATCATGATCCTGGATATGTCTATCCCCCTAGTCAACATTGTAGTCCTACACTTCTTGACCATACTACAAACACAAACTTTCTCATCTTAGATCTGCTATCTGCTACCACATAAGAAGCGTATCTGGATAATTAAGTAAACCTGAGAGAATACTCTTTTACCATCATATTTCCCTACTTCATATTTATAAATAACAAAGCATTCCCGTCCCTCAATTATAGCGGGAAGAACCTATCCAGAAAAGAAATAGTAAACTTCTCTCATTCTATGGGCCCTGTATTTGTGACCCTCTCTGCTTTTCACTATTTGAACTATGAGTGAGCCACATCCTACCACTGATATATAGTTAACTCAGCACTCTAACTTGCTGTCACCACCATAATATTTATACCCTTTTTCCCCTGATCAAGAAATTCCTGTGGGTCCTCATCTAGCTTTGACACAGTAAAGATGAGGGGTTCATTCGGGTGAAGTCCTGAATCCAGGCTGCAGCAGTATTGGCCACTGGGTTTGCTGAAACAGTAGCTGGGCGTTCATTCTGGGCTACCATAGAATAAAATCGGGTGGTAAAAGTTGCTCTGAATTCAACGTGGGATACATTGTCGTCTATGGGATCTGGCTAGATGGGCTGAGGGGATGACTGATTTCCAGTTCTCCTTTCATTGTTATTTTTGGGAGAAATGTTTTGTAAACAAAAAGTATGGAATGGATTAGACTGAGAGTTTAACTTGAGCTCAGGCTCACTCGCATGACATGAATACTGAAATACGGGAAACTTTTCCTAAAATAACTAATAGCCTCATATCCATAAGTATGGCGCGCTACACACCCATGCACCAGACTCTACTAGACGTGACTTTAAGACTTCCTCGGACTCTGTTGAACCTTAGGCTCTGATATCAAGTTTGTAACGTCCCGAGTCTATACCCCAGATGCTACATAGTGCTCATAATCCCAAGGGACTACACGTTAACCCATGACAGGTACCTGCTGTAATAACTGAAAAATAATACTGTATTATGTGAAAATTTGGCAGAAACTTTCCAAAAGATTCAAAACTATAATAAATTTTGAGTACTAAAAATTAAATATTGATACATCTATATGAAATACTCTAGTCTGATAAGCCTCTACTGTCTGATTAAGGTATTGATGAGAAAAATCTGCAACTAACCCCGACTACTAAAAATTGATAAAATGAGATATGAAAGTAATAATTATGTCCCCAAACTATAAGGACTCACTACTAGTCTGCAGCTGAGGAATCAGGCCAATAAGTAAGATCCAAATCCCGTATGTCTGAACTTATGATATAAGACATCGTAGCACAAAGAAAAATGTATGCATCAGTACTTTGAATGTACTAGTATGCTAAGTGAGGCAGGCTGAGATGCACGGGTTCATATGCATAAACAATACTAACTAAATAATATGAGTATAGCTGAATGAAGGTACAAGCATGAATACATAAACTATAACTGAGGTCGTCACAATAGTGAATACTGAGTTCTGAAATGCTGATTTACTAATATCTAAGTTTAATAATACTGTATTACTGTTAACTGCGTGACTGTATCAAACAGTACTAATTTTTTGGAACTATTTTGAGTTCTATACTGAACTAAATGACTTTTTCTAACAGTCCTAATTTTTGTAGAACTAAACTGTGTTCTATTCTAAGGATTGAAACTCTAATTGTGAGATGTAATTATCTAATCAACATGCCCATTTCTGAATAGATTAGGGTTAAACCTATAACCCTAATAAGAAGGGTATCAATACTATGCCACGTGTAAAGACAACTGTGAGTTAACCTTGTCTAACAGAAAGCTCTTTCATTGACCCTCTTTGGCAAGAAATCTCGTATAAGATGTCACAAGTCTGGCAAGAAAATATCTCAATCTATGTTAGATACATAGTTCTAAAACACAGGGATTACTACTAAGGGCCAAACCCTATACTGGAAGGAATGACCCCATCCCTGGGTTCACTCGGTGCTGAATCCTACTCCCAACTGAATAGACACTGAACTAATTCCTAGTTCATACTAAGCTTGACTGAACTATTATTGATTATACTATCTAACTGAACTAAACTGCGTTTACTGACTTTCATTGACTTATGGAATACTAGTGAATTCTGTTAACTTACTAAATTTACTGAAGTCTAAACTGGATACTAAACTGAACTTGACTAATACCGAGTCTACTCATTTTTTCTTGTGTTTTGCAATTTACAAAGTGTACTACTAGTCGTGACATGATTGAGATTATTCTATGACTGACACTAGCTCTAGGTATATAGCTAAATTTTCATGTATTAAATACCCCCATGACTAGATAGAATGAAATGTAAATCACTACATGACTTTAGTAGCATAATGGTACTGGCTTGCTAATAATAAATTCACTTAGACATTTTTTGTCAAAAACTTGCTATACACAAACTTGTGCATGGTTGAAATCACACAATAACATGTTATGCTTGGACTAGTCTAATCACATAAGTATTTTGACAAACACTTGGGGAGCACGGGTCTTTCACATATCAATAAACATGTAGTAACATCATGGATTCTACATTCAACTTGCTATTCAAGAGTTTGACATGTGGTTCACAAAATTAAATTTACATTTAAACTAGTTTGCATGAAACTTGGGACAAATCATGGAATTAGATCACCATTGATATCATAATAATTAATATATTCAAGATCCAACATAAAATCCATGAAATCAATTAACTTGTATTTATAAAGCGTTTTTTGAACTCCAAGGGCAGAAGGAAACCCTTGGATGAACACTTCATGTACCTTGGTATTCATTTTTGTGAAGAATGATGGAGTGTTCTTGAAGGCTGAATCTTGAATGAAAGATTCTATGGTTTGATTCTTGCAAATTTTTTAGAAAGATGAATGAATTTTTCCTCAAAAGGGGCTTAATTTTGTGTTTTGGGGGATGACATAAGGTAGGAAAAGACCCAATTACCCTGAGGACATGACTTTTTAATGACTAAAGATTGATTAAGCAACATGCTAACCGACGCACCACATTGTTGGCATCGATGCAATAGCCAACGTATCTCATCGAGTCTGCATCGATTCACTAGAATTTGCACTGGGAGCTGGAAAAAATACTCATCGATACGATGCATGATGCGATGCATCGAGATCGCGTTGATCCACTAGTTTGAGCTTTCAAATATTTTTCAAACGAAGTCCAAAAAAATCTAAAACTTTTCTGGGAACACCTAATGACATTCCTGATTATGAATTAACCTAAAAATCGATATTTGAATGTCATAAGTGTCGTGAAAAAGGAATTCCAACTTAAGAAGGCTTAAATAACTCTAAGTATGACCATTTAGTGGAATTTTTTTAAGTCAGGGACCCCTTGCTAGCTTTAACAGGACAAAATCAAGCTTAGGATTTTACGGGGTTTTACATAGAGTTAGTTGGAGGTCTGTACAAACTACTCATCTTAGTAGGGGATTAATTATAGAGAAATAATAGTTTTTGGATTTATTATTTTGTTTGTATGATTTTTGTTTTGACTATTAAGTTTTATTTTAGATTTACTTATATCATTCAAATTTAGCTTATACTCAGGGATTATTAATTTTGTACAGTATTCTTACTATTATACAACGCCATGGGTTAGCTTGGAGTCAATTATGACTTTAAGCATCGAGTTAGACAAGAGGTTAATCTTAGCTTATGAAAAACTCAGTATCAGAGCATCATATTTAATGTGTCCAAAAGTATCTTAAAGTCGCGTTAATGAAAGTCTTATTCATGGTTGTGAAGAGTGACACATTAATGAAAAGGAGGCTATAAAATATTTTAAGAAAAGTTTCAATTCGTTCATGCTCTAACTATGAAATAGTGTGTGTAATCTTTGTAATTTCATTATAACTCTTGCTCTATACATTCAAAAGAATACATCCCAAAAGGGTGAATTGAAGGAGAAATGGAAATAGAAACAAAAAAGGGAACTAACAAGCACCACTAGCTCTAAAAGACCCCTTAATCGAAGGAGTATCATATACTAAGTTTATGGATTCCTTCTAGGTTCTAGCTTAATTAATCAAAACCTACATTAAATTGTAATTTATTGCATAGGTCAACTCGAACGTTAGTACAGAAATAGCTATAGTCCATAATTTCACTCGGATGAATCCCTCGTAGTTATTTGAATCTAAGGTTGAGGAGAATATACATGACTTGATGAAATTCAGAAGGTCACGAAGATCATAGGCGTCACTCTTTTACAGAGCGACATCAATATAGTTGAGAGTGCAAACTTAGTTGTTTACAAGTGGAAAAAAATGAATCATACTTGCTGTAAGTGTAGAAGAAAGGTAGGGATATGGATGTTGGTCTAGTAGATTGGGATGAGCTTGTAGCAGAACTTCTGGATAGATTCATCCAACTTGAGCTATGGGAAGCCAATTCTTAGGAAATTAATGTTGGAACCCTAGGGATTGCACCACACAGTAAGGGACTAAGTCCCTCCAAGTTAGTCACAAGCAATAAAGTAGTAAGCCAAGCAGGAACTCAACACAAAGAAGGAAATTTACTAAACACATGATTTAACATGGAAATCCCCTTGCTTAAGGGAGATAAAACCATGTCTTGATCTCACAAGCATCTAAAACTCCACTATAATCAAATACTTTATTATAGACTCCACTAAACCTAACTCTAAGGAAATTTACTAAACACATGATTTAACATGGAAATCCCCTTGCTTAAGGGAGATAAAACCATGTCTTGATCTCACAAGCATCTAAAACTCCACTATAATCAAATACTTTATTATAGACTCCACTAAACCTAACTCTAGGTTCCTCTTGTTTGTAATAACTCTACCGCAAGGCTATCATAATAACTTTTCAAAGAATACACCATTATATTGATTAACTCTAACCAATATCCACCTTACGTAACTCTTCCTAATCTCTCTCAAAGAAAGAAGAATAGAACATTACTCTTATAGTATGAGTAATTCAATTCCAATTAAGGACTCAACTCATGAACACTCACTCTGTTTATGCATATGAAATAACAACTTGAGCTATACTTAAGAAATGAAGCTAGATTGAGTTTTTCCCTCTCTAAATTTTATTTTGTTCTAAATTTTGCAAAAACTACTTGATAGAAAACCTTCTTTTTCCTTTTATAGTTGAGTGATGATTAGGGTTGAAATTAATTTCTACCAGGTGTCATAAATAGTACAAACAACATGTCCATAATTTAACACATAAGAGGACAAAACTATGTAGACACATGCTAGATATACTGTAGTATTGAACATCCAGGTACCTGGTCCCTGTAGTATGATGCTCATCATAAAAAAAATGATACAACAATTTTGCCCCTTTTTATAGTGAAAAAAACCATAGATTTTTTAGCATCAACACACACTCATCATATTTAATCAGTGTGATTACCACTACTAAAGATGAATGTTCCCCCTATTATGCAACACCATGCAACTTAAGGACCTGGTCCCTGTTGTTATTTGTTAACAAAAACTCTTCTCATTACTGTAATTTCAATGTTTCCCTAGTCAATAGGCACCATCATTTCTTCCCCTATCAACATGCAATACGCATATCTAAAATTCAACATTAACACATTCGGTATCTGTTTACCTAGTCCCTATCACATAAAGTCAATTTTCCCCCTTTTAGCACTATTAAAAAGTGAAAATAGTAAACTAAGAGTAAAATAAGCACAGGTTAGTTAACTTATGTCCACAGGGAAACACGAATAGGAAAAATATCTTTAATAGGAATTGTAAATACATACAACTCATATATAAAGATTCATTCATATGTAGAGGACAAGTATCACTGCAGTGCATAATTTAAATGTTCTAGAGGTAAAAGCTACATGAGAGAACTTTTTCTTTAGGTTAACATTCTCTTATTTAAGCTCATCAGTGACACTTCAACACTCAATAGCTAGATGATGAATTGTCACATTCAGTTTGTTGATCTTTACATCCTTAGAAGCTATATTGAGTTGTAAATCCTCTATATCTTTTACTAAATTCCTTTGATAGTAGCTGTTTGATTTCTTATTTACACTCAGTTTTGACCAATGTCTTCATTCCATGTATTTTCAATAAAATTCTAGGATTTCCCTTCCCCCACACAATAATAAAGTAAACAAACACTTTATTTAACGAGTAACCATAAGGCATGCCATTTTTGACATTTTTTCCTAAAAACCACTTTGTGTATATATTCTGTCATAAATATAAGTACGCTAATGAACTTAAAACTACTAATAATTCCATGACATACAAGTAAGCAGCTGAAGCAATGTTTTTTTTTGTGCTCTGGTCAAAACTACTTTGTTTAAAAAATCAAAGACAATTTGTAACTCACTCTTGAGTGATTTTGTATTCACTACAGCCATTGACTTTTCTTTAACCTTTGATTAAGTTTCCAAAAAGAATATTGATGGTTTTTTCCCTTAGATAGTCCTTATGTGAAAGATAGGAACATCCATAATTCTTCCATGTAAAGTAAGATCAATATTTAGCTTTTTCCCTTAAACTATTGTTGTCATATTTATTTTATCTTAATAAAATTCCAATGTGAAATAGAATTCCCTTATCACCTTATTAAAGACTGTGGGAATATGTCCTTCCATGAGATGCATCCAACCTTGATATTTTACTAGCTCAACTAACTCCAATATTCTAGGTTCTATTAACACATGTGTCAAAAATCTATCTACTTAACATCTTTTGATTTCTCAAGAACCTATTTCTTGCTTCATTAGACACAACCTTACTTCTCTACCTATTTTTCCTTCTATTATAAGTGATCACAGATTCCCTGATAACTATTTTCCTCTTTTGGGGACCTAGTCCCTCAAAAGTGTCCTTTTTCAGTAAAACTTTTAGACCTTTCCCTAGAATATCTTTAAGACCTTGCAAAAATCCCAAGCTTAGCTCAGTCCTTTAGAGATTGAAAAGAGGTCCCAAACATAGAAATTTTAGCTAAGTTTCTACACTTAGAATTATTTTTTCCTTCATACATTGGCAGTCCTATTTTTATGACCCTTATGACCTTAAAATGTCGATTTTTAGGTTGATTCATGGTCAGGAATGTCAGTAGGTCACTTCGAGTGAGTTTGGATATTTTAGACCTCATTTGAACAATGTTTGGTGACCATAATAGTGGGTCGATGAGATCTCAATGTGGCACGTCACCCATCGCTTCGACAAATAATTTCACCTAGATTTCAGTACAATTCTAGTTAATCAACGTGAACTCGATGTGGTGTGTTGGTCATTGCATTGAAGCCTTTGATGCAACGCGTCAGTCTACGTGTCATTAGACATGTTTTCAGTCATTAAAAGCCTGTATCCAGAGGGATATTTGGGTCATTATCCCACTATTTTCACCCCCAAAACATAAAATCAAATGATCTTGGATGCTAAATTGCTCACTTTCTTTCAAATTCTCTCAAATTTACACATGAAAAAACCCTAGGGCTTTTAATTTCAAGAGCAATTCTTAAAGGACAAACCACCAGTCTTCACGAATTCGAGCATCAAGGTATGTGAAGTTTTCATCCAAGGATTTCCTTCCACCCTTGGAGTTTAAGAAACTCTTTTAAATGACAAGTTAATTAATTTCATGAATTCCATGTGGGATTTGAGTGTATTCATGAATATGATATTAATTGTGTTCTAATCCATGGTTTATTTAAAGTTTCATGTGAAATTATTTATCATTTGTGTAGTATCATGTGAATTCATGTTAAAAACCCTTGATTTTTGAATTAGGATTTGAAATTATGATGCATATATGTTGTTTAGTATCATATGCATAGATTATGTTTCCCAAGTTCTTGATAAATTGTGCATGTGAATTAAATGTGAAAATCATGACATTCTAACATATGTGTAATCTTATATCTTACAAGTGTTTGATAAAATGCCTCTATGAACGAGTTGTGAGCTAGTGAACATTGTTATGCTTTCCAAGTTTATGTTATGCTTTACTTTTTAAGCTATCGAGTCCTGGGGGTATTCAATACCCAAAAATCTATCTGCTTACCTAGAGTTACAGTAGTTACAGAACAGTCTCAGTAGCATTATGAATAGTAGTACTCAGTAATTAGTCACAGTCTCAGCTTAGTATTCAGTTCAAAACTTAGTAGTATTCTGTCAATTAGCAAAACCCAGTATACTCAGTTTAGTTTAGTTAGACAACAAGAACAATAATAGTTCAGGAAATCCTAGTATAGTTTAGAAATTAGTGCATTGTCTATTCAGTTGGGGGAAGGATTCAACACTTAGTGAACCCTAGGATGGGGACTCACCTGCCAGCAGAGGGTGTGATCCTTAAAAGTAGTCCTTCTATTCCAGAACTGCATAGCCAGTGTAGGTTGAAATATCAACCTGCTAGTTGAGGGTTGATGAGGTGTTCAACCTTCCAGTTAAGGGTACCACCATTCTCGTTCAGAGCACCTACCATATTAGGGTGACTCAACACTTGTCTTTACCCGTGGCACGATAATGACACCCTTCCAGCTAGGGCTATAGGTTAGATTACAATCAGTTCAAAAAGAGGCATGTATATTAAATGATTACCTCCCACAGTTTTAGTTTCAGTCTCAGAATAGAACTCAGTTCAGTTCTACTGAACCAGGACTGTCAAATACAGTCACCCAGCTCAGCATAGAACTTGGTTTAGATCTATAGAATTAGGACTGTCAGAAATAGTCTCTTAGTTAACAGTAATTCAGTTATCAGTAAACTTAGATATTAGTTATTTAGTTATCAGTTATCAAAACTCAGTACCCAATATTTACATAATCTCAGTTACAGCATGCGTAGTTATGTGCATAGTATTGCATAATTAATATATATACAGCAGTCTCACATATACATGTACTCTTATTCAGTTATATTCATGTTACTAATCCAGTTATTGTTCATGCATATGAACCCATGCATTTATACCTCACTTAGCATGCCAATACATTCAAAGTACTGACGCATAATTTTTTTTTGTGCTATGATGTCTTATATCATAGGTTCAGACGCAGGAGCTCCTGATAACACTTTGCAGTGCAGCCCATCAGCAGCAGACTTAGTGGTGAATCCTTATAGTTCATGGAAAAAGTTGTTATTTTAGTATTTCAGTATGTTTTTCAGTAGTTGCAGTTAGTTGGGGGCTTGTCCCATCATTTTCAGTTCAGACAACTTAGTTAGAGGCTTATTAGACTAGATTATTTCAGATAGATATTTAGATTTTAGTTTTTCATTGTCAGTATTTGATGTTCAGATGTGAACCTTATGGAAAATCAACCCAATTTTTTGTATTTTATTAATTTTACTATTTAGATATTGCAGTAGGTACCAGTCATGGGTTAGCTTGTGATCTTTTGAGATTATGAGCACTGTGTGACGTCTAGGGTGCAGACTTAGGGCATTACAATATCTTAACATGTTACTACCATATTATTTTATAGACCAAACATTCTCTTTCCTTTGCTATTTGATAGCAATATGAGAATTTAAGCAACCCAAGAATCATTTATCAATGTGTTATAGAAGAATTTTGGGGGTTCAGGGATAATTCTTCATGAATAATTTGAGTGAAGAAAAGGTTTGGCTTTGGAAAAATATGAGATTTTCAATAGGATTTGAGAAAGGAATTTTATTAATACTAAGCTCAGCTTCCTTTAATAGACATGAAAATGAGGAATTTGTAGCCATTTATAGATCTTTTCTACAGAAAAACTATTTACGATTGAACTTTATTTTATTAGAGAAGAAATAGGTATGCCTAGATATAATGGAAATAGTGAGAGTAGAAAGGGTTTTTCAAAGAATTAGATGTAATCAAATTTAACTCAAGGGTGACTCATCCTATATTTTAGGATAAGAAAATGTTCTAAAAAGAGAAGAGAGAGAGGATGCGACTTTATCTTGTAGAACAAATAAAAATGGACATTCACGATACTTAACTTGATAGATGTGACTAGGTCCCTCTCTTTGTGTGGGTGAATCCTCAACTTTGAGGAAGCCATATTTTCCTCTTCCAAAGTTATTCCCATTGATGTATACGCACAAAGGTATGGTACTAGATTATATTTACATGAACCTATTTTACTATGCATATCATTCTCCTTATCATAGCAAATTTTGAGGTGAGAAATTTATCCATCTAGTAGGTCGTTTTAATTTGATCAAACCCAGCCTCAGCTTATTAAGTTAGATACTGATGTATGAGTAGATGCTAACACAGTTGAGGCTTTTAACTCTAAATAATTATGAAGTCTTAAGAAAATTTTGGTTTTTTTGATCGTTTTCTTATGATATTGCAGTTATAACAAGGATGGGAGGAAAACATAGGAAAGATGAACAAAATAAGTAAAATCTGGTAAAAGTGAGCTGATATGAGTTTGATGGCATTTCTTGCAAGCCATCAGAGATGTGGTAAGCTACTAGAAAAAGGCGTCAGGAAGAACAGTGGAGAAAATTTGCTGGATGAAAGTGACATTCTCAATATGTCGTCACAAGTGTGGTAAGCCGTCTGAATATTCCATCAGAGTGAGGTAGAACATGCTAAAATAAGCTGAAGGTCTGGCGACATTTGATACATGCCATTAAAAATGTGGTAAGTCATCATAGGACATCATCAGAGTGAGGCAGAACAGGTCAAGATAGAATGACTTCTGACGACATATCTAAGACGTCATCAGAAGCCTAACGACCAACACCAATATGGCGTCACCTAAATCCAAGCCCAACTATGATTTTGTTATTTTATTTCCTTAATTAGTCTTTAGTATAAATAGCAGTTTTTAGGGTTTTTAAGAAAAAAGTTTTCATTATTCAGAACAAGAATTTTGGAGGGAGAAACACGTACATTATTCTCTTTTGCCAATTATTTTTAGTTCCTTTCTTATCAACAATTCTTGGGTTTCTAACTTGGGATTTAATTGAAGAAGTTATTTGTTGTTTTCCATCTATAGGTAAGTTTATCATTATCGTCATGAGTTTAACATGTGATTTCCTTCTTCAAATCATGAGCGGCTAATTTCATTAGCTGGGGTTATGAGATTCAAGGATTAGGATTTTATATGATGCTAGGTATTTAATGGATTCAAAGAGTAGTAGAACATCTTGAAATTCTATGGCTTTAACTGAAATCTAGTAGTTGAATACATTAGATTATGCCTTAGATTTTATTTGCTTCTAATGGAGAAAAAGACTAGAGAACGGGAATTATCAATAGGGACTCGGAAGCTACCAACCTTCTATTTAATGATTAATGACGTAACTGGATTAATCTACCTGAGATAACATCCGATTGGATATAGATAAATTATCTAATTTTGAGAGAATTAGCTAATAAATTATCTGGTGAGGTCGAGAGATAAGTCAGATAGTATCATAGTCAGGGATATTCTGTTGTTCTACTTATTTCGAGGATCTCTACCATTACCTTGTATCTATCAATACGTGAAACCTTTGGTGATCATAACCCTGGTTTCCCATTTATATTGATAACAACTCTAAAAACACAGAAAGTAAAGATTGATACATTGTGAACTTTAAACCCCTAACTTTTGGAAACGATAAACTACCAGTAAAGCATTTCATAAACAGATTGATGTTCACATCCAATTCCCTGTGGGATTCATCTCCAACCTAGTTGGGTTTTATATTGACAACGATCGCTTACACCCATTCAAGAGTATAATTTGAGCGTTATCAAAAATGGCGCCGCTGCCGTGGATTACGGTTGTAGACTGAAAATTTTATGCCCAAAAATTTGCTAATAGTTAAGTTTCCTTCATTTATGTTTATTTGTTGTTTTTATTTATTTTAGGTACTGTCTTGTTTATGCCAAACACGAGAAGTTTTGGTGCACTACTATTACCAATCAACCCGGAAACTCAACTAATTAGAAGAATGGTTGAACAATAGGAAGCAGAAAGATTAGATACTTTAGCCAGGGATAAGGTGAATGTGAAAAATTTGGATAAACAAGCACATCACCAAAGCCCTGATGATGAGGACTGGGGTGATGAGGAATTGCTAAATCCTTAAAACCCAAGGAGAGCGGAGGAAGTTGCTGCACCAGTACAACGAAACGTCAATAGAAATCAACCAGTTCGAGGTAGATATGGTCAACAGCCTATGCACTATAAGGATGATGATGATGATGAAGGAATAGACGGAGCTGGTGCAATGGGTGCTATCATCCCGCCACAGTTGGCACCAGGTGCAAAGTTCAACATAACAAGTACCATGATCCAACTCCTGAATCTGAAGGGGTTATTTGGAGGCTTTCCTAGTGATGATCCTAACATGCATTTGGTGAACTTCATCACCATCTGCAAATCCTTTGACAATCTGGGAGTGAGTCAGAATACAATAAGAATAAGGTTGTTTCCATAGTCTTTCTCTGGAGAGGCAACAATATGGTGTAATGAGTTAGAGCCTGATTCTATAACCAACTAGAGACCGTTGAAAGATGTGTTCCTAGAATGGTTCTTTCCACACTATAAAAGGGTATAGTTGAGGGACAAGATTAGCAACTTTAGACATCTTCCAACTGAAGCACTGCATGAAACTTAGGAAAGGTTTAAGAAAAACCTTGCACAATTTTCGAACCATAATATAACAGACTTGTATTTGATGAAGACCTTGTACAGAGCTTTCAAGTCTGTGACAAAGCCAATAGTTAACAACGCTGCAGGTGGTTCATTCATTGACCTCTCTTTTCTGGATGCTTTTGACATGCTAAATTGAATGACCAAGCAAAGTTGAGCTTGACACACTAGGAATTTTGTAGTGGCTAGCCCTACAATTGCTGGCGATATTACTGTAAAACAACGTAGAAGGAATGAGGAGCAAGATCAGCATATGGCCCACTTGAAGATGCAGATGGACTTGCTGGCTAAGCACTTGCTATCCAGCAAGACTAAAACGATTAAGGCTGTGGATGCTCATGGTACCATATCTGCAGGTGCTGATGTTGAGGCCAACTATTTGAGTAATCATGGGGGTTTCTGAGGCAGTAGCAAGGGGAACCAAGGTCGGACTTTCTATGACAAGCATGATTATAAAGTTTGAGATTAGGGACATTGGAGAAACAATAGTGACAAGAGTGGTTTGTATGTTCCTCCTGGAAGTCGGGATGCTGCATCTACTAGCTCTGGCAAGATTTCCATGAAGGACATGATGAAAAAGCTGTTGAAGGGAGTTGAAGCTACTAACTCGGGGGTAACTAATATGAAAAGTGAGTTTCCTACCTTCCATCAGTTATTTAGCTCACACTCTGCTTCTATTAAGTAGTTGGAGCAACATCTGAGCCAATTTTTGGCTACTCTGAACCAAAGAAAAGTGGGAACTTTACCTAGTGATATGGTTTAAAACCTGCAGACTGATGGCTCTTATTTGGCGATTACCACTCAGAGTGGTAAGATGTTATCTGGCCTTCCTATGGGAAAAGCCATGGTGAATGAGGTTGTGTGGATAAATCAAAAGGAAGAAATCCAGTAGAGTCGGAAAAGGTGGATGTCTTTGTTGATATGAAAGAGAAAGAAGACAACAAGAAAGAGAAAGTTATATGGAAACAAATGCCACGAATACCACCTCTATTTTTGCAGAGGTTGAAGAAAATAAAAGATAATGAAAAATTTAGGAAGTTTATGGCAGTAATGTAACAACTGACAGTGATGGTGCCATTGATGGAGACACTTGAGAAAATACCAAGATATGCTAAATTTATAAAGGATCTGCTGCTGAAGAAGAAGAAAGTAAGCTGTGAGACTATGGACAATATCCACCATTGTAGTGTTTTTTTGTCACAGTCCTTAGTACAAAAAAAGTTTGATCCTGGTGCTTTCTCTATTCAGTGCACAGTAGGACCCATGAAATTTGAGAACGCTTTCTGTGACCTTAGTGCAGGTATTAATTTGATTCCGACGGACATCTATAAGAGGCTTGATGTAGGGGAGCCTACTTCTACAAACATATGACTCGTGATGGAAGATAGATCAATGAAAAGACCTATGGGTATTGTACATGACGTGCTGGTGAAAGTGGCCGACCTTATTCTCCCTATGGATTTTTTGGTTCTAGACTGTGATGTTGATTTTGAGGTGCCTATTAATATGGGAAGACCATTATTGGCTAGAAGGATAGCGTAAGTTGATTTGGAGCTCAATGAGCTCAAGTTTCAAGTTGGCAAAAATGAAGCAAAGTTTAAAATGTGCTCATCCACAGTGAATCAAGAAGAGATAAGTGTATTCGCATTCATGGATGTATTCTTTGTTGATGACAAAAGGTATCGGTATGATATCCTGGCAAAGTCTGTGTAGCAAAGATAATTGAGTCGTGCCGTGACATTAAAGCAAGTGTTATTAGGAGGCAACCCAAAATTTTATTTTCATTCATTTTTAGGTTAGTTTTTATTCTTATAGTTAGGTTTTTAATACCTGGAAGGTGAAATCAAGATTATCTACTAAAAAGGACCCTAATGAAATTTATGGTAAGATGTCACGCATGTAACGGCTTACCAGAAATTGATGTCAGAGAGGTATAGTATGACGAAGTGTCTGTCTAACCCAGACGATATTGCCTAATGAGTTATCACAACTCTGACGACATTTTTTATGTCATCACGTATTATGGGCCCAGATGTTAAGTTGGATCGGACCCGGCCCAGTCTGAAACTCTTCACCTTCCTGGTAATTTATTTGGTTTCCATGTTTAGTTATTTCCTACCTTAGCTAAAATATATAATATCTTCCTTCCTTCTCCAACTTGATCACAACTAAGCAAGAAAACCTTTCCCTTGAGAGATTGGATTGAAAGCAAAGTTACCAATATTTTTCTCTCATCCACATTCTCTCACCTCAAACTTACACTTCATACGAACTAAGCTCAATTGTTAAGGAAGTGTGCAAGTCGACAATTAGGTATGCTCGATTCTTAAAACTCTTCTTTCTTTTGGTTATGTATAATAGGAGAAATTCAACCTTGGTTCAAAAGAGCTTAAGTTGATTAAAGAACTACAAGCTACTTTGAATCTAGGGTTTTGCTAGGTTCTAACCAAAAAAGATCGAAAGAGCACTCAAGAACTCAACTTAAGTTAAAGTCAAGTCAAAATTGAAGTCAAAAATCAATGAAAAAGAGAGTTGAAGGATTGTGTTCTAAGCTGATGACATTTATGGTAGGACGTCACATCTGTGATGGCTTACCACAATGTCATCATAAGTTAAAGAAAAAAGATGACGTTTTGTTAAGGTCTGATGACATATCTGATATGTTTTCACAGGTGTGATGTCTTACCAGAAAATGTAGTCAAAAGTCGAGAAATTCCAGTAGTTACTGCTGCTTAAGGCTGATGACGTCTATGGTAAGTCATTAGAAATATGATGACTTACCAGAGATGATGTCAAGCCTCTAAACTAAAACTGAATTGAACCCTTTTTAGATATTCTAAGCAACCACTGATGCATCTTGTTTATTTATATGATTTAGAACACTAAAAATTAACTCTAACTTACTGCAGGGATAAAAGTGGTACCCAAGAGAAAGAGTCCTAACACTCTAAAGAAAGTGGCGAAGCCAAAAGTGGTTCAGAAGCTTATTAATGAGGACTCCAAATATGAAGATGAAGAACCACTTCTAAGGTAGAAGAGAAAAAAACCAAGCCCAAAGGCATCTCCTCTACCTAAACCCATTCAGGCGGAGGATAGTGATGATACTGAAACTACTACCCAACCTGAGAGTGAGTCCTCTGATCAAGAGGGTTCCAAGCAATTTAAAGATCAGGGGTCTGAGAAGACAGAATTGGGACCACCATCCTTAGAAAATTAAAGTGATGATGATACTCCAATTCCGAGAGTTGTAGTGAGATGAAAAAACCCGGAGGTTAAAGATAATGTTAGATGGCTCATTCTAAGAGCTGAGAAGGTACATCTTGATGGTCTGCGTAGAACTCAGCAGAGACTTATTTGGAGACCTATCTTTGAAGAAAAATAAATCATTACCAAAGGGTTGATCAACTACCTGGATGTGATGAAAAAGTTTAAAGATTATGGCCTAGAGTGGACTACAAGAATAAGAGATTTCTATAATCCAGGAGTAGTACCAGAGTTTTATGCAATCTACCAAGCAAACCTAGAAAATAGATGCAAGAAAGGTGAGAGAATATCGGACATGCCATTACTGGAGAAAATTGTAGTGAGGGGAGTGATGGTGAGTATCTCGAACTCAAAAATCAACCGGTTTCTTCATGGGTAAAACTTTAATGTTCAGGATACTTTACCCACATTCTATGCGCATTTGAAAGATAAGGAAAATCATCATAGATGGTTGGCCACTCACATAGCAGAGGGAGAGCCTATTTGGTTGACCAACCCAAATGAAAGGATCTACAAAGCTTTTCTGACACCTGAGGCAAAGTTCTGGTGAGGCATAGTGTGCACGCACTTGATCCCTACAGAAAATTATAATCTACTTGGAGATGACAGGGTCGTACTAATTGCTAGTCTAGTGACTGGGATGTCCATAGATTTTGGTGAAATTATTGCTGAGGAGATAAAGATTTGGGTGTCTAGGCATGAAACTGCATATCCATTCCCGTGTCTGATCACTAAGCCATGTGGAGCAGCAAATATGCCTGAGATTGTAGGTGTGGATGAGGATGTCACTGGAAGAAAGACTCACAACTCGATCAGAAGTGAGGAAAATCTACCTACATTAAATCTTGAGAGGGGAGCAAAGGTAGCAGTTAAGCCTTTTGTTCCAGATTCTAGTTCAGTGCCAACTGTGAAGGAAGAAGCAGTACTACCACCACCTTCAGCACAGGCAGGTTTAGTGCCTGCAACTGAGTTAGCTCCATCAGCTTTTGCAGCACCAGCAAGACTTGCTTTCAACTTATCAAACTTCAGAAAAATTGTAGACAAACTCAATGGTGCGAGGCTCAGCTGAAGCGGTTTGCCAAGTAGTTTGCAACTATAGTAGATAAGAGAATAAGGGGAGCACTTGATCTTTCTGAGACATTTCCTGCTAGGTTTTCTTACTTGGAGCATTGGTTTGATGTGCGAGAAAGAGAAATGTCAAGTACAGAGCTTAAATAGTTCAGATCTAAGTTTAAGCAGATGAAGACGAAGTTTGGAGTGATTAGAAAGCTCCAATGCATTAAGTAACATAGGATGTGGCTGAGGAGCCTAAAGGTGAATAAGAGTTTCTTGATCTTACTGAGGAGCCTGTGCAAAAGAAAAAAAAGATGAAAAGAGAGAAAAAAAGAGAAAGAGACAAGGATATGATGAGAATGAGGGCAAAGCCAAGAAAAAGGCAAAGAAGAAGAAGGCTCAAAAAATAGGAGTAGAAGAGACGACGTAAATAAGTGATGAGGTAGCATCCACTTACGAAGCAAACCTAAAACTAGAAATACAAGCGTCCCTAGAGGACTACTTGAGAAGGGAGGAGGCATTTCGAGCTAGAGCCGATGGAGCCTCATCTAGTGAACCTTCTTCAGATGCAGTGGTAACTGAGCCAGCGCAGTAGCGGGCTCCAGATATAAGTGTTCCAAATGGAGATATTGATGTGGGGGTAAAACACCATGATCCTCGTACTTGATCTCTAGCAGGTATACCCTAAACCATTTGTTTCATTTTGTTTTGATTTTAAGTTAAGGGTGTAGGATAGCATGTTGTTGTAGCATATTTTATAAATAACTAGGAGTAGTGCATGTTCTGTAGGTAGTCAACTAATTTTTTTTGTTTGATTTTGAATACCTCTCCAAAGGTTTGTTTTGCATAACTGTGTGAATTTCCTCAAATTGTGACTATTGAGCATCTGGTTAGGGCATTAGTTTTGTGCTTAACAATCATAGCTGATTAACTACATAAACTAGATAAGTAGTAGTTAGTGAAATGCTTGTGTACCAAGTGTGTGCGAGATCTTACTGTGCTCCCTGTGGTATTGCTGAACCTATAATTTACCCAGTTTATTTTGCCTTGGTTGAGAGATAAGGGTTAGGAAAGGATCATAGGCCATTTTTGAATTTAAGTCACTTGTAGCCTAAATGACTTTCCCTGTAATGCATTATATCCTTTTGTACCCATTTGATCCTAAATTGACCATTTTCTTTTTATTGAAACCCATCACCTTTCCTTTTTAAATCATAATAAACCTGTTTTGGCCCTGGTCCTCCTTTAATACTATGCACCTCAATGTAGGCAAACAACCTAAGTTGAGGGTGGCTATCATAGGGGTGCGTGATATAAGTTGGGTATGAAGAAGGGTAGAATAGAAGAAAAAGAATTATTGAAAAATAATAAATGGTTGGGTATTGGTGAAAAAGTGCAAGTAAAGAAAATCTGTTGGAATAAAAAGAAGTACAACCATCCTGAAAGTGTGATCAAGAAAAGAAAAAGAGAGAAAAATATGTTAATAAATGGACCCCTAAGATAAGTTAGTGCCAAGGAGGTTAGTCACTATAAATGTCGTTTAATACCATACCATCTACTAGCCCACATTACAAGCCTAAGAAAGTCCTATAGTGATCCTAGTTTACCTATTTAGATACTTTGGTAATGACAATTAGGGCAAGCATATGTTATTTGGCATACACTGGTTGAACTTCATTCTGAGTACGAGAGTCTTTGTGATTATCCCTATGATTATACCTCGATTGTTGATAATGAGAGAAAAGGGGAATTTCTTTGTTGTGAGGGCACACTAGTATCTTACTAAGTTACTAGCTTGTTTGGGTAGTGCACATTGCAGTATCATTGTTGGCATTTAGTGATGCCATGGGTAGAAGCCTATGTGTTACATTGTTTCTTTTCAATAAATTGCACAGTAGTTTGAGTTGGTTGACCTTGGTGGTGGTAAACTGAGTTTTGAGCTAACAATTGGTTGTTGACTGTTGAATGTTTGTGGTATTCTCTTAGTTGTGTTTTGGTTGCTTGAGGACAAGCAATTGTTTTAAGTTGAGTGTTGATGTGTGAGTAGATGCTAACACATTTAAGGATTTTAACTCTAAGATATTGCAAAGTCTTAAGGAACTTTTGGTTGTTTTTTATCGTTTTCTTGTGAAATTGCAGTTGTAGAAAGGATGGGAGGAAATCATAGTAAAGATGAACAAAATAAGTAATATCTGGTACAAGTGAGCTGATATGAGTCTGACGGCATTTATCGCAAGCCATCAGAGATGTGGTAAGCTACTAGAAAAAGGCATCAGGAAGAACAGTAAAAGTGACGGCATTCTCAATATGTCGTCACAAGTGTGGTAAGCCATCAAAATATGCCATCAGAGTGAGGAAGAACATGGTGAAATAAGCTTAAGGCCTGGCGACATTTGCTACATGCCATCACAAGTGTGGTAAGCCATCATAGGACATCATCAGAGTGAGGCCAAATAGGTCAAGATGGCATGACTTCTGACGACATATCTGAGACCCGTCAGAAGCCTGACGACCAACACCAATATGGCATCACCTAAATCTAAGCCCAACTATGATTTTGATATTTTATTTCCTTAATTAGGCTTTAGTATAAATAGAAGTTTTTAGGGTTTTTAAGAAAAAAGTTTTCATTATTCAGAACAAGAATTTTAGAGGGAGAAACATGGACATTGTTCTCTTTTGCCAATTATTTTTAGTTCCTTTCTTATCAACTATTCTTGGGTTTCTAACTTGGGATTTAATTGAAGAAGTTATTTGTTGTTTTCCATCTATACGTAAGTTTATCATTAGCTTCATGAATTCAACTTGTGATTTCCTTCGTCAAATCATGAGCGGCTAATTTCATTAGTCGGGGTTATGAGATCCAAGGATTAGGGTTTTATATGATGCTAGGTATTTAACGGATTCAAAGAGTAGTATAACATCTTGAAATTCTGTGGTTTTAACTAAAATCTAGTGGTTGCAAACATTAGATTATGCCTTAGGTTTTATATACTTCTAATGGAGAAATAGACTAGAGAATGGGAATTATCAACAGGGACTTGGAAGCTACCAACCTTCTGTTTAATGATTAATGACGTAACTGGATTAATCTACCTGAGATAACATCCGAATGGATATAGATAAATTATCTAAGCTCCAGAAAATTAGATAATAAATTATCTGGTGAGGTCAAGAGATAAGTCAGATAGTATCATAGTCAGGGATATTCTGTTGTTCTACTCATTTCGAGGATCTCTAGCATTACCTGGTATCTATCAATACCCGAAACCTTTGGTGATCATAACCCTAGTTTCCCATTTATATTGATAACAACTCCAAAAATTCAGAAAGTAAAGATTGATACATTGTGAACTTTAAACCCCTAACTTTTGGAAACGATAAACTTCTAGTAAAGTATTTCATAAACAAATTGACGTTGACACCCTATTCCCTATGGGATTCAACTCTAACCTAGTTGGGTTTTATTTTGACAACGATCACTTACACCCATTCAAGAGTGTAATTTGAGCGTTATCAGATACACAACTTTAGACCAAAATTTTTTCTATAAAATTTTTGAGGACCAGATCCTAGATTTAGCATCCTTCAAATATACAAGGTTCCTTCTAAATTACTTTGAACCATCCAACATGATTTAGAATCCTTGTCTCCTTTTTATCTGACTTTTGGAATAGAAATGCTACAATATCAACGAAATTTCAGAGATAGACTCTTGTTTGCACTCCTATCATCTAAGAAGAAGTTACAATATCCAGGGAGATGAGAAGAAATGTTCTTTTAGTTTGATCTTTTGATATGAATTACACTGGGACAAAGTCCCTATGAAATCTTTACTAGACATTTCTTGAGGTTCTTTGACTTGAGTTGATGTTTGTGACTAGTATTCTAAATTTACTTCACTTACTTCTGCACCCTATAGCCTTTCACCTGTAATCTTAAGCATTATCAATATTTTTAGTAGAAATTCTTTAATTTCCTAGACTTCACTATCACTAGGGACCAATTGCTTTCCCAATTAATCAAGAGCATTATGAACTTCTTAACTTGAAAATTTCAGTTCAGTTTTCCTATGGACTTGGATCTTTCAAATTAACTATTTCACAATGAGACATTTCTAACTTGAAGTTTCTAGAGAGAGAGAACACAGTTAGGCCTTCTAGTATTAAGCTTTAAATACACCTTTTGAATGAACTATTTCTAACTACAATCCCCTTTTCATTCCTAGTACCATGATCACTCGTTGGATTTGGGAACCCACTTGAGTTTGAGTTCCTAGTAGGAGGACAATGGTGTGATAAAATACCTTTTTTCCAATCTAGGTATAAAATTTATTTTCATAATTTCCAGAGAATTGGAACCCTTAAAAGGTCAATTCCCTTACTGAACATAGCTGGAACCATTCATTTTAGCTCTAATCCAACTCTGACAATTTTTCTTTATGTGCACATCTCTACCACAGTGAGTGCATACAGGTTTGTGGACCTTGTTTTTAGAATCATAAGAAACTTTTCCTTTATACCCATTAATTTAGTCTTTTCCTCGGCAACCAAGACCCTTTTCAATATTAGCACCTTTACTAGTTAAATTGGAAAGGAGTTATGAAGAAGTAGTCCATTGTAGGGATTTTTTAAGTTCTTTTCTCAGACAGACCATGTTTCTTTCTAACTCCTCATTCTTATTGAATGCAGTCATGAGATTCTTATAGGAATCCTTCAATTTTACTTCCAACTCGATGTACTTTCTCAACTTGACTCATAAAGCTCAATTTTTTATATTTCAACTTAGCGACTTGTTCCTTAGTTTTTTATATTTGGAGAGTCAAAGCTATCAACTCAAGCTCCTGATTTTCTTTTTATTTCAAGAGCATTATTCTATTATTTATTATAAGCACCATCTCTTTTTGCCAATTGACTTACTAAATTTAGATTTTTAGATTTTAACTTAGTAGCATGCTCCTCAATTTCTGATACTTTGAGAGTTAAAGCAACTCAAGGTCTTGACTTTCCACTTTTTCTTCTTGAGAAATTTTTCAGTCATTTCACATATATTATCAATCAACACATTTGAAGCTTTTTTATCAGTCTAGCAAAATAATTTTCCAAGTTTTCTTTAAGGTCAGACAGTTTTACCTTCTTTACTTCTTCATCTTCAGTGTTTTCCGTAAAAGTAAACAAGGAATAAAAGGCCCCTTTCTCAATCTTCAGTACCAGTATAGAGACAACTTAATTCTTCCCATCTTTCTCAAATCCGCATGAGGAATCCCACCAGATAGCTAAGGCCTACTTTAATAAAAAATCTATTGCAGCCCTTCTACTTAATTTTATAGGGTCCTGGTCCCTATTCGTTCTTTTTCACCTTCAGTCTTGAGATATTCGTGATAGTCCATTTGGTTAATTGCATAATCCTTAATAAAATACTCAGGACCTCCACATTTGTTAAAAACCTCTTTAGCCCCTCCCTTTTTACTGCTACTTTCTGTTCTTTAAAACTAGATGTGTTTCTTTATAGCCTTAACTTTGATTTTTTCCAAATAGGAAACATCAATGTCTTTTTCATTAGAGTCTGATTTTAATGCCCTTAGTGGTAGATATTTTTCTCTTTTTTCTTCCCTCATCTCTTGTTCTTGTTACATCTTGAGGTAATATGTCTTTAAATTTCCAATAAGCTTTCACATAGTGAGAGTTTTCAGGTTCCTTACATCACTAATAGCATCTACTTGGATTTTCCAGTATTTAGGTAGAATCCAAGAATCTTCCTCACTTGCTTATACAATGGAATCAATTCTCCTAAGTAGTATAGTTCATTTGTTATGGAAGTGAATCTTGTATGCATTTTCTATATTGTCTCTCCTTTTTTTGTTGCGAAGGTTTTATACTGGGTAGTCAATATGTAACTTGTGGAATCCTTTATATTTATAGTTCCCTCGTGAGCTATTTTTAAGCAGTCCTAGTCTATTTTAGCATTTTTACATGCACAAATCATGTAGTATTAATCAAACCATTTACCATAAACTAGCAATTTCTTGGCGTTGTAATTCATCACAATTTTTTTTTTTGTCTTAACCATTATATTCTCTCCTGCTTTTAACAACTATTCTAGTTATTTATCCTTCTTGGACTTCTCTAACATGGACATAAAGACCATCGAGAATTGTTTTCATCATATCACTACCCTCAGCCATAATACAGTCAAACATCCTGGTTTTTCCACCACTCATAATGCTCACCATTAAATCTAGGTGGCCTAGTGGTAGATTGCCCTTCTTCCAAGACAAGTTAAGTAGCCATGATAAGTAAATCACTCTCGGTGTGAACCTTTAAGAGTGTACTGGCTATGATACCAGTTGTTGGTACCGTAGGGGTTGCACAACAGAGTAAAGGACTAGGTCCCTCCAAATCAGTCATATGCAATAAAATAGTAAGCAAACTAGGAACTCAACACAGAGCAGGGAAATTAAAGAACACAAGATTTAATGTGGAAACCCCCTTGCTCAAGGGAGGAAAAACCATAATTTGTCCTTAAAAGCACCCAAAACTTCACTATAATCAAAATCTTGACTACAGACTCTGCTGAATAAACTCTTTGTTCCTCCTACTTGTAATAACTCTACTATAATCCTATCTTGAAAACTTTCCGAATAACACACCTTGATAATGATTAAATTTAACAAATATTCACCTTAGGTAACTCTATCTAATCTCCCTGAAAGAAAGAAGAAAAGAACATCACTATTATTACATAAGTAATTTAATTACAATTCACGACTAAACTCATGAACACTCTCCCATTTTATCCATATGAAATAAAAACTTGAGTTATACTTCAGCAATGAACCTAAATTGAGTTTTTGATTCTCTAAATTAATTTTTATTCTTAATTTTACAAAAATCACTTTATAGAAAATTATTATTTTTATTTAATATTTTAGTGATGATTATGTTTTCAATACAATTGTACCAAGTGTCCCAAATAGTACAAGCAGTATCTGCAAACTCAGTTAGATAAAAGGATAAAACTGTGCAGATGCATACCAACTATTCTGTAGCCTTGAACACACAGGGACCTCATCTCTTGTAGTCGTCTTCTCATCACCAAAACAAGATACATCAATTACTATTACATTAGTGACATGGAGAATTCTATTAAGTTTACTCAGCTCTCAAAGTTTGATCAAGCAATGATGGCTAATTTAAGAAATCATATGAGTAAGTTTATATAAAATGTTTTGATATCATAGTTAAACATTATTGATATTTGAGATGTTGGTCAAGAATATATATAGGTTAATGAACTAAGCTAAGTAGATTAAGAAAGAAAATATAATGAAAATTAAAAGATAGAAGAACAGGTATGTTCAACTTTTCTTAGTACAGTTTAGGGGTTGGTGATTGTTCTTAGTTAGATAAAAAGTTTTTAGCTCCAACCTCATCCTTTTATAGTACCCTCAATGCATAAGTTAAAGAAGTATCATTTGTATATAACACTAGTATCTAGGTCCCAAGGTAGTGACACTGATTGAGGAACTCATCCTTTTTAAAGAACTATAGTAATAACCATCAAAGAAAGTATATGGCCAATAATGGTAGTTTATTTAGATGTAGAAATCTAGGTCACAGATTAAGTAGTGTTCACTGACTGTACAGAGGGGTAAGGACTCCTACCTGTAGGATTAGGACAACTCTTTAGAAACTTCTAAAGATTTTACATTGCAGTAGGGTTCCTCATATAATACAGGTGATAAACATCATTAGGACACGTTTTGTGCATTTTTGACAGGACAAAATTAAGGGGCTCCCCTAATGTAGCAATTGGAATATTATAGGTGTTTCACATTAAGGTTTATGCCTTGTTTGATCTAGGAGTCTTTTTAAGACTCGTTATATATTAGTAAGAATTATTGCTTGGCCTGAAATCCTTTCAGAACCTTTATCAGCCTCTAAATAGTTGGTGACTCAGTCAGTGAAAAATAGGTAAATAGGAATTTTCCTATAACAATTTCAAAAAAATTCTCCTTAGTCGATCCTTTAGAGTTTGACCTAACCAATTTTGATGTCTTTTGTTAAATGGATTGGATGTATTCCAATTATGCATTAGTCAATAGTACAAAAAGATTTGTCAATTTTCAATTTCAAAATAAACTTGTCTTGGAGTGGATGGGAAATACTTCAGTACATATAGGTTAGATTGAATCTTACCTTAAGGCTAGAAAAATGATTTGTAAATGGTGCATCTATCATGCTATTTTTGTTAAGGATACAAATTATAAGGTCCTAACTCTTTAGTCAACTCCATTAATTTATAAATTTCTAGAAGCGTTTCCAAAATATTTGCCAGAGTTTGTCTTAATTGAGAAATTCACTTTAGAATAGATCATCTTATAGATACCTAGGGTATATCAATTCCATCATACAAAATGATTCTAAAAGAGCATACGAAATTAGAGAAATAGTTGAATGATCTCTTAGATAATAATTGTATCAGGCCTAATATCTCTCTATGAGGTCCTCCAATTCTTTTTTGATATAGGAAAGACACTTCTCTCAGAATGTGTATTAACTATGGTCAATTGAACAAATTTTCAATTGATAATGCTCGCCTATACCATGTAAAGTCATTGAGGTCAGTCGTTGTCAATACATAAACTTTTATTAAGGTTGAATCCATGACGAGTGAGATTTAGATTTTGAGTCCTATGGGTATCAAAATTACTAAAAAGATACCCAAACTGTAAATAATGTAAAATACAGTGGGGGGTAGTTTGGAATAGGATTTTGTCAATGTTGAGTCAAGCAACACACTACAATAACACTTTTGTTTTAGAATTCAATTTTGGAGGGATCTTTGGATTATATTTGCCTAAGGGTTATTTGTGCATGTGATCATGATGGCATGGTGTAAGTTCTAACTATTGATGACATGGTAGGCTAGGTTGAAGGTCCTTGAGGCTAGTTTTTCAACAAGGCCTCAAGGATGTCACTCCTTGACTCTTTCACGTACCTAACTATTGTATCAATAAAAGCCACCCAAAACCACAATTTGGCATCCCTATTTCTAGGAAGATGCACATGAAATAACCTACTCTCTATCTACCCTTATTTCTAAGCTGGGAAAAGATAGTAAGCTACGCTCTCAATTGTCCACTATTACTTTATCCCCTTATAGCCCTCTTTCAATGAAGCTATGGGTTCCCAAGAGTTCACCTACATCCCTCTTTCAAGGATGATAAAACTTATCAAATGTTCGAGGTTTTCACCCAATAGACCCATTTTGGGTAATTGGCGTTTTCACCCACAAATCCCAACTATTTAAACTTAGCAATAGTGGAATTCATAATCAACGACTAAGAATTACACAAACACATCACCACCTTAACACAATTGCAGGTTAATTCAACATAGTCCTATGGCCAAACCCATCGCCAAGCTGCTTAAGTACGCACGTTCTTTCACTTAGGCATCACAAGTGGATGCCGCCCATTTTTGGAACCTCAAGTAGCCATAAAGTATGTCATTTTGGCACCTTTTGCTGAGTGGGCTAGATGCATGTATTACACCTCCATGAAGGTGCGTGAAAGCCCTTTCTGACTGATATGAAGCCCAATTTGGCCAACGAAAAAAATATTAACTCATTTTCTTTAATTTATACATTTTTTCTTATTTTTATACATCATTTTTGTCAATCATAAGCTTATTTAATAGTAAAAATTATTGAGAGAGATTTAAAAATTAGATTAACATTTAGGAGTTCATCTTGCCAAAAATAATATATTAACTCAACGCCCATTAATTTATACTTATTTCACATTTTTATCTATTATTTTTATCAGTCTGAATTTATTTAACGGTAAGAATTATTGAGAGAAATTTATATACGCATTTAAAGGTTCGTAAAAATTAAATAATAAGTACCTTTTTTTTCATCATTAAGGGCAAAATTGATGAAGAAAAAGATATAAGCAACATCAACGAAGTAAAACTAAAAATCAAACATAATCAATGAAGATAAATTGCAAAATAAAGCTAAATCGGTGAAGAAGACTAGCGGGG
The DNA here is from genome assembly GCF_002878395.1 of Capsicum annuum. Classification (NCBI taxonomy): domain Eukaryota; kingdom Viridiplantae; phylum Streptophyta; class Magnoliopsida; order Solanales; family Solanaceae; genus Capsicum; species Capsicum annuum. The sequence goes on along the minus strand of NC_061118.1, from coordinate 27,862,029 downwards.
TGGGGGTGACGGGGTGGGTGACCTATTTAACAAAAAAGTTGGTGGAGTGAGGGTGGGGTGGGGTGGGGAAGGAGTGGCGGGTGGGGGAGGGATGTTTGAAGAAGAAGAATGATGGGTTAGGTGGGGTGTGGTGGTTGATGGGTGGGATATTTGAAGAAGAAAACTAGTGGGGTGGGTAGGTTAGGGGAGAGGGTATTGTTTTATTTAAATTAATTATTTATAAATTATTTGGATAAAAATGACACATGTCCATATTTTATTCATCATTTTTCTGTTCATCAGCGTGTCTAACACACACACATAGTATTATTTTGCTAACTCAGCAAAATGTGCCAAAATGACGTACTTTATGGCTACTTGAGGTGCCAAAAGTGAGCGACGTCCACTTGAGGTGCCTAGGTGGAAGATCACGCATACTTAAGGGGCCTGGCGATGGGTTAGGCCTAATCCCAAACTATTGAATTTATCTACTCATGAAGTAAAGGGAAAAAAATATAACAAAATATTTACTCATGGCATCCATGACAATGAAGACTAAGGATAATATTCCCTTTTTACACTTTAATTTCACCAAACTCAACTAGAAATTTCAAGTACAAAAACTTCTAATAACTCTAGGGTTCACCAAGTTTCCAATTTTCAATTTTCTCAATTCAATATTGCCCAAAGGGAAAAATGATTTGTGCCTTATATAGAAAGTGGAATCAGCTACCTAAAATTACAAAACTACCCTAAGCTAAAATCTCACTATATCGTGACTGCATCATCTTGGCAATGATTATCGCTACCTCGACCACAATATGATCCATTCAATCGTGGAGGATGACCAATCTTGACTGCCCACGATTGCGACCCTCTGATCGCGATCGTGGTACTTGTGCTTTTTCCGTGCAAGATCTCCTATTGTGCACTTTTTCTCTCCTTTTGATCTCTACTTAGCTCAAAAACACATCTTTAATTTCATCACCTATATGCATGTAAGGATGTGGTAATTAGTACATTTAATCACATACATGTCTCATTTCGCATTCAAATCATAAAAGTGTGCACAAATATGGAGAGCAAATGAGTTGTAAATTCACCACTCATCAATACCCCCAATATAAAGGTTTTACTGTCCTCAAGCAACACTGCATTTTACAATGAGACAAAACACGTGTAGGACCAATTTATATGGCCTAATGATCACAATGACTCAAACTTGAGTACTACCACATATAGCTCTTCAAACATTGGAAAAACTTTTTTCATGACACCATCAACATGAAATGCGATTTTCAAGGATGCAAAAGAATTCAAAGAGCAACCATGTAACAATCTCTAATACTCAAGAAGTGACTCACCTTTTTTACCTCAACTACATTATACTTGTTTTGCCTCATTTCTCAGGAGATGACAAAATCACCCACCTCAACTTTCTTACATATCTTCTCTAAAGAAAGAAAATTCTACACACCAAGTTATCAAATATACATGGGATTTTAAGTTCAACACACACTTGCCACCAAGGAATCTCGATGCTAACAACTACCATGCCGTAGGTTCTCCCTTATTTTCAATTGCCACTATAATGAACGCATTTGGTTGGAGATCTCAAAGGGATTTTTCAACTTGCAACGTCGGTTTGGGGTAGGGTAGGATATCTTTTAGGAGAAACATGGATAAAACCTCCTTGAACATCTATATCACACTATTCTATCAAACTTTTGATTATGGGCCACTTCTTTTTGTTTAACTTTTTACACATGTGCCTACTTTTATTTCCTTGGTCACCTAAGTTTCATTTCATTTCTTTTCCTTGCACCCTTTGTGCTTCCTTTTCATTTGTTTGATCTTTTATTTTTCTTGTTCATTTGTTCTGAATGCTTAATCCCATAGGCACTCACTTGTAACTTCGTAGCCTAAAGTTATCTCTTCTAATCTTCACCACCCCTAACTTATAATTTTAGCCTCACATTAAAATTTTAAGTTCAAGAATGGTAGGGTTCAAAATAGGGATAAAAATTTAAAGGCTTACGACTTGCAATGTGTTTACCAAAGAAAAATCCAAAAGATCTAAGTAGGTGACTAGGGATAACAACTATACAAGGGTGGGCTCTTTAGGATAAGGTGGACTTCCAATGTTGCAAAGATGGCCTCAGATCTTATCACCAACCAAGTACAATAAAAATTATCCTTGAGAGACTAATAGGAAATGATATAGATGGTACAAGTACTCATGAAATTTTGACAAATAATCTCACTACAAAAGGAATGAAAATTCACCAAGAAGGCTCAATTTCCCCTCCCTCTAGAAACAAAAATGGAGTATCTGCCAATTTTGTTGAGCAAAAATTTTTGGAGTCACAAAAAAAGAAAAACAAATTGACAAGGTCGCTTACGTCAATGCCTTTGATTTTTTTTTGAAAATTTTTGGACAGAGAGGGGTGGATTCTTTTCATTTACACCACACATAATTTGATAATTATGGTACCAACCCAGTCCTTTTAATCATATTTTTGCTTTCACACAGGCAAACCATATGGCAACTCATACTTCACCATAGGTATAAGTGCGATCTCAAATCCAAGATGCCACGGGTACTTAGGCTTCTCCTGCATCCATGGCTCGATGCCATTGGTACTCAGACTTTCCATGCATCACTGGCTCAAAACACATCCATTACATTTTCCCCTTAACAATGTATCACTCAGTCTATCATAGGGAAATGTGTGTCTAACATTACACACAAACAAAAAAAGGTAGTCTCACATACCCCCAACTTAAGAACCAAATATACCCTCACTGCAGCAAAAATAAGAAATACAAGTCTTAGAAGGGACTCCCTGAATCAACAACTAGAATGACCCTCGGATGCCGCCATCACGGTAGAATGCTCCTAATCGTGGTAATTGAGGTCGAAATCCCCTATTTTTTATTCTGTTTTGATTTTACTGCATGACTGCCATTTTCTAGCTCTATTTTTCCCCTATTTTTTGGACATTGAACTTATGTTAAAATACCTATAAAATATCAAAATAAACTAGAAATGAGTTATGGGTGGGTTTCTGCCCATCAAGTGTCAAGTTTAATGTAGCAGCATGACTCTCATTTTTCACCATATAGCACCTTTGAAATGAACAAACTCCACCTTGGAAACCATGGGACCTTTCATATTATAATGCTTCACCCTTTGTCAATTTACTACAAACTTCTTTATTTCATGATCTTCCAATTCAATGGCACCACTAGGGTAATCGTTAGAAATCACAAATAGCCCTAAACATTTAGAATAAAGCTTTCCCGCATAGAGTTTAAAATGATAATTGTAAATGAGTACAATCTCTCCAACATGTAATTCCCTTCTTAATATTCGAGCAGCATACCATTTCTTCATTTTTTTCATTATACAATACGGACCTCTCGTAAGACTTGAGTAAAAATCTTCTAACTCAGGGAGTTTTGTGACACTCACTTCAGAGATACCACCTTGCATTTAACATTGGTGACATGATTTTACCCATACAATGGAATCCCTATTCATGGAGGTCCAACAATGCCCACATTTAAGAATTTGAGCAGTGGTTCAAATTCACCTTTAGTGACCACCATAATGTGAGAAATGGAAAGCTTCAAGGATATCTTTAATTTCAACCTCCATAACACACCGCCTAATAACACCTTCAGCGCACTCCCGAAATAGGAATGGTCCATCCCAAAAAATTTTCTTTGCATCAAACAAGAACTAGTTCTTTTGATGGTAGCTAATCCCTTCGAGGAGTACACCACTTACGACATAGTTTTCATAGTCAGCATACCACGATCCACTTTTTCCGACAATAGTCATGAAAAGTGTCATTATTTTTAATATCTCCATACCACTTGGTTTTTGCACCCCTTGCGATCCTTTACCTTAAAGTTGAATTCTTGCAATAGAAAATCCCATCTAATTAGGCACGACTTTGGTTCTTTATTTTCGATGAGGTAATTAAGGGTGACATGATACATCAGCACCATAACTTTTGTACCTAAAAATAGGCACAAAATTTTCTAAAGCTTATACAACTGCTAATATCTCTTGTTTTGTAATGGTGTTGTTGCGTTGAGCATTATACAAGGTATTTATTGCATAATAAATAGGATGAAAGAGTTTTTCCCTTTATTGACCTAACACCAAACCTAATTCTATCCTACTTGCATCGCATATCAATTCAAAAGGGGATGACCTATCTGGTCAAAGATCCAACTGCGAAAAATGATTTTCAAAAGTCTTTCTAACGTGGAAGATAAAAATTCCAAATTAGAAGAATTTTTTCTTTCTCTTTGTGGATAACCAATTCATTTTCAAATATAGTTAGGAGAATTCACTAAAAAATAGATCATTGGAAATAATCTGGCTTGTTTTACTATTTATATTATTATAGGTAAAGTTCCAGCTATGAAAGTCCATGAGAAAATATCTTGATAGTTATTGGAACTCGTGAAACCCTATTATCTCTATCATATACCATAGCACTTTGGAGGTGATATGTATCAGTGTATATTGGTCATTGCATATCATCTTATATTATTGCACGATATTTTTTACTCATTAAATTTCTTCTTAAGCTTAGTAGGTTTATCATCCCTATTAAGTACTACTAGTGGTAGTACACACGCTACTTTTCTAGATCTTTCCAATATAGATCCATTAGTAAGTTATTAATGTGTCTCTTTATCATGCATTCTTGCATTCATCAAAGTTGTAGTGATTTCTATGATCATAGATTGCCCTAATTTCATTTATCCATATTTCTATCTTATTTAGTTTCTTGGACAACCTTGCATTTTATATTTGACATAGAATCTTAGTTGTGTTGCATTTGTTGAGTTAGGATTACCTATCCTGGTTGGGCTGAGAAAGGTTTCATTAAAACTCACATAATTTCTGGTCAAGACAAGATGGAATAAGAGAAATAGATTCACCACTCTCATGAGTACAAAAATTTGTTTCTTATAGAATCTCACGAATTGGTACAATGACATTTGTATCTATCATTAAATGACTACGTGATATTGTTAGGATTCCTTTATTATTTGACTTTTTGTCATGTGATTTTCTTACTCCTAGAATTCTAAACTTTGTATTTCATTCTCAGAACAGATTATGTGGATAAGTTAAGTTTTTTGCTTAGGATTATATAATTACATCTGTTGGCCTCATCTAGGGTTTGAAAGAAAAATTTCAATCATGGTAGAGGTAGAGCATAATGTGAATCTCCAGTTAAGGGTCATACTAGAGTGGTATCTCCTATGCTATAGGTTGATATTAAGGATATGGCTTATCATCCCGATGAAGTAAGACTAGTTGTGTTCCCATTGGGTTTCATGGAAACATTGGTGTTTCAAGATACTATAGGTTATATTATAAGTTTCTTGAATGGTATGTCTCAAAAAAAGATCTACATATCACTCCAGATGGATAAAAAACTAGGGATAGGGTTCAACCTATAGTGCGAGTATTTGTTTAAGGTTTTAAGACTCTTGAGGCTTAGCAAGATGTTGTGTGTACATACGTTGATGCTTTGACAATTTGACTTATTAATTCACTATTTTTGGCTAGGCTAGCGATGTTAGTTGAGGAGCAAAAGATGTTTGAAAGATTTGTTTGGCTGATTCCTCTTAGATTTACTAGTGCGGAGGATGCCTATAAGTTATTAGCTTTTTTGTAAGAGAAACTGCATAATCTTGGTATGGTTAAATCTCATGGTGTGGACCAAGGATGGAAAAATTAGCCCAAATCTAAATGACCCGCCCAACCAGCCCAAGGTATGATGGTTTTGGGCAAGAGTAATTTTGACAATGGGCTAATTTAGGCTAGCCCAAGTCAACCCATTACAAATCATCAATCCACAAAGACCCATGATGATGCCAAAACTTGACCCATCAAATTGCTTAAAGCTTTTATAAAGTCTTGTTTTATTAATGGGGGACATAAAAAAATAGTCTAGGTTTCAACAAAATGAGAGTATTTCTAGCCGAACCTTCAAAATTACAATTAATAGCATTTCTTTCTCTTTTTTTCAATTTTACTCTGTTTAATCTCTATCTTCTATTTCTCTTTCTTTTTCATTTTTAATTCCCTCTTCTTCTTTTTTTCTCTTTCTCATTTTTTTTGGTTTTGTTGTATTTTATATTTATATTTTTTTGTACTTTTGAAAAATATGGTTACGTTGAGTACAAATCATGAAAGATGGCAGATACATCATAACCAGTCATTGTATTTATATTCACTATCATTTTTTTAATCTCTTTTTCATTTTATTTTACTTTTTAATTTTTTTATTGTATTTTCTCATTTTTGTTCTTTTTTTATATTTTCCTCCCTTTTAGTTTTTTTCTTCTTATTTTTATTTTTCTGCTTCTTTTTTTCTATTTTTTGTCTTTTCTCTATTCTATCAATAACTTGTATTTCTCTTTCTTATTTTTCTTTTTTGAATTTTTTATTTAATTTTATTTTTATTTTTAAAAAATATGGCTATGTGAAGCACACATTATGATTGATAACGAAAATACCACAATGACTTATATTATTTATATTTGCACTATCATTTCTATATTTATATTTATTAAAATAATTATATTTATATTTTATAATTCACACTTGTATTTGTATTTATATTTTATAGTTGACATTTGTATTATATAATTCCACTTGTATTTGCATCTGTACTTTGTAATTCACATCATCATTTATATTTTTGTACAAATGATAAGTTACATTTACGGCTAAAGAATTCAAATATAAATAATAAATTTATTTGAAATACATATTATGTAAATAAATATGAAATTCCAAAAATATATAAGATATAACATACGACAACAACAATAAAAAATGAGATAAAATAAAATGGAATTACCAAAAAATGAAAAAAAAAGAAAAAAAGAAAAAAATCGAAATCGAGAAAAAAGAAAAAAAATGATTGCAACAAAAAAACTAATAGATACAAAAAATAGATTAAAAACAAAAAAAAAGTAAAAAGATAAAAAAAATTAGAAAAAAGGAAAAAATGGAATAAAAAAATGAAAAAGAAAAGGAAAAAGGAAAGAAAAAACAGAAAAAATTTGTTACCGTTATTAATTTGATTAAATTTGCATTTGGAAGGGTACGGCTATAACCCATTACCCATAGGTTAGCCCAGCTTGACAAAAATTTATTTGGGCAGGGTATGATATTAGCCTAATTATTTGTTCAGTTCATCTTGACTCGCCCAACTTCAACCCAACCCGCCTATTTGACACCCCTAGTGTGGACTATACTACTTTTTAGATGATAGGGGTAGCGAAGAACTGATGGAGACATATTTAAGATGTGTTTCCTATCGTGTATCTCAACCCAAATAGTTGTGACACTAACTCCCCAACGAGAGAACAATTAACTAAGACTTTAACCCCTAATTCAACTATTTAAGAGAGAAATATAATATGATTCAACTAAAATAGTAAATGTCTCAAACCAATTAATATGGAAAATAACACTATATATTAAATTTCCCTAAGAACCAAAAGTCACGTTACCAAGATACTAGTACCAAAACATATCTGTAATACCCTATACCTTTTCCTAGCTTGATACTGTCCCAAGAATGTTAGAAGCTTTTTTTGAAAGATGAATCCACTTTTGTACATGTGGTATTTTTAAGATTTTCACTTTTCTTCAAGTGGGAAATTGAATAATCTTTCCATTGATACCAATTTTATCAAAATTCAACATCGAAAGAGAAAGTTATGGTCGAAATACAGAAGGCAGTAAAACTGCCCAGGTGCAATGGTGAGGCCGATAGATCATCGGAATAGCGACAGACCATCACCATGACCATCGTAGTGAGGCAGTGTGACTACCTTCTTCCCTGGATCGACGGCCCAGGCTGAAGGACTAACAGACTAATGACGGACCGTCGCAAGGGAAACAGTAAGGCACTATTCTCCCGAGATGCAACGGTCAGGACCGATGGACCGTCGACCCAACGATGGACCATCGCACACCACCATCTCACCAAGGCAGTAATTTCTTGTTTTGGTTCTAGTGCGATAGTTAGTACGATGGACCTTCGACCCAGCGACGGATCGTCGCACCTACCGTCGCATGTTCTGTTCAGTTATTTTAAAGCCATTTTAAAGGAGATTTTTTGTCTTTTACCACCCATTTATTTACCTTGTTATATCCGACCAAAGATCATACATTCATTATCCATCTACAACAACAAAATTAGGGTTTTCTCTCTAAGATTAATCCCCAAGAACCAACTCTAAATCTTTTTCAAAAACTAAGAGATCCAAATCCTTCAAGTTCAAGAACTTCAAGAATCTCATTACCAGGTATGCATAGTGTTTATTCATGGACTCCTGTCATCCATAAAGCCCAAAATTCTCTTTTCTAAGTTTATTTATGTATTTTCTTTATGAATTTCATGTTGGGCTGCTGTTATTCATGTTGATAATGACCAATAGAATTCTATTCCATGTTTTAGTGATAAATCTTAAGTGGAATTTATTATTATAGGTATAGCTTCATGTGAATCCATGATTAAACCCTTAAATGGTGAAATTAGAGATGAATTATGATATTTATTTATTGTGTAATGTTGTCTACATATACTATGCCTATTTATGTACAAGTTATGTATATCACATGTTTGACGAAATGCTTCAATAAATGAATTATGGATTGTGATATTAATCATCTATTCAAGAAAGTCATGCTTTGTCGGTTTCTTTCAATCGAGTCCTAGAGGTACTTATACCCAAAATATTAGTTGTGTTCTTAGAGCCATATCATGTTTTCATGATACTCTCTGTCAAGTCATAATACTTAGACTTCAGACAGTCTTATGACTCAGGAAATATCAATAATCTCATGAACTCAGTCCGCTATCAAGTATCAGTAGTATTCCATCAGTCAACGGAATTCAATAAATCAGTCCATGTTAATATCAGTTAATCATGTTCAGTGTCTATTCATATTGTGGTAGAAATTATCACTGAGTGAACCCAAGGATAGGAACTCACCTGTAAGTAGAGGGTGTGACGCTAAAAAATCCTTGCGTTCCAGAACTATATAGCCAGCATAGGTTGAAACATCATACCTGCTAGTTTAGGGTAGATTAGTTGTCTTAACCTGCTAGTTGAAGGTTCCCACCATTCTCATTAGAGTAACCTGTTAGACGAGGGTCACTCACATGTTGTCCTTACTAGTGGCTCGGTATTGACACCCTTCCAATCAGGGTACAGATTGGACCCAATTCAGCAATAATGCATTATTTGGGGCGTGTCAGTTAGATGACTACTTCCCATTATTTCATGTTACAGAATGAAGGACTGTTAGATACAGTCAATTCTGATACAGTACGGAACTTAATGAGTTTCATCAAATTCAGGACTGTTAGATACAGTCACTCATGCAATCAGTTCTCATAACTCAGTCATTAGTCATGTTAATTATCAGTATACTAATGTTATCATGATTTCTGATATAGTTACAATGTATGCATGCATCTATTCTCATATTCATATTAGTCAGTTAGCCAATATTGTTCATGCATATGAACCCCATGCATTCAGACTACCACACGTACATACCAGTATATTCGAAGTACTGATGCATTTGTGCTATGGTATCTTATACCATAGGTTCAGAGATACGAGCACCAGAGCATCAGTAGATTCCAGTTGTAGCAGTTAGAGAAAGAAGTGAGTACTCATCTTTCGAGGACATGATCATTACTTTATTATCTAATTAATTTATTATTTTGAGTTAGTTGGGGACATGTCCTATCAGCTCCTTATTCAGACAGTTTAGTCAGTTAGAGGCTTTTCAGACTATCAGGTTCAGACTGTTAATTCAGTTGTTTTGGTTATTTCATACCCCACCCAGATGTTATATCTTTTTTAGTTATGTTACAGTTTAGAACCTTATGTCTTTTTAGTTTATGTTTCCACATTATACAGTATATTATACAGTATACAGGTACAAATATTAGTCATGGGTTAGCTTGTGGTCATTCGGGGTCATGAGCACTATGTAGCATTTCGGATACTAGATTTGGGGCATTACAAAATTGGTATCAGACCCTAACATTAAATAGAGACTAAAAGTCTGAAAGCCATATCTAGTAGATTCTTGTGCATGGGTGTGTTGCATGCCACATTTATTTGCAGGAGGCTATAAGATGTTTTTGGAACAGTTTCCCTTCTTTCAGCATTCATGTCGTGCAAGTGAGCATAATATCAAGTCAATCTTTTAGTATAATCTATTACTTATCTTTAGTTCAGAACATGCCTCCCAAGAGAAGAACTCAGCCTGTCCAAGAAGATCACTTGGGCGAACATATTTCTCTTGCAGAATTCAGAACTGCATTCACTACTCTTACTTAGTCAGTTACTGCTCAGAATGAAGTACCAGGGGTCGTTCCAGCCAACCTAGTGGCCAATTCAGCTACAGCCAGGATTCGAGACTTCCGAAAGAATCCTCCATCCTTTCTCGGGTCTAAGGCAGATAAGAACCCTAAAAAAATTCCTAGATCAGGTGCCGAAGGTTACAAACATCATGGGGGTTACTTTTAGTGAGAGTGTCGAGCTAGTTGCATATCAGTTGTAGGATATTGCTCATACTTGGTTCAAGTGGTGGAAGTCAAGAGGGTAGTTGATGTAGGGTCAGTTGACTGGGAGAAGTTTGCTTCTTCTTTCCTTGATAGATTTGTTTCCCTAGAGCTTAGAGAAGCTAAGGTGTTACAATTCATCAACTTCAGGTAGGGAAACATAGCGATGAAAGAGTATTCTTTTAAGTTTACTCAATTAACCAGATATGCCCATCATGTGTTTGCAGATAGCAGGGTTAAGATGAGTAAGTTTATTTTAGGGGTAAATGATAGCATGGTTATTGAGTGCAGATCCACCATGTTGAGTAGTGATATGACTTTAGCCAGGTTTATGACTCATGTTCAGCAGATAGAGGACCAGAAGATTAAGATGAGGGAGAAGCAGAATAAAAGAGCAAGGACAGGTAGTTTTAACTTTGCTATGCTTAAATAAGAAGGAGGAAACCATTATAAGTTTCATCCTAAGTCCTCTGTTCCAGCTCCTTCTTCAGCTAGTGCTCCTATGCCTAAGTTCATAGATAGAGCGCCATCCTCTAAGTCTCAGGGCAGTGTTAGTAGTGCCCGTACCTATCCCCTTTGTCAGAGTTATGGCAAGAACCTTCAGGGTACTTGTAGACCTGGCAGTGATACCTGTTTTGGGTGTGGCAAGCCGGTCCACAGAGTTAGAAATTATCTGTAGTCACGTCCATATGGACAAAAGAACCGCTTCTTATTTCTTTTTGGTCGCCCAAATCAGCAGGGTGCCATCTCCAGCGCTACTATTAGGCAATTCCCAAATAGACTCTATGCTTTTCAATCCCGGTAAGATCAGGAAAATTGTCCTGATGTCGTTACTGGTACATTACATATCTTTTATATGCATGTTTATGCTTTGCTAGATCCAGATGCTTCTTTTTCTTTTATAACTCCCTACATAGTAGTTGATTTTAGAGTTAGTCACAAAATTCTAGCAGAGACCTTTTTAGTTTCTACCCCAGTTGGTAAAACCATCATAGCTCGGCGGGTATACAAGAACTGCCCGGTTATGATATCTCAGAAAGTCACTTGAACAGACTTAGTCAAATTGGAGAAGACTTATTTTTATGTCATTTTCAGCATGGATTGGCTTCATTACTTCTTTGCCACAGTCGACTGCAGAAACAGAATAGTTTAGTTTTAGTTTTAAAACTAACCCATCCGAGAGTAGAAGGGTAGTGTATCTATTTTAAGAGGTCAACTTGTTTTCTACCTTCGGGCTATCTAAAGGATGTGTCTATCATCTTCTTCGAGTTAAGGACGCTAGTTCCGAAACTCCTAGTCTTTAATCAGTCCCAGTAGTGAATAAATATTTAGATGTCTTTCCCGAAGATCTTCCAGAAATTTCTCCCAAAACGGAAATAGACTTCGGCACTGATCTTCTTCCAGATACTCAGCCTATATCTATTCCGCCATACAGAATGGCACTAGTAGAACTCAAAGAATTGAAGAGAAGTTGAAAGACCTCTTAGATAAGGGATTCACCAGTCCTACTATGTCCCTGTGGGGTGCTCCATTATTATTTGTGCACAAGAAAGGCGGTTCTCTCAGAATTTGTATAGACTATCGTCAACTTAATAAGGTCATGGTCAAGAACAAGTATCCTCTTCCAAGAACTAATGACTTTTTTGATGAACTTGTGGGTGCCAGTTATTTCTCTAAGATAGACCTCATATCCGGCTATCATCACCTCAGAGTCATAGAATGTGACATTCCAAAAATAGATTTTCATACTCGGTATGGTCACTTTAAATTTTTGGTCATGTCCTTTGGTCTCACCAATGCCCCAATAGCTTTCATGGACTTAATGAACCATGTGTTCAAGCAGTACTTGGACATGTTCATCATAGTCTTCATAGATGATATTCTAGTTTATTCTCATAGTGAGTGAGATCATGATGACCATCTCAGAACAGTACTTGAGACTCTTAAAGATCATCAGCTATTTACCATATTCAGTAAGTGTAAATTTTGGCTAAGGTCAATACAACTACATGGAGATATCATTTTTGGAGATGGCATTAGAGTACATCCTCAAAAGATCGAAGCAGTAAGCAATTGGCCTCTCCATGTCTGTCCATAAGATATTAGGAGTTTATTTGGTTTAGTTGGCTATTATAGATGGTTTATTATGGGATTTTCTTCTATTACATCCCCTATGTCCAGATTGACTTAGAAGAAAGTTAAATTTTAGTGGTCAGATCCTTGTGAGAAGAGTTTTCAAGAGTTGAGGACTCGACTCACCTCAGCTCCAGTTCTAGCTCTTCCAGATGATTTAGATGGGTTCGTAGTGTATTGTGATGCGTCTAGAGTAGGTTTGGGTTGTGTCGTCATGCAGCATGGTAAGGTCATATTCTATGGCTCTAGACAACTTTACCCTATGAGAAGAATTATCCTACTCATGATCTTGATCTAGCCTCCAAAGTATTTTCCTTGAAGATTTTGAGGCATTATCTATACAGTGTCACGAAGATGTGTTCATGGATCGTAAGAGCCTTCGGTATATCTTTTCTCAGAAAGATCTTAATCTTAATCATAAAATGTGGTTAGATCTCTTGAAAGACTACGACATGAGTGTCCTTTATCATTCGGGCAATGCTAATGTAGTGGCCAATGCTCTTAGTAGACTATCTATGGGTAGTGTTGCTCATGTCAAGGACAGTAAGAAGATGTTAACCTAAGAATTCCATCAGCTTGCCAGACTAGGCATTTTCTTAGTCGATACAGAGGAGGGTGATATATGGGTTCAGAGTAGTTCATAATCATCTCTAGTTTCTGAGGTAAAAGAAAAGTAAGATAGGCATCCTATCCTTTTCAAGATAAAAGAGTTAGTCAAGGATTAGAAAGTAGAGGTTTTCTCCTAAGGGGGAGACAGATTTCTGCGTTTTCAGGGTCATTTATGTGTTCCAGCTGTAGATGACTTCAGGTAGCGAATTCTTACAAAAGAGCATGATGCACACTACTCTATTTATCCAGAGTATACAAAGATGTACGGTGATTTGCGGAAAATCTATTGGTGGAGTTGGATGAAGACATTGCAGAGTTTGTAGCTAAGTGCTCTATAAGTCAGAAGGTAAAGATAGAGCATCAGAAGCCTAGTAGGTCCATGTAGGGGTTCAGTATTCCTACTAATAAGTGGGAAGAAGTGAACATAGACTTCATGACGGGTTTTCCTCAATCTTGTCGTCAACATGATTTGGTTTGGGTCATTGTACATAGGATGACCAAATCAGCTCATTTCCTTCTAGTTCATAGCTCTTATTTAGTTGAGGATTATGCCAAACTCTACATCAAGGAGTTGATCATATTGCAAGGTGTTCCATTATCTATTATCTCAGACAGAGAAACCTAGTTCACCTGTCATTTTTGGAAAGCATTGCAAAAGGGTCTTGGTACCCAAGTTCATCTCAGTACTGCCTTTTATTCTCAGACAGATGGTTAATGAGAAAGGACCATTCATACTTTAGAAGATATGCCACGTGTGTGTAAAATTTATTTCAAGGGAAGTTGGGATAACTACTTGCCTTTGATTGAATTTGCATATAACAACAACTGTCATTCCAGTACTCATATGGGTCCATTTGAAGCTCTCTACAGTAGGGGATTTAGATCTCTAATTTGTTTGTTAGAAGTTAGTGAGGCCTCAATTATAGGGCCTGACTTAGTATTCGACTATTTAGAGAAAGTCTAGTTGATCAGAGAAAGACTCGGGGCTGCTCAGAGCTGATAGAAGTCTTATACAGATGTTCGTAGAAAGGATCTCTAGATAGAAATTGGTGATCATGTCTATCTAAAGATCTCTCCCATGAAGGGATTGAAGAGGTTCGGGAAGAAGGTAAATCTCAATCCCCGATATGTCGGTCCCTTCAAGATTCTCAGTCGCTTTTACAAGGTAGCTTATGAGCTCAAATTGCCTTCAGATCTAGCTTTAGTTAATCATGTCTTCCATGTATCCTTGCTCTAGAAGTACACAGGTGACCCAGAAGTTTTAGTCCCTATTTAGAGCATAGATGTTCAGAATAGCCTCTCTTATGAAGAGATTCCCGCCGAGATCCTAGACTATCAGACTTATAGATTGAGGAACAAAGAAGTCCCATTAGTTAAGGTTCTTTGGCGAAATCAGTCCGTCGAGGGAGATACTTGGGAAGTAGAAGAATACATGCATACCAAGTATCCTCACCTCTTCTCCGCCAACTCAAATAAAGCACAAGGTAATAGTTCTCCGTAAGCTTACTCAGTTTAATGTTCAGTGTTCATCACAAACTTGGTACCAAGTACCATTTCATATTCAGTTATGCATTCATGTATTACCTCAGTTATATAATTATGCATCTTACATACATTCTCATTGTGAGAAACCTAGTTTATCAAAACACCCAGTCATGCATTCATGAATTAGTTACACATACATTAGATATGTATGTTTAGTATGATATATTCAGCTGTCAGTCATGTCAGTCATGAAATCATGTTCCAGCCTTTCATTTTTAGTATGTGTGTCCGTTTATATTCTTTTCTCCTCACTTAGTCTCATTCGAGGATGAATATTCTGAAAGGGAGATATTGTAATACCCTATACCTTTTCCTAACTTGAAATTATCCCAAAAATGTTAGAAGCTTTCTTTGAAAGATGAATCTACGTTAGTACACATGGTATTTTTAAGATTTTCACTTTTTTCACATGGGAAATTTTATAAGCTTTCCATCGATATCAATTTCATCAAAATCTGACATCGGAAGAGAAAGTTATAGCAAAAATACAGAAGGCAGTAAAACTGCCCAGGTGCAACGGTGTGGCCGACAGACCGTCAGACAAGCGACGGACCATCTTCCATGACCATCGTAGAGAAGTAGTGTGACTACTTTCTTCCCTGGATCAATGGCTTAGGCCGATGGACCATCAGACTAGCGACGGACCATCGCTCTTGCCATCGCAAGGGAAACAGTGAAGCACTATTCTACCTAGAATCAATGGTTAGGACTGATGGATCGTCAACCTAGCAACGGACCATCAAACCCCACCGTCGCAACAAGGTAGTAAGTTTAAGTTCTGGTTCTAGTGCGACGGTCAGTGTGATGGTCAGTCTAATGAATCATCGACCCAACGATGGACCGTCAACCCAGCGACGGACCATCGCACCAACTTTTGCATGTTTTTTTTAGTTATTTTAAAGCCATTTTAAAGGGTCTTTTTCATCTTTTAACACCCATTTTTATAACTAGTTATATCTGACCAATGATCATACATTCAATATCTATCTACAACAATAAAATTAGGGTTTTCTCTCTAAGATTAATCCTCAAGAACAAAATCAAAATCTTCTTCAAGAACTAAGAGTTTCGAATCCTTCAAGTTCAAGAACTTCAAAAATATAATTACCAGGTATGCATAGTGTTCATTCATGGACTAATTTCGTCCATGATGCCCAATAATCTCTTTTCTAAGTTTAAGTTTATGGATTTTATTTATGAATTTCATGTTGGGTTGCTGTTGTTCATGTTGAAAATGATCAATTGAATTCTATTCCATGTTTTAGTGATAAATCTTAAGTGGAATTTATTAGTATAGGTTTAGCTTCATGTGAATCCATGAATAAACCCTTGAATGGTGAAATTAGAGATGAATCATGATGTTTATTTGTTGTATAATGTTGTCTACATATACTATGCCTACCATGTGTTTGATTAAATGCCTATGTGAAGAAAAAGTTCCCCACTAGTATGGTATTATGAAATCCCCATTTATGTACAAGTTATGTATATCACATGTTTGATGAAATACTTCAATAAATGAATTACGGATTGTGATGTTAGTCGTGTATTCAAGAAATTCATGCTTTGTCAGTTTCTTTCAATCGAGTCCTAGGGATACTTATACCCAAAACAATAGATTTATGCCTTGATCCATGTCTTGTTTTCACAATACTCTTAGTCAAGCCATGATCCTTAGACTTCAGAAAATCTTATGACCCAGGAAATCTCAATAATCTCATGAACTCAGTTAGTTGTCAGGTATCAATAGTATTCCATCAGTCAACGAAATTCAGTAACTCAATCCATGTTCAGATTAGTGAATCATGTTCAGTGTCTATTCATGTGGGAGTAGAAATTAGCACCGAGTGAACCCAAGGATGGGAACTGACCTACCAGTAGATGGTGAGATTCTTACAAGCAATCCTTGCATTACAGAACTACGTAGCCAGCATAGGTTGAGACATCATACCTGCTAGTTGAGGGTCGATGAGGTGGCTTAACCTGCTAGATGAGGGTTTCCACCATTCTCATTAGAGTAACCTGCTAGGCCAGGGTCACTCAAATATTGTCCTTACCAGTGGCGTTGTATTGACACCCTTCCAATCATGTTACAGATTGGACCCCTATTCAGCTATAATACGTCATTTGGGGCATGTCGGTGAGATAAATATTTCCCACAGTTTCATGTTATAGAATTTAGGACTATTAGATACAGTCCATTCAGATATAGTATGAAAATCTGCTAGTTCTATCAGATTTAGGACTGTTAGATACAATCACTCATGCTATCAGTTATCAGAACTCATTCATTAGTCATGTTAGTTATCAGTAAACTCATGTTATCACGATTTCAAATATAGTTACTATGTATGCATATATGTATTCTCATGTTCATATTTGTAAGTTAGCTAGTATTGTTCATGCATATAAAATCCATGAATTTAGCCTACCTCACATGCATACCAGTACATTAAAAATACTAACGCATTTGCGCTATGGTGTCTTATATCATAGGTTCAGAGATACGAACTCCAGAGCATCAGTAGATTCCAGTCTCAGCAGTCATAGCTAGAAGTGAGTCCTCATCTTTTGGGGACATGATCATTACTTTATTATCTCATTAATTAATTTATTAGTTAGAGTTTGTTGGGGACATGTCCCATCAACTCCTTATTCAGACAGTTTAGTCAGTTAGAGGATTTTCAGACTATTATGTTTAGATAGTTAATTCAGTTGTTTAGTGTATTTCATAACCCATCCAGATATTATATCTTTATCAGTTATATTATACTTTTGAACCTTATGGCCTTTTAGTTCATGTTTCTACATTATATAGTATATTATGCAATATACAGGTACAAATATCAGTCATGGTTTAGCTTGTGGTCCTTCGGGGTCATGAGCACCGTGTAGTATTCTGGATACCAGATTCAGGAGGTTATAATATCTAAAAGCATCTCAAAAACTCGTATAAAGTAGCATGTCATTATCTAAAAAAATGACCACATAAACTCTAAACATTTATGGTAGCCTAAATATGTAATGCTCACCGTTAGATTGGATCAACTAGTACTATTGTAAATGAGGTTGTGGTTGAGCCTCTAGAACATTGTCTGAACTAAACAAAATATGAGCATAAGGTAGTATTAGTACAAGACAGTATGTACTAATAGCAATACTGGAAATCTCAATTTAGAACCAAGCATACAACATAGATTAAATAACAAGTAAGTACGAACTTCAACATATACAAAGTACTCAATAAATAATTATTTCGTCAATAAATAATATCTATTATGCAAATCATGTAACCTACTAACAACTATCATGAGTAATCATGAACTAAGCAATATTAGTATCCACATTATAGCATGGGTGTATGTACATGCAGTCTCACGTGTGTAATTTCATTAGTCGATCATCATAATATACCATGCTAATTCAAGTATCAAATACTAATCTTTAAACCCATGGTAAGGGAAATATTTTTACCTAACTAGTAATGACCTACAAGGAATACACCAGCATCCATGTACTACATTGGGATTGTACTTTATCTATAATAATAGGATCAATATCAATGTTTGTGCCTGCATGGTACCTGATCCCTACACCAAAATAAATTTATTTATTCAATTTTATAATCTCTTAAGATATAACACAGTGCACCCAATTTACAAGTATACTTTATAATCATAATGTATTCCAATCATGTTTAATATTTAATTTATTATTTGATAACTCATTAACAAACCATAATCATCAATCACAAGTTTATTTAAACACCAATCAATTATCTAATTTAAAGGTACACAAGCAACTAAATCAAATCTAAACTCTAACTAAACCATAACCTACCTCAGCTAAAGAACCCAATCAAAATTAATTTAAAAGAGACTTTCCTTTACTACATGCTTAGGATTTTTCACAGTCTAACACACACAATGCAATGGAAATTAATCATTTACACTTCAACTCTTTGCCTTGGGGATTCAATCCCAGTAGTTTTACCCTTATTGATGTCCTAAAACCTTATCCAAGGGGTTTTTAACCACCAACTCAACAAAAATTTGCATAATTAATGTTCAGGAGGAATAATACTATGTTAGAAATTTTTTAATAAAAAACCTAAAATCAATCTCCCTCTAATTTACATCTAACCACAAGCTTTATCCACCATCTCATGAACATAGGGTTGTAACATTGGAATTTCACCCTTATTCTAAATTTTAATTACTATAGTAACGATAACATGGGAGGAATAAAAATTAATCAATGAAAAAAATTGCTCTATTTTAGTAGGAAATTGCCCATAATATTCTAAGAATGAACTCTTTGACTTTTTGTGAAATTAAAATAGAAAAATAGACTAAAGAGAATTTAACTGCATAATGACCATTGTAGCAGCCACATTACTGGTACGACAATCCTACTATGATGAGCACTAGCCCACTAAAGTGTCTTTTTTTTCCTAACCATTACTGATATAGTGGTACAATAACTGCTATAGTGGTTTCGCCATAGCGATATCCAACTACTGCAACACTTCTTCTATAGTAACTTAAGAAAAACTTAATGCTACCTCTATTACACAATACAAACCTTGATTTAGTAAATGACAGAGTTATCCCAATGTGACTACCTTTATAACTATGGGTTTATGAATCCATTTATCATCCTAAAACTTTCTATGAGAAACTATGCAACTTGACAAACCTATAATGAACACAAGACTCCCTAAAACTACACCATGACACACAACTCACCACTTAAGCATTAAATACTAGATCCTTAACATAAACTATCGAACCTTATAATCTTATGAACTCTCTTTCTAGAGAAAATTCTAGTAGGGTACTTATTCCTTATAGAGTGAAATAATAATGGAATGGGTTGTTACATAAACTTTATAGTTGTTCCTTTGGATAAAGACATTAATTTCAGTGCTGGCTTAAAGTCAAACACCAAGCCCATTTCTATTCCCTTTTCTTAGAATGCATTCGGTAGAGTTACAGAAATTTGAGGACCATATGTAAGATAAGTTGAGTAAGGTATTCATTAGACATGATGTTTCACCTGTGAGTTTTATGGTGTTGTTATTAAAGAAGAGGATTGGTCTATGTATGCGTGTATTAAGTATAGATAATTGAATAAGGTGACCACCAAGAGTAAATAAACTTTTACATGCATTAATGAATTCTTTAACTAGCTTCATAATGCTTTGGTGTTTTTGAAGATTGACTTGAGGAGGTATTGCTTTCAAGATAATATGGTTATTCTGAGTTCCTTATGATGTCATTTGAATTGACTTATGCTCAAGAGACATTTATAAAGTTTATCAGTAGAGTATTTTAGACTTAAACTAATTTCTACAGGGTTGTATTAATTAATGATATATTAGAATGTATTTTAAGAGTGAGGGAAGTAAGCAAATCATATAAGGATTATGCTGTAGAGAAAGAGAGATAAGATGTGTAAGCTATGTTCTTGAAATATGGGTTTTGGCTTTGTTCTGTGGCACTATTAGGGTATATTATAACTAAATATGGTAGTATGCTTGATTATATCAAGGTTAAGGCAGCTCAATATTACTCTACACCTATTTTGCCTATGAGGTATTAGTGTTTTATTGGTTTAGCTGGCTACTCAAGACGATTTATGTAGGTATTCTCTTCTATTGTAGCTTTTTTAACTAAATTAACTTAGATAAATTTTGTCTTCTAGGGTTCAATGAGTGTGAGAAAACCTTTCAAAATCTTAAATCTTTGTTTACTTCAATACCTATCTTTACCTTCCCTATGTAAGATTAAGGTTTTACCATATATTGTGAATCTTCAAAAATTAGCATTGGTGGTATTTTTATGAAAAAAAGAAATGGTGAAACCTATGATTTGAGGTGGTTGAAGAGCCACTAGAAGAACTACAGAACTAATGAGTTCTAGTTGAAAGTGGTAGCATTTGTTTTGTAGTTATCGAAGCATTACATGTATGAAGTTCATTATGAGGTGTTCACTGATCATTGTTTCCTTTAATATCTATTCAATCAGAAAAAATGAAATTTGAGACATCATATGTGGTTGGATATGTAGAAGTACTATGACATAATTATTCTCTATCATTTGGTAAAGGCCAATATCATAATGGATTCCTTGAGTAGGTAGGCAAAGATTATGGGTAGTCTTTTTTAATAGTGGTTGAGGAGCAATCTTTTACAATGGGTGATCATAGTTTGGCTAATTTTTTTTGAGAATTCATAGTTTTGATAGGGTTCTTCCTTGTATTGAGTCACATTCCTTGTTGATTGAATAGATTAAGAATAGACTACTTGATATTGGAAAGTTGTTCATCATTAGAGATAAAGCATCGAGTGGTGAATCTAAGCAAGCAATTCTTGATCTGGAGGGTGTTTTATGAGAAGGGATAGATTTTTATTTCTAGAGTTGGTGACTTACAAGATTGATCATTTAGCAGGTTCAAAGTTGAAGGAATTCTAATCATTGATGTGTAGCTATGTCAGAACCCGAGTTTGCACCTTGAACGTAACATAGAACTTAGAGACACTATTGGCCCAAGATAAACCACAATATGGCACAATAGAAATTATAGTGTATTAACTCTATAACTTCATAGAATATTACATATTTTGAACAAAAATATCTGAAATGATCTAAACAAATACCTAAAATAAATACAAAATTATAAATGAACTAAATTGGCAAAATTCTAATCCAATATCTGAAAAGCCTCTACTACTGACGAGTTACCGGGCCAAGCCCTAGCATACCCAAAATATTGACACTAAAAAGAATACTAAAGAAAACCATCATAAAATTATCATTCTTAAATAAAGAAGACTCGCCAGTAATAGTTGCTTAGGTTGTATGGGAACCTTCTAATCGCGATGCTCATACTAAGAACTCGAACCTATAATATAAGACAATTCACACAAAAGATAGTATGTGATTAGTATTTTGAATGTAATGAGAATGTGAGATATGAAAACTATAATGTAAATTGATCATACTGAAAATACTGATAAACTGTGCTAAATCCAAGAAATAAATAGTAGTACAATTACCAATAATGACATACATAGATGCTAATATGTAAAGATATTTTAAAAATAAAAATACAATAAAGGTAAACTAAACTAAGAGTCATGTACAAATATACTGAATATGAGTCTATGCGAGAGTTTATTAACCACGTGAGCTAATGTCAAATTCTAATATATATGTCCTATCGAGAGGATCCAATATACCTTGACAGGATATAAAGGCATAGCTACCATGATCTTTAAATTAATGACCAAACTGATTGGACTAAGTAATATAATGCTGGCGTGTAGTTAATATGCTAATAGATTATTAAAATTCAGCTAATATTAAAAGTTTGGTGACCAAACTCAGTGATAAATAATACCCTCAAATAGATAATATGCTAATAGCTTATTAAAATTTAATGTTAAAACAACTGGGTCATAGCTAGTTTCATAATTGAAAGTATTATAAAAGTCTTCATAATGATGCAATTTATTCTTATTCATAATAAAACTTTAATAGTTTGAAACATGCTTTAAAAACATAACTAAGACACATAAAACATACTAGAAATCAAGCTAATCATCATATACATATACTGTGTAACATTGAATAACTTAATAACTGAATACAAAGTTATGTATAGCTGAACTGAAACATAAGATGAACATAAATTGAGGAATATTGGAGCTTAGAAAAACTCACATACCCTAATTTGAGCAAATTGGGGTCCAAACTGTAACCTAGTTAGAAGGGTGCTAGTACCTTGCCAAGGGTACCAACACTGGCTAGTGTGGATTCACTAAACTGATATCCCAAAGGACTAGGATGTCATGCCTCAAGTTTTGGGTGACCCTTATATCCTATGTTGGTGCCGTAGTTCTGAAACTTAGGGACATTTACTCGAGGCTAAGTACTTCTCCTAACTGAGTGAAACTGAAAATTTATATATGCTCAATATAGTAATATTCTTAAAATAGCAATATATGGATAGTCTAAAGTGATCAAAATATGTCAAAGTGATACATGCATGAAATCTTAGGTATCGGGTGTTCATAACCTACCAGCTATGTCTAATTCAACTGAACATAATAATAGTTTAAGGCTGATCATAATAGAGAATTTAATGAAATAAAGTCCAAACTCAATGATTTATCAATAATAAGGAAATTCTTGATTCTGAGTATGAAAGAATGCTACTCTTATGGGAAACACATGCACTTATTGTTTTATTGCAAAAATAAAGTGAAGGGATTAATTAAACTCATATTTGACTTAGAACCCAAAACTATAAAAAAGCAAAAAAGTTGGGAATTGAGATGTTTTTGGGACTCAATGGATGAAAGTAGTCCATTGATAAAATCCCACATACATGGAGGTGGAAGCCTTGGAGAAATCCTTGGAATTTGTAGTTGAAGTTGTGAAACCCTAACTTGGCTTCGGAGAAGAATAATCACCCCATTTTCTTTATTCTAACTTATTTTTTGACATAATGAGTAATTTAAGGAAGTTAAGGCTTACATAATACCCTTGTGGAGGTCAAAAAGACTAAATGACCCCTTTTTAAATATGCACAAAAATCTAATATCAGTTATAATGACTAAGGTAAGGATTCCTTAGGTCATATAACGACTCACTTACAAAGAAGGTTGAAGCACTTGACAAATAGGGAGTGGTAAATATAGAAGAGAATAAGGATTAGACTTTGGGCCAATATTGTGGTACCATTTAAAAGTAGCATGGTTTTACTAAGCCCAACTATTCAGCTATTCCAGTATCTATAGGGTGCCCATCTAGGGTTAGCCATCAACCTTTTTGAGATGGCAACTGCTAGATACACCTTCATCCTCTTTAATTTCTAAGACTAAAGGACCCAAATACTTTGACTATGAGGTATCTAGGATAGATCAAATGATATTATGATAACATCTTTTCTGTACATCAATTGACTTAAAAATAACTTCTACTAATGTAGTTTTGGTATGTTGTGTTTATAAAGAAAAAAGTAGGAGATTTATGTAAGGTGGGCATGGTGGCCAAGCTAGGGTTGGATACTAGGACAACCTAGGTGGAGGAAAAGTTGGTTGAAAGAGCGCTAAAGTTGTAGGTGCAACGATTACGGTAGTGATAAGGTACATCTTTTTGCAGTTTTGGCTAAACCTGAGGTGGAAGCTTCCGATGTGATAATCACATGTACTATTCTTGTTTGTCGATGTATGGTTTCTATATTATTTGACCAAAACTCCACCTTGTTTGATGTGCCTATGAAATTTGCTATAGGCTGGGACTTAGAATGTGAATATCTTAATGCTCTCATATATGGGTCAACAACGTTTGGGGATTTTATGTTTGTGTTGATTAGTTTAATTATTCATGTCATATAATGTTTGTGTGTTTTAAGACCCTGCCAGACATAGTTATTCTAGAAATGGAAGAATTTGATATTATCTTAGGTATAAGTTGGTAGTACCCTCATCATGTTGTTCTTGATTTTTATAGAAAAATTATTACTATAGAGATTCTCAAGAACTAGAAGTTATGATAGGAGGTTACTTTTAAGCCTAATCCAATGAGGGTTGTGTCTACAAATTATGCACGGAAATTGGCGAAGAAGGGGTATATGATATTTTTAGCCAATCTTTTGTAAGATAAAACTGTGGTCCTTCCTATAATATCAGCTCCATTGGTATGTGATTTCCTAGAATTATTTTCAGATGATCATCTAGTTATGCCCCCAAATAAATAAGTTGACTATTGTATAGTAGTAGATTCAGGGACTAAACCTATTTCTATCTTTTTATACTATATAACACCTATAGAGTTGAAGACCAATTGCAAGAATGGTTAGAAAAATGAATTATTCACCAAAATGTCACTCCTTGGGGTACACTAGTGTTATTTGAAATAATTATGGAAGGCAGTATAAGGATATTCATAGACTACTACTAGTTCAATAAGGGCACCATTCATAATAAGTATCTCTTGCCTAGAATAAATGACATATTTGACTAGCTACAAGGACCGGCAATGTTCTCTATGAATAATTTAAGGTCGGGTTATCATCAACTAAAAATGAGAAAAGAGGGCATCCCAAAAACTTTTTTGTTAAATGGTTGCGGGCACTATAAGTTTATGGTTATGTCATTTGCTAGACTAGTGACCAATCTGCTTTCATAAGCTTGATAAATAGAGTCTTTAAGTACTTTTTGGATTTATTTGATACTGTGTTTATTAATGATATACTAGTTTATGCTAACAGTTAATAAAATCATGAAGCTCATTTACATACTGCATTGGCATTGTTGAAGGTAAAGAATTCATTGCTAAATACTTTTAGTGAGAATTTTAGCTATCTTTAGTATCTTTCTTGGGGAACATAGTTTCTAAAGAATAGGTCATGGTGGAACTACAAATTATAGAGGCTATTAAGAATTGGCCCATACTGATAAACGTGATAGAAATCCATAGATTTGAGGGGTTGATTAGTTTCTATCATAAATTTATTTAGGGGTTTGTGTCCATTTCTTCATACATAACCCACCTAACTCAAAAAATAAGTTTCTTTTGATTGGGATAACAAGTATGTGGAGATAATTCAAAATCTTAAAACTTTGATGACTGTTGCCCAAGTACTAACCCTTCCTATTGTGGATATGGATTTATTGTATTTTGTGATACCTCTTATTTTGGTTTAGGTGTTTTATTGATGTAGGATATAAATATGATTGCCTGTGCTTTCAGACAAATATAACATTATGAGAAAAAATACACCACCCATGACTTGGAATTAGAACACGATGTTCATTTTGAAAAAATGGATATATTATCTCTATAGGGTGAAGTGTGAGGTGTTTATAGACAACCACAACTTACAACAACTGTTCACCCAGAATGATTTGAATCTATGGTAGAGGATATGGATGGAGTTGATTAAAGACTATGGAATCTTAATTCTATATCACTAAGCTACAACAAATGTGGTGGCAAATGTACTAAGCTACAAACTACAAAGTATAATGAGTTTAGAATTGCTGGAGGTGTGCATGCGCCTATTATAGAGAGATATCTATAGTCTTTGGCTAACATTTTTCTAAGACATAAATAATGTTGCAAAGGAAAGGTATTTGTAATGCCCCGAATCTAGTACCCGAAATGCCACATCGTGCTGATGACCCCGAAGGACTATAAGCTAACCCATAACTGATATTTGTACCTGAACACTGCATTATATACTATGTAAATAAGGAAATAATTGTTGTAATGCCGCAAGGTTCAAAACCGAGACACAACATATATTAAAATATATCATCTATATGGGATATGAAATACCCAAAACAAAATAATAAACTGACTGAACATGATAGTCTAAAAAGCCTCTAACTATTTGAATAAGGAGTTGATGGGACATGTACCCAACTAACTTCAACTACTGAAATAAACTAAGTGCAGAAATGATAAGATAATGCTCATGTCCTCAAAGGATGAGGACTCATTGCTAACTCTGATTTTTGAGTACTGGAATGCTATTGATGCTTTGGAGCTCGTGCTTCTGAACCTATGGTATAAAACACCATAGTGCAAATACATTAGTATGATTGAAAATACTGGGATATATGTGAGGTAGGCTGAATGCAAAGGGTTCACATACATCAACTACACTAACTGACTGAGCAACATAAACATGAGAATATATGCATGAATACATAATAATTGTAACTGAGTTCATGATAACATGAGATACTGTTAAGGGTATAACTGAAATAACTAATATTGAGTGAGTGTATCTGACAGTCTAGTTTCTGATAGAACTAGCTGAGTTTTGTTGTATTATGAGGTGATTACATTTGACAGTCCTAATTTCTGTAGAACTATCTGAGTTCTATTACTGAGACTGAATGACTGTATCTGACAGTCCTAATCTCTAACTTAAACTATGGGAAGTAGTCATCTAATCGATATCCCCCAAAAAACTCAATATAGCTGTGTTGGGGTCCAAATTATAACCTCAATTGGAATGGTATTAATACCACACCACTGGTAAGGACAAGCTGTGGGTGACCCGCATCTGACTGTGTTCCCAAAAGAGAATGGTGGGACCCTCACCTTATAATGTTTATCCACCTCAAAAACCCTCATCTAACAGTGTTGATGTCTCAAGCTATTCTGGCTACATAGTTTTGGAATGCAAGGATGGCTTCTAAGAATCACGCCCTCATCTGACTATGTGTGTTCCCATCCTTGGGTTCACTCAGTGCTAATTCTTACTCCCATCTAAATAGACACTGAACGTGGATTACTGAACTAAACTAGACTTAATTAACTGAGTTTCCATTGACTGATGGAATAGTACTAAGATTACTGTATTATTAAGCTTTCCTGAGTCACATGATTGACTGAGTTCTATGGATCATGGCTTGACTGAGGATATCATGGAAATATGACATAACTCTAGGAACACAACTATATTTTTCATGTACAAGTACCCCCAGGACTCGATGGGAAGAAACTGACAAAGCATGACTTTCTTTAATACATGACAAACATCACAATCCATAATGCAATTAGTTGGAGGTTTCATGAATTACAAGTTCTAAAGAACCACAATAGCTACACATATATCTATAAATCCTTTACTATGACATTTCATCAAACACTTGACGTGCATAAACTTGTACCTGAATGAAGAATTCATATTATTATACTAGTATCGCACTTTTCCTTCACATAGGCATTTAGTCAAACACATGGGGAGTATGCCTTGGTTATACGATTATCAACACATCCAATAATCATGGATACATCAATTAACTTGTAAATTTAAGGAGGTTTATCATCATTATTATGAAAATCTTAATATACTAGAGTCAATCATTGGAAAATGTAATTTAAAACATGAATAAAAAACCCACACATCATGAACATGAATTTCAATTCTATTTAAATCAAGAACATATATAAACACAAAAATCTTGTATTTTGAAAAGAGATTATTGAGCTTCATGGGTGAAAGGGACCCATGAATCAACACATGACATACCTTGATACTTGATTTGGGAAGATTGATGAAGAATACTTGAGATTTTGAGCTTGAATTGGAAACCCCTTTTCTTGTTCTTGAAATAATTTAAGAGAAAAGAATGTATTTAGGTGAAATGGATGCTGAATTCAATTCTTATGGAGATTTGGGGTGAAGGGAAAAATACAAAAATACCCCTCCAAAACCATTTGGAAAATATTGAATTCTACGGCTGACCACATTGGGCTGATGTCGTCACATATGTGATAAGCCGTCAACTAATTTCATCACTTGATTCTAGAATTTATGAATTTCTGCCTAAAGCTAACTACATTAGCTGATAAGTCGTGAGATATGTGATAAGCCGTTAGCTAAGGTCCTCACTTAGTTAACAGGCTAACATGCTGGAGTAAACTGATATAACTTTTTACTCTAATATCAGATTTGGGCAAAATTAGTATCATTGGAAATATAATTCAATTATCTATCTGTTGGTGGTTTATGAGCTCAAAAATTCATAATATACTGAGAGATATTCTCATTTGAAGTTGAGTATACCAATATCCTTCCCAAGAATTTAATCGGTAAGGAATGTTTTGATACGCATAATAGCTAGGACGTATTTGAGACCTTAATTGACATCAAAGTTGATCATTAAAATACCAAAGAACCATGATGTACTATGTATAAACTTGGAATATGGTGGTAATAATGATTTGCATTTTGGGGGGTACTACAATATCTCCCCCTTAGAAACATTCGTCCTTAAATGAGACCGATTAGACTGAGAGAAATGATAACTAAAAGTACATACTGGACATGCACAACTGAAGCATGATTTCATAACTGAAATGACTAATGCGATGATTTTATGATATTGAACATGCATATCTGATGCAAGAATACATGACTGAGCTGACACATAAATGCATGACTGAATATGTAATTATACTTGGTACAAAGTTCATAATGAAATTCTGAACATGAAACTAAATAAGCTTAAGGAGAACTATTTCATTAAGCTAGGTCTGAGTTAGTAGGGGAGAGGTTAGGATACTTGGTATGCATGTCTACTTCTGCTTCCCAAGTAGCTACGTCAACAGACTGATTTCGCAAAAGAATTTTGACTTGAGGGACTTCTTTGTTCCTTAGTCTAAGAGTCTAATAGTCTAAGATTTCAACTAGAATCTCTTCATAAGAGAGACTATTTTGAATATCTACGCCCTTAACAGGGACTATGACTGCTTGGTAACCTATTCACTTCTTAAGCAAAGAGACATAAAAAATTGGATGCACTTAATCTAGATCTGAAGGAAACTCGAGCTCATAAGCTACCTTGACAAAATGACTGAGAATTTTAAAGGGACTGACATATCGGGGACTGAGCTTTCCCTTTTTGCCGATTCTCTTCACTCCTTTCATGGGAGAGATCTTTAGACAGATAAAGTCATTAATCTCAAACTCAAGATCCTTTACTGAGCACGCATGAATGGGAATGTGAGAACATATTTGAGTCTGTAACATATGACATGGACTTAGAATCATGAATAGAACTGAGCCATTTCATACATAGCTTACGGCTGAGATTGGAACTTAAGGGTCCACCTATGATTACCCACTACTCCAAGCTAGATTCCTTACATGAAGAGGGAATGGCATGTTTAGGCAATAAAAGTTTAGGGAATTATACTGTATCTCCCCCTTGGGACACTACCTCTCTCAAAGAATACTGACTTAGCTGAGATACTAAGGAGAGAGTGGAATGACGCACAGGGTACCCATGAATGTAATCACGGCTAAATATCTGGGATTTGAGACTTTCATAAAACATAAACTAAGTTGAACACGTAACTGCTTGATTGGTCCATCTTAGAATGGTTACATCCATGAAACTTTGAATAGTGCGTCTAAGAAGATAGAATAGGAAAATATGTGAACTTATCTGTCTAACTGTCGGACTGAAGTATTGATTATTCAAACTAATTCCTACTGACTGACTCATCTGATCTGCTGACCGACTGATGGCGGAGTACTTGACATGCAAGACTGAAATATACTAAGTCTGAATAAATGGTCTGAGAATATTGAGTTTTTATGAACATGAGAAAGGGACTAACTAAGTAACATGAGATAGCTGAGCATGAATTCATGAAATACTTATATTGTTTGAGAATGCAAGACCAGGCGTATAACATGATTTGAAAATATTCTGTAAGCTTAGGTACTGAAATACTGATAACATGCATAACTAATAACTGCATGCTATGGTCAAGCAAACCTAAAATTGTATTGTGGTACTGATATGATTTCTAAAGTGAGTTTGAGGCAGACACTATATCTAAGACTGTAGTAGAGACTAGAATTAGACTCATACTAGGATTGAATGCTGGTTTTTTATAATTGAGGTTTAGACTGGTAGAGAATACTAAATTCTGATGGCTAAGTAGTTGATAATTGAAAGCCATGATCTTGTAGGACTATCTGAGTCCTTTACTGCATACCAATTACTAAAATGAGGTTGTAACTAAGGTCTGAGGGATGGAATATCAACACACGGATTCACCGAAGGATGTAATCTGAGGGTATATGTGACATAACCTGAGTTTGGCTGATCACTAGGAGTGGAACACGAGTCATGTGGGCTGAGCATACAGTAAAGCAGGACATGAGTACTTGGGTTATAAGTTATATGACCTAATTCTAAAGGTTCTGTATTCATAGGACATGATCCACACTATTGAGTAAACTAGAACTCTATATACTAGGAACTCGAAACACATAATTCTGTTGAAGGTGCGTAAATATAAGTTGTGTTCATGGAACATGATTCGTACCACAGAGTAAACTAGGACTCCTTATTCTAGGAACTGAAATTATACATGATTTTCACTAATATGCACAAATATGTGAGCTGATCATGTAGCTGGCAGGTAGGACATAAATAGATATCATGATACTTGATGTGTTTTGACGATCTGTAATACTATTCTGAGATGTTTTGCATGATTATGTTCATTGCAGGAATAGATGAGGATGTCATTTATGAAGACTATGACGAATATGTCCAAGTACTGCTTGAACACATGGTTCATCAAGTCCATGAAGGCTTCTAGGGCATTGGTAAGACCAATGGATATGACTAAGAATTCAAAGTGACCATACAAATTTCGTAAAGCTTTCCTCAGAATGTCACATTCTCTAACTCTGGGTTGATGATAGCCTGATATGAGGTCTATCTTAGAGAAATAGTTGGCACCCTAAAGTTGCCGAAACAAGTCATTGATTCTGTGAAGTAGATACTAATTCATAACTATAACTTTATTAAGCTGACGATAGTCTATACATATACTGAGAGTGCTGTCTCTCTTTGGCACGAATAAAACTAGTGCACCCCATGGGAAAACACTAGGCCTAATAAATCCTTTATCTAAGAGATCATCCAATTGTTCTTTTAGTTCTGTAAGTTCTGCTGGTGCCATTCTATATGGAGGAATAGATAAAGGCTGAGTATTTGAAAGAATATCAATGTTGAAGTCTATTTCTCTTTCGGGAGAAACTCCGAGAAAATCATTGGGAAACACATCTGAATATTCATTCACTACTGAGATAGATTCAAGAATGGTAGTCTTAGATCTAGAGTCCTTAACATGAAAAAAATGCTAAACATATCCTTCATATATCAATTTCCTTGTCCGAAGGTAGGAAACAAGCTGACCTCTGAAAGAGGAAGTGCTAACCCTCTATTCTAGGACAGGTTTATTCGAAAATTAGAACTGGATGACTCTTCTTCTAGAGTCCATTGTGGCATTGTAGGAATAAAGCAATTTTATGCTGAGAATAACATCAAAATCAGTCATATCTAATACAACTAAGTCTGGTGAGGTGACTTTTTAAAATATCATGATCGGGCAGTTCCTGTATACCTACCTGGCTATAATGGTTATACCTAATGGGGTAGATACTGAGAACGACTCTTCTAGAATTTTGAAACTAACTCCAAAATCAATTGCTATATCATGAGTAACAAAACACAAGGAAGCACATGAGTTTAGAAAAGCTTAAACATGTATATAAAAAACCTGTAATGTACTAGTAACTATGTTAGGAGGATTTTCCTGATCGTACCAGCACTGGAGAGCATAAAAGTGGTTTGGGCATTTGCCACTAGTATCACTAGAGGTGGCACCCTGCTGGTTTGGGTGATCGGACTGAGCTGAGGAACGATTATGCTGACCTTGATAACCTGACTAGGGAAAATTTTTGACTGTATGGCCTAGCTTGCAATATCCAAAATAGACGTTGCTGCCAGCTATGCAAATACCCTAATAGTTCTTACCACAAGTATGACAAAGAGAGTGGGTTTGGGCATTGCTATCACTGCCCTAAGGTTTAGGGTCTGGCGCCCTATCCTTGTTGCCATCTCTAAATTTTGGAACTGGAGCACTGGCTGAAAAGGGGCGAGGACAAAAGCCTTCTAATTGCTCTGAGCTACTAATGAGTAAGATAAAGTGAGGGAGTCAGTTCTGGATTCACCATGAAAGGCATGCTTGTCCAGGGAATTTACCTGAACGGGCAAAGGTACTGACTAATTTACGATTCACCTTTTGTCAGCCCTTTTGGGTGACCTATTCTGAAAATAAAATGGAAAAATGGTTTTATACGGTGAGTCTACATTTGAGATTATGCTCACTGGCACGATATGAATACTAAAAGAAGGGAAACTGTTCTTAAAACATCTCATAGCCTCCTATCCATAAGTGTGATGCACGACACACCCATGCACAAAACTCTAATAGATACGGCAGTCAGATGTCTTAGGACACCATTGAACTTTAGACTTTGATACCAAGTTTGTAACAGCCCGAATCTGGTACCCAAAATGCTATACGGTGCTTATAACCCGAAGGACCACAAGCTAACCCTAATATCTGTACCTGAACACTTCATAATATACTGTGTAAATGCAGAAATAAAGGTTGTAATACTATAAGGTTCAAAACCGAGACACTATATCTAATAAAATATAACATCTGTATGGGGTATGAAATACCCTAAACAAACTAATAAAATGACTAAACATGATAGTCTGAAAAGCCTCTAACTATCTAAATAAGGAGTTTATGGGACATATCCCCAACTAACTCCAACTATTGAAGTAATTTAAATACTGAAATGATAAGATAATGCTTATGTCCTTGAAGGATAAGGAATCACTGTTGACTCTGACTGCTGAGTACTGGAATACTACTGATGCTCTTGTAATACCCCGCATATTTCTAAGCTAGGAAGTGAATAAGCATTCTTACATATGAAATCTCCTATCCTATGATTCATACTTGAGTACATGACTTACAATTAATATTCTAGTGATAGGATAGCTTATGATACATTAAGCATGTTCATATGAGTCACTTAAGGTAATACAAACTAAGAGTTTTTGAATCCATCAAGTTTTAGTGTTCGATTTTGCAAGGGTCATATTTGAAAAAGTATAATTTGATGTTAATGTGGTATTTTGGCTGGTTTAGACCAACCAAATTATAGAGAATTGAATTATCTTTCCAACGATACAAATTTTGCCTTAATACAATACCCAAGCAACAAGTTATGCCCATTTTCGTGAGAGACAGTAAGGATAGGCGATTGGTTAGGCGCCGCCCAACCAAACATAGGCGATTGGTTGGGCGGCTTAGGCAATCACTTGGTCATCATCCAAGAGCACTGAAAGAGAAAAACAACTAGGGTTGCATAACTGTAATACCCCGGGAAATTTTTCATTGAAATTTTTTGCATAAACATTTTGGGTTCTATCTTCTAGAATGAATTATAAATTTTTCCATGCGGAATGTCTTAAATTATAACCCACCATTGCGTATAGTATTGAATAATCCTTACACCGACATGTGGATCATCCGAAACGAACACCCGAGCAATGAGTTATAACATTCCGATTGAACCGTGAATAGTAGTGAACAATATAACGTGCAGGAAAAAGAACTGAGGCCTGGCGTATTTTTGCTCCAACTTTAAATGATCATAAATCCTTGCACATAACTATCTAGGTGATCTACTATATAACAATGGAAAGATCTTCGAGTCTTCTTACCAATGAAATTGGTTTCATCTAGTTTTTTTATTAGAGCAAAAAGTTATAGTCGATCTACTTAAGCCTATCAAAAGTGAATTTTTGGGTCAACTTCAAACGATCATAAGTCCTCATACACAATAATCTGGGTGATATACTATATATCAATGGAAAGATATGAGAGTCCTCTTTCTAATGAAATTAGTTTCATCCAATTTGGATATCGGAATAAAACGTTATGGTTGATCTACTTCAGACTATAAAAATAATCCACCAAAGGATAGATTCGAGAATTATTTGATTTTTAGGGGCATTTTGGTCATTCTCCATCACCCAAAATCCATCCAAATCCTATATTAAAGCCTATTACAAGCATTATATGTTATATTTCATCAAATTCTCTCAAAAAGAAAACCCTAAGCTCCTACATTCAACTTCAAGAACCTCCAAATTTCACCATTAATTCTACAAATTTATTCAAGATTCCAAGTTCCTAGTTCAAGAACATCAAGAACCTCCAAAGTTCACTATTAATTCGGCAAATTTATTCAAGATTCCAAGTTCCTAGTTCCAGAACTCCAAGAACCATCATTCAAAGGCATGATCAAGATCTCAAAAATGAGTATCGATCTAAAGTTCATCATTCAAGGTATGTGGGGTTTTTCAACAAGAACTCTCCGTCGTTCTGGTGCCCAAAAGTAATTTTCTTTACAAAGACATGATTTTTATTTGATTTTAACGAATTTGAAGCATGAACCCGTATCTTATGATGATTATAATAAAATCTTAATGTTTATCATTTTGAAAGATGAATTTACATGTGTGGAGATATAAAGTATGAATCTTGGACAATATTTATCATGATTTTGATATTTAGGTCATGAATCCCCATTGGAAATTGTGTTTTCTTGAGAAAGTTTGTGTTATAAGCACGTTGATGTTGAATATTTGAAATATTTTTAATGATTTGACCTTTTGGTCTTAATGGAGTTGTTTTGAACTTGAGTGTAAAAGCAACCCACAATGTGATTGATTTTGATAGATGGGAAGTATGGTGGTTCCTGATGTATATTTATATATTACTGAAATTGTTTTTTGGTGGATTATATTTGAAATGATCTGAGCTAAGTCCGGGAGAAATTTTTAGCACCAAGTGGGAGGTATAAAGTGACCTTACTTCCCTAGAACTACGTGCCCCCATAAGAGTGAGCATGAGGCTAATTTATATAGTAATCACTAGTTTGTGTGGATTTGATATCGATAGTCCGACTCTGATGGCAAGGATAGGATGGCTCTCCCCAAGGTGGGTTGCATGTTAGACTCCATGTAGCTCACATGGTTTATGTTGATTATAGGATCTCCCAGTGTGTGTGTGTTTCCTTATGTCTATGTTGAATGGTGAATTGATTTGAAAGTGGAATTGTGAAAGTTATTCTTTCGAAAGATTTAAATGATATTTACATTATGAGAATTGATATTCTTGAAGAACTGAAAGTGATTGAAAAATTATATGATGACTCACATGTGTTATTGTACTTATTTTATCCTCTCATGATTAAGATGATTTTCTTCGAGCTATGTGAGTCTTTCATACATCCTGCATTTTTCTTAAAATATTTATGATGATGATGTTTATACAACTGCATACACCCTTATATACTCGGTTCCTTTCCATGGTACTAACCCACATCTTTGGATGTGGGCTGCATTTTCTCAGAATGTAGGTTCAGGTGCTTAGTTCTAGGTTCGACAGTGATTCTTTAGGCACGCTATTCTATATTCTCTATCATGGTGAGTCCTCATGTTCTGAGGATGTGATGTCTGATGTTGGTTACACGGAATTATTTACATTTGATAACTGAGTATGAGTCAGTTGGGGCATGTCTCAATGGCTTACTGGTTTTATTAGTTTTCTTAGAGGCTTATTAGACTAGTATAGATGTTGGGAGTTGACTAATAAGTCGTATTTTGTTATCTTTCTGAAATTCTTTTATTCTTGGATGATGATTACTCTATTGATATTTGAGGGTTATTTATGGAAACCCCATTGATTTGTGTTGAACTAAATGAAAATGGATCAAAGGGTTAGCTTAGGGATACTCGAGCCTCAAGCACTGTGTGATGCTCGAGGACCCATATTTTGAGGCGTTACAAAATTGGTATCAGAGCCTAAGGTTTTAAGGTATCCTAGGGAGTCTGACAAGCCGCATTAAGTAGAGTCTTAATCGTTGGTGTATAGCGCGCCACATCTATGAGCAAGAGTCTACAAGGCATTTTAGAAAAAAGTGTGATTCTTTCTTTTAGAAGTCTATCATGCTTAAAGTGTCTCTCTCTGCTATTGTTTCGTGCTTTCCTCTTTCAGAAATATGTCGGCACGTCAAGCGAGAAGAAATAATGATGGTTTGGGAATTTTATGTCACCCAAGAGTCATTTTATCTCTTACCTTAAAGCTAGAAAGCTTATTTCCAAGGGGTGTATTTACTATTTGGTTAGAATCAAAGACACTAAGTCTGAGACTCCAACTCTCTAGTCTGTTAATGTTGTCAATGAGTTTTCTGATGTCTTTCCAGATGATCTCCTAAGGATACGTCCTGATAGAGAGATAGAGTTCGGGATTGATTTTCTTCCTAATAATCAGCCTATTTCTATTTCTCCTTACCATATGGCCTTTGCAGAACTTAAGGAGTTGAAAGAGCAAATCAAAGATCTACTAGATAAGGGTTTCATAAAGCCCAGTGTTTCTCCTTGGGGTGCTCCTACGTTGTTTGTGAGAAAGAAAGATGGCTCTTTGTGTATGTGCATTGATTACCGCCAACTGAATAAAGTCACTATAAAAAATAAGTACCCCCTTCCGATAATAGATGATTTGTTTGACCAATTGCAAGGTGCAAGTTATTTCTCAAAGATAGACCTTCATTTCGGCTATTATCAACTCAAATTTAGGGAGTGTGACATCCCGAAAACCATTTTCTGAACTCGTTATGGCCATTTTGAGTTTCTTCTTATGTCTTTCGGGTTAACTAATACCCCAGCAACTTTCATGGACCTCATGAATCGAGTGTTCAGACCATATCTAGATATGTTTATCATAGTGTTCATCGGTGATTTACTGGTGTACTCCTGTAGTGAGGATGAACATTTTGATCATCTCCGAACTGTCTTGCAAACCCATAGAGATCACAAGTTGTTTGCCAAGTTCAGTAGGTGTGAGTTTTGGCTAAGGTCAGTTGCTTTTATAGGTCATATCATTTCTTCTGAGGGTATTAGAGTTGATCCCCAAAAGACCGAAGCTATTAGAAATTGGCCAAAACCTATTTCTC
This sequence comes from Capsicum annuum, assembly GCF_002878395.1. Taxonomy (NCBI): domain Eukaryota; kingdom Viridiplantae; phylum Streptophyta; class Magnoliopsida; order Solanales; family Solanaceae; genus Capsicum; species Capsicum annuum. The sequence goes on along the minus strand of NC_061118.1, from coordinate 27,824,680 downwards.
CAACTGATATCCAAAGTTTCTTGGGTTTAGCTGGCTATTACCACCATTTTATTAAGGGTTTCTACTCTATAGCGTCTCCTATGACTCGGTTGACCCAAAAGAAAGTGAATTTCTTGTGGTCTGAATCTTGTGAGAAGACTTTTCAGAAGTTGAAGACTCGACTCACTTCAGCCCCTGTTTTAACTTTGCGTGAGTGTCCATGGGTAGTGTTTCGCATGTGGTAGAAGGTAAGAAAGAGTTGGCTCATGATGTACATCGTTTGGCTAGATTGGGGGTTAGGTTGTTTCACTCTGGTGAAGGTAGTATAGGGGTTCAGAGTAGTTCCGAATCCTCCTTGGTTTCGGAAGTAAAGGAAAAGCAATACTTAGGTACTAGTTTGGTTAGACTAACGGAGTCAGTCAAGGACCAAAAAGTAGAGGTTTTCTCCAAAGAAAGAGATGGTGTATTGAGATTGCAGGGTAGATTGTGTGTCCCAAATGTTAATGATCTGACACAGAGGATTATGGCTAAAGCGCACGGGGCACGATATTTTATTCATCCTGGTGCCACCAAGATGTACTGAGACTTGCGGGAAATCTATTAGTGGAGTGGCATAAAGAAAGATATAGCAACATTTATAGCTAAGTTTACAATATGCCAACAGGTTCAGGTTGAACACCAAAGACCTAGTGGTATGATGCAAGAGTTTAGTATTCCCACCTGGAAGTGGGAAGAGATAAATATGGACTTCGTGATTGGTTTACTTCATTCTCGATGCCATCATGATTCCATTTGGGTTGTGGTTGATAGGTTGACTAAGTATGCTCATTTTTTGCCTGTTCATACTTTATATACTGCCGAGGATTAGGCTAGATTGTATATCCAAGAGCTAGTCAGAATGCATGGAGTTCCCTTGTCTATCATTTTGAATAGGGGTACTCACTTCACTTCGCAGATTTGAAAAGCTTTTCAGAAGGGTCATGGTACCCAAGTACTTTTGAGTTCTGCTTTTTATCCGTATACCGATGGTCAGGCTGAGTAGACCATCCAGACCTTAGAGGATATGTTGAGAGCTTGTACACTTGACTTTATGGGAAGTTGGGATGATCACTTACCGTTGATAGAGTTTTCTTACAATAACAGTTTCCACTCTAGTATTGGCATGGCTCCGTTTGAAGCCTTATATGGAAGTGTAGATCAACCATAGTTTGGTTAGAGGTGGATGAAGCAGCTGTGAGTAGTCCTGATTAAGTATTTAATGCGATGGAAAAAGTTAAGTTGATTAGAGAAAGGTTGAAAACTGCGCAGAGTCGTCAGAAGTCATATGCGGATGTTAGAAGGAGAGACCTTGAGTTTGAAGTTGGTGACCTAGTGTATCTAAAAATTTCACCCATGAGGGGGGTGAAGAGATTCGGAAAGAAGGGGAAGCTTAGTCCCCGTTATAGTGGTCTTTAAAAAATTCTTTGCCATGTTGGTAAGGTAGCTTATGAGGTTAATTTGCCTTCCGAGTTGTCCTCTATTCATCCAATATTCCATGTCTCCATGCTTAGAAAGCATATTAGCTATGTTGTGGTAGTGGATTTCTCTAAGAGTACTGACATTCAAGAAAATCTAACTTTTGATGAGATTTCTGTTGAGATTCTTGATTTCAGTGTCCGAAGACTAAGGAACAAAAAAGTTCCCTTGGTCAAGGTATTGTGGTGAAACCAATCTGTTGAGCGTGCTACTTAGGAAGCTGAGGCGGATATGCGATCCAAGTACGCGCACCTATTTTCCATGAACTCTGATCAAGCTGAAGGTACCGTTCTTTCCTAAATCATGCACTTTTGATAAAAGTTGCAGCAGTTCAACTTTCATTTATTATGTGTTCAGCTGTAGTTTCTTGAATTTATGCATTCTATACTGCATTTGGAGTGAGAAATGATGTGGTGATGAGTCTAACGAATGGTTTCAGCTGTATGCTCTATTCCCTATCTAATCTTGGCATATCTAGCGTTATTCGAGGTTGAATGTTTCCCAGGGGGGATGATGTAATACCCCGGGAAATTTTTTGTTGAAATTTTGTGCGTAAACGTGTTGGGTTCTATCTTCTAGAATGAATTATAAATTTTCCCATGCGGAATGTCCTATATTATGACCCACCATTGCTTAGATTATCGAATAAGCTTTCCAACAATATATGGATCATCTAAAACGGACACCCGAACAACGATTTATAACATTCCAATCGAACCGTGAATAGTAGTGAACAGTAAAACGTGCAGGAAAAAGTACTGAGGCCTGGCGTATTTTTTCTCCAACTTTAAATGATCATGACTCCTTGTACATAATGATCTGGGTGATTGACTATATATCAATGGAAATTTGTGCGAGTCCTCTTTCCAATGAAATTTGTTTCATCCAATTTATCTATCGGATCAAAAAGTTATGGTTGATCTACTTTAGGCTATCAAAAGCAAATTTTTAGGTCAACTTCAAATGATCATAAATCCTCATACACAATAATCTGGGTGAGATACTATATATCAACAAAAATATATGGGATTTCTCTTTCTAATGAAATTGGTTTCATCCAATTTGGATATCGGAGTAAAACGTTATGGTTGATCTACTTTGGACTATCAAAACAGTTCATCAAAGGATAGATTCAAGAATTATTTGATTTTTAGGGGTGTTTTGGTCATTCCTCCTCACCCAAAATCCGTCCAAACCCTATATTAAAGCCTATTAGAAGCATTATATGTTATATTTCATCAAATTCACTCAAAAAGAAAATCCTAAGCTCCTACATCCAACTTCAAGAACCTCCAAAGTTCACCATTAATTCTGCAAATTTATTCAAAATTCCAAGTTCCTAGTTCAAGAACCTCCAAAGTTCACCATTAATTCTGTAAATTTATTCAGGATTCCAAGTTCCTAGGTCAAGAACACCAAGTACCATCATTCAAAGGCATGATTAACATCTCAAAAATGATTGTCGATCTAAAGTTCATCATTCAATGTATGTGGAGTTTTTCAACAAAAACTCTCTTTCGTTCTTGTGCCCAAAAGTAATTTTCTCTACAAAGGCATGATTTTTATTTGATTTTTACGAATTTGAAGTATGAACCTATATCTTATGATGATTATTTTGGAATCTTGATGTTTATGATTTTGAAAGATGAATTGACATGTGTGGAGATATAAAGCATGAATCTTGAATGATATTTATCATGATTTTGATATTTGCGTCGTGAATCCCCATTGGAAATTGTGTTTTCTTGAGAAAGTGTGTGTTATAAGCATGTTGGTTGAATATTTGAGATAATTTGAATGATTTGGCCTTTTGGTCTTAATGGAGTTGTTTTGAGCTTGAGTGTGAAAGAAATCCACAACGTGGTTGATTTTCATAGATGGGAAGCATGATGGCTCCCGATATATATTTATATATTACTAAAATTGTTTTGTTATGGATTGTCTTTGAAATGATCTGAGCTAGGTCTGAGAGAAATCTTTAGCACCGAGTGGGAGGTATAAAGCGACCTTTCTTCCCTAGAACTACGTGCCCCCTTAGGAGTGAGCTTGAGGCTGATTTATATAGGGATCACTAGTTTATGTGGATTTGATATCGATAGTCCTACTCCGATGAAAAGGATAGGATGGCTCTCCCCAAGGTAGGATGTATGTTGGACTCCATGTAGCTCACATATTTTATGTCGATTATAGGATCTTCCACTGTGTGTGTGTTTCCTTGTGTCTATGGTGAATGGTGAAGTGATTTGAAAGAGGAATTGTGAAAGTTATTCTTTCGAAAGATTTAAATGATATTTACATTTTGAGAATTGATATTCTTGATGAACTGAAAGTGATTGACAAATTATATGATGACTCACATGTGTTATTGTACTTATTTTATCCTCTTATGATTATGATGATTTTCTTTGAGCTATGTGAGTCTTTCATACATCCTACATATTTCTTTTAAATATTTATGATAATGATGTTTATACAACTACATACACCTCCATATACTCGGTTCCTTTCCATGGTACTGACCCATATCTTCGGATATAGGCTGCATTTTCTCAGAATGTAGGTTTAGGTGCTTAATTCTAGATTCGACAGGGATTCTTCGGGTACGCTGTTCTACATCCTCTGTCGTGGTGAGTCCTCCTGTTCTGAGGATATGATATCAGATGTTGGTTTCACAGAATTGAATACATTTGATAACTGAGTATGAGTCAGTTGGGGCAGGTCTCAATGGCTCGCTGGTTTTATTGATTTTCTTATAGGCTTGTCAGACTAGTACAGATGTTAGGATTTGACTAATAAGTCATATTTTGTTATCTTTCTGAAATTAGTTTATTCTTCGATGATGATTACTCTATTGATATTTGAGGGTTATTTATAGAAAACCTGTTGATTTGTGTTGAACTAAATGAAAATGGCTTAAAGGGTTATCTTGGGGCTACTCATAGCCTCAAGCACCGCGTGACACTCCGGGACCCGTTATCTGGGGCATTACAGTAACTAAGCTTGAAGATCCAATTTCAAGGAAATTCCTCAGTCAATCATCAAGAATCTTCCTTCTAAGGTATGCGTGAGTTGATTCATGGACTCCTTTCGTCCATGAAGTTCAAGAACCATCTTCTAAATTTTGTATTATGATGTTTATGTTGTTGGTGGTTGATGTTCATGTGGTTGGAGTTTGATGAAGCCTAAGATGGGATCTTTGTATGTTTATTGTGAGGATATGGCGGTATTTAACATATAAATATATGAAATTTGTGGTTAAATATTTATAATCTTGATGAATCTACCTATGCCTAAGATGTGCATATAAGGTGTTTGTGAAAATACCTAAGGGAATAGAAATCATGCTTTTATGACATAATAAGTCCTAAATGACTATTCCATATTCTAAGTTTATGTTCAACGTGATCCCCGTGCTATTGTCTTGAATTGAAGAAGTTGTATGAGATGCTCGTGATATTGTTGCGATATGGAATGACCATGTTATTGAAGCAATGCAATCATGTACATGTTGTGTGCATTCCCGATCATGTGATAGTTTGTTGAGAATCATTCTTAATATGAAAGTCTTACTTATGATATTGTGAATTGTGGACTCAAATCTTGTGATCAAGTCATGTCATGTGTGTCTGTTTCCCCCTATCGAGTCCTAGGGTACTTGTACCCGAAAACTATAGTTGTATGTGTTCCTAAAGCCGTGTTATGTTTCACGATATCTGAACTCAAGCTAAGATTCCATAGACTTCGGTCAATCATGTAACTCAGGAAAACCTCATGATCTTAGTCAGTTGTCAGATATCAGTAACATCCTGCCAGTCAACAAAATTCCATAAGATTAATTCATGCACAGTCAGTTATTCATGTCCAGTCCCTCCAGATGGGAGTAGAGGTTAGCATCGAGCGAACCCAAGGATGGGAACTTACCTGCCAGTTCAGGATGTGATTCTTAGTAGTCATCATTGTGTTCTAGAACTACATAGCCAGTGTAGGTTGAGACATTTTAACCCATCAAATTAGGGTTGATAAGGTAGCTTAACCCTTCAGTTTAGGGTTGCCACCGTTCTCAATGAGTACCTACCAGATAAGGGTCACTAACAGGCTATCCTTACCCGTGGCACGGTATTCACACCCCTCCAGTTGGGGTCGAGATTGGACCCTAGCTTAGCCATAACGGCATACATGGGGCATGTCGGTTAAACATTACCTCCCATAGTTTCAGTATCAGTCTCAGTAAATGAACTCAGGGCGTTTTTCAGATTTTAATATATATAGGACTATCAGATACAGTCGTCTATGTTATCAATTGTAGTATCAATCATGACTATTTTCAGTAAACCATGTATTAGCTTACTAGTCATGCTATCACGTATTCACGGTCCCAGTTTGTATATATGTGTGTTTGTACTCCCACGTTCATATTAGTCAGTCAGTGTTGTTCATGCATGAAACCCTTTACGTTCAGCATACCTTCCTCATATACTCAGTACTCCAGTTGTACTGACGTATTTGCGCTATAGTGTTTTCTTTTTATGTTAAACCATAGGTTCTGAGACACGAACTCCAGCCCAGTAGTAGCAGTAGTATTCCAGTCGCAGAGACACAATGAGTCTTTATTGATTCGAGGACAATATGATTTGATACATTTATTTATTTCTTCAGTTCAGTTTTATGGAGTTAGTTGGAGACATGTTACTTTAACTCCATATTCAGATAGTTTAGAGGCTTTCAAATTTACGTTCAGATTGAGTTGTTTTGGGTATTTTCACCCACATGATTTTATTCAATTGAACCTTATGGCCTTACAGTTCTATGTATTCCGTATTATTATATTATGATTTGAAGTATACAGGTACAGATATCAGTCATGGGTTAGCTTGTGGTCCCTTGGGGTCATAAGCACCGTGTAACATTCCAGTTCAGTGAATCGGGGTGTTACAAACTTGGTATTAGAGCCCAAGGTTCAATAGAGTCCTAGAAAGTTTGAAAGCTGAATCTAGTAGAGTCTTGTACATGGGTGAGTTGCGCGCCACATTTATGTACAGGAGGCTAAAAGATGTTTTAGGAACAGTCACCTTTCTTCATTATTCATGTCATGCTAGTGATCATAATCACAAGTTAAACTCTCAGTCTAATCCATTCTTCTCTTATTCCAGACCATGGCCCCAAAGAGAAGAAACTAGCAGCTTCTCAGCCTGAAGTTCCTTTGGGCGAACAAGTTTCCCATGCGGAGTTTAGAGCCGCATTTACCACACTTGCTCAGTTTGTGGCTGCACAGAATGAACGGCCACCAGTCATTTCGGCCAATCCAGTGGCCAATCCCATAGCTGCTATGGTTCGAGACTTTACCCGGATAAACGCTCTATCTTTTCATGGATCTAAGTCTGATGAGGACCCTCAGGAGTTCATTGACCAAGTCCAAAAGGTCATTGACATCATGGGTGTTACTTTTATTGAGAGTGCTAAGTTAGTCGCATACCAGTTACCGAATGTTGCACATGATTGGTACAAACAGTGGAAGTCTAAGAGATTAGATGATACAGGCCCTATCGAGTGGGAGGAATTTGTCACGGCCTTCTTAGACAGATTCTTTCCCCAAGAGCTGAGAGAAGCCAAAGTTCTTGAGTTCATCAACCTCAGGTAGGGAAATATGACGGTTAGGGGGTATTCTCTCAGATTTACTCAGCTAGCCAGGTATGCTCCACATGTGGTTGCAGACAATAGAGCTAAGATGAGCAAGTTCATTCAGGGGTCAAATTGTTTCCTACCTTTGGGCAAGGAAAACGATTTTAAGGGGTATGTGTATCATCTCGTGCATGTTAAAGATTCCAGTTTTGAATCTCTCACCCTCGAAACAGACCCTGTTGTTAATGAATATTCAGATGTCTTTCCCGAAGATCTTCCAAGCATTTCGCCCGAAAGGGAAATAGAATTCGACAAAGACCTTCTTCCGAATACTCAACCTATTTCTATTTCTCCATACAGAATGACACCAGTAGAACTCAAAGAACTGAAAAATCAGTTGAAGGATCTCTTAGATAAGGGATTCATCAGACCCAGCATTTCCCTATAGGGTACGCCAGTGTTATTCATGAGCAAGAAAGACAGTTCTCTAAAGATATGTATTGATTACCGTTAACTCAACAAGGTCACGGTCAAGAACAGATATCCTCTTTGCAGGATTGATGATCCAACTTCAGGGTGCCAGTTACTTCTCCAAGATAGACCTCATATGAGGCTATCATCACCTCAGAGTTAGAGAATGTAACATTCCGAAGACAGCTTTCTGTACTCAATATGGTCTCTTCGAAATTTTAGTTATGTCATTTGGTCTTACCAATGCCCCTGCAAATTTTGTGGATTTGATGAACCATGTGTTTAAGCAGTGCTTGGACATGTTTGTCATAGTCTTTATAGATGATATTCTGGACATAGTGTGATCATATAGACCATCTTATGATTGTTCTTCAGACACTCAGGGATCATCAGTTATTTGCTAAGTTCAACAAGTGTGAATTTTGGCTGAGATCCGTAACATTCCTAGGCCATATTATTTCTGGTGATGACATTAGAGTAGATCCTCAGAAAACTAAGGCAGTAAGAAACTGGCCCAAACCCGTATCTCCATCATATAGTAGGATTTTCTTGGGTTTGACTGCCAATTACAGACGGTATTTTGAGGGATTTTCTTCTATTTCATCTCCCATGTCCAAATTGACTTAGAAGAAGATTAAGTTTCAGTGGTCAGATTTATGCGAGAAGAGCTTTCAAGAGTTGAAGACTCGACTCACCTCAGCTTTAGTTCTAGCTATTCCAGATGGTTCAGACGGTTTTGTAGTCTATTGTGATGCATCTAGAGTGGTTTTAGGTTGTGTCCTCATGCAGTATGGTAAGGCCATAGCCTACGCCTCCATACAGTTAAAGCCACATGAGAAGAATTATCCTACTCATGATCTTGAGTTAGCAGCAGTAGTTTTTGCCTTAAACATTTGGAGGCATTATCTCTATGGAGTTCGTATAGATGTCTTCAAAGACCATAAAAGCCTCCAGTATGTCTTTTCCCAGAAAGATCTCAATCTTAGCTAGAGAAGGTGGTTAGAGCTCTTGAGGATTATGATATGAGTGTTCTTTATCATCCGAGAAAGGCCAATGTTATTGTCAACGCGCTCAGTCGACTCCCCATGGGTAGTATTTCTCACATTCAGGATAGTAAGAAAAAGATGGCTTAGGAGATCCATCAGCTTGCCAGACTAGGCATTCGCTTAGTTGATTATTCAGAGGGTAGTGTATGTGTTCATAGTAGGTCAGATTCATCTCTAGTTTCTGAGGTGATAGAGAAACATGATAGGGATCCTAGCCTTGTCAAGCTCAAAGATTCAGTTCAGAATCAGAAAGTCGAAGTTTTCTCCCAAGGGGGAGATGGTGTTCTTCGTTGTCAAGATCGTCTATGAGTTCCAGGTGTAGATAAATTGAGGCAAAGAATTCTTGCAGAAGCAGGAGATCTAATGGTGAAGTGGGATGAAGAGAGATGTTGCAGAGTTTGTGGCTAAGCACTCTATATGTCAGCAGGTTAAGATAGAGCATAGAAAACCTAGTTGTTCCATGCAAGAGTTCACCATTCCTACTTTGAAGCGGGAAGAAGTTAACATAGACTTCGTGACGGTTTTGCCTAGAACTCATCATCAGCATGATTCAGTCTGGGTCATTATAGATAAAATGACCAAGTCAGCACATTTTCTTCTTGTTCGTACTTCTTATTCCGTCGAGGATTATACCAAACTCTATATCAGGGAGTTAGTCAGGTTACATAGTGTTCTACAATCTATCATCTCAAACAGAGGTACCCAGTTCACTTTTTATTTTTGGAAAGCATTCTAAAAGGGTCTCGGTACCCAAGTCTGTCTCAACACAACATTTCATCTTCAGACAGATGGTCAAGAGGAGAGGACCATTCATACTCTTGAAGATATGCTAAGGGCGTGTACAATTGACTTCAAGGGAATTTGGGATGACCACTTGCCTTTAATTGAGTTTGCATACAACAATAGCTATCATTCTAGTATTCAGATGGCTCCATTTGAAGCTTTCTATAGTAGGAGATGTAGATCTTTGATTGTTTGCTTTGAAGTTAGTAAGGACTCAATCATAGGTACTGACTTAGTATTCGATGCCTTAGAGAAAGTTCAGTTGATCAGAGAGACTCCGGGCTGCTCAAAGCTGACAAAAGTCCTATGTAGAAGTTTTTAGAAAGGATCTCGAGTTTGAGGTCAATGACTATGTCTATCTTAAGATATCTCCCATGAAGGGAGTGAAGAGGTTTGGCAAGAAAGGGAAACTCAGTCCCTGGTATGTCGGTCCCTTTAGAATTCTTTGTCGCTTCGGCAAGGTAGCTTATGATCTTGATTTGCCTTCAGATCTAGCCTCAGTCCATCCAGTCTTCCATGTCTATTTGCTAAAGAAGTTCATAGGTGACCCAGCAGTTGTTGTCCCTATTCAGAGCATCGGCATTCAGAACAACCTCTCTTATAAATAGATTCCAGTTGAATCTTAGATTATCAGACTCGTAGATTGAGGAATAAAGAAGTCCCACCAGTTAAGGTTCTTTGGCAAAATCAGTCTCATGAGGGGGCAACTTGGGAAGCAGAAGCAGATATGCGTACCAAGTATCCTCACTTCTTCCCCGCTAATTAAGATGAAGCTCAAGGTAACAGTTGTCCTTAATCTTATTCAGTTTCACGTTCATGTTTCTAGTATAAAATTAGTACCTATTAACCATTTCATACTCAGTCATGCATTCATATGTCAGTTTTTTGTGCATCAGATATGCACGAGTTCAGTATGTTTAGCATGTCAATCATGAGATTAAGTTTCATTTCTTCATGTTTAGTTCATGTTCCATTGTCTTGTATCCCTTCTCAGTAAATTCTCATTCGAGGACGAATGTTCCCAAGGGGGAGATATTGTACTACCCCGTATGTTTCTAAGCTAGGAAGTGAATAAGTATTCCTACATATGAAATTAAGATCTAGAAACATAAACAAGGTAGGACATTGAATTAACTTTCTATTACCACTAGTCTTACCTTAATCTAATATCATATTAAGAAATTCTGGAAAATTTTCCTGAGGAATTATCAATTGCCAGTGACAACGACTCTAACAATGACCCATTGTAAAACATAATAAGTCAGTGTGTGGATTCATTGCTGATGAGTGGTGAGTTTTCCACTCATTTGCACTCATTTTTCATGCATATTACCCTTTTTTTATTGAATAAATGAGACAACATCTATGCATAGATGAACTAATACCCACTCTTTGCAGGCATAAAGTTAAGAAGACCAAAAGGTGTGAATTGGATCTTAAAATGATCCAAAAGGAGAAAGATAGTGCATTAGAAGGCCTGCAGTAGGTGACCCTTAGGAACTGTTGTCGTAAACCACTAGTCGTGGTCGTTAGTAGACAAGCTGATCATCAGAGAGCGATCACAGATAACAATCACATTGTTCACGGTCGCGGACAACCTCACGATATTGTGGTTATGCCAGAGTGAGTCCCTGGGCAATTTTGTAATTTTTTCTAGATAGATCCAAGGCTCTATACAAGAAAAACCCTCTCTGTTTAGGTGGGTACACACCTTAGAAGATGGTTTTTGAATTCAAAAACTTGAAACCCTAATTAGGAAAGCTGTAATTGACTTAGGAGACTTAAATTTCTTAGTTTCTTTTGTGAAGAATAAATTTTTTTGATAACCCACATGGTATGTTTCTCTTTAGTTTCTTCATGAGTAGCTAAATAATTTAGTTTTGGGATTATGTTGAATTAGTGTGTGATTATGTGTGGGTATTTTTTTGTTTGCATGGATTTTAGTTATTGCGTAATGGTTTCACCATTGCTTGAGCTTATAAGTTGGATTTTATGGGTGAAAACTCCAAATTTTTTAAATGGGTCTAAATGATGAAAGCTCTAAGCTCTAGAAACCCTTTGTCACCCTCGATCTAGGGACTTTGGTGAATATTAGGTAATGCATAACATGCTTGACGAGGGTTATTGGGGGACAAGGCAATTGTGAACACTAAGCCTTTGGGTTACTACCCTTTGAAATCTTAGAAATAAGTTTTTAGGGATTTTAATTCATGTTAAAAGCATCATCCTAGAAATATGGATGCTTGGTTGAGGTTTTGAGTGGTTATACAAACTCCACACTTGTTAGGTTCTCAAAAGAGCCAATTAGTGAGATCGTTGGTTTTTTTTAAAGATTGTCCTCAACGATCTTTAACTTAGCCTATCCATTAGTTAAAAACTAAATTCCATACCAAACCAACACTATCCCACAGGCTTCACCTATAAGGATATATAATCCCAAGATTTCTCCAAACCTTGAATTCAAATCACAGATATTGTCTACTGATTTCTTGCTAAAGGTTGTAATGGAAAAGTTCCCAAAAAAATCCCCAATTTTATTTTTCATGTCATTTATATTAATAATCGGGGTAATCTCTTAGTAATTTGACCACCTAGAGCGTTTGAATTCTATAGTTCACTCCTTGAAATTCAACCAAAATTCAAATTGGGTTACTTGACAACAACCGCCTCACCCCTAAATTATGTGTGAGTTGAGCATTATCAAAATGGCGCTATTATCATGGAGTGAAGTGTAGATTTCACTTATGTTGTGTTATTCTTACTTGGGAGTATCAGGAGTGTCACACATTATTATACTTGTTATTTTTTTAACTTTTGTAGGTAATTCTAGAATAAAAGGAACCATGAGTAAATGCACTAATCATGTGGAACCATCCGATAATACTTGGGGGGAGAGAAACTTAAATAATAGGATTCATGCGAGTGAAGACTGTATTCCATCTCATTATGGGGGCAGGACGTTCCATGTGACTAGTACCATGCTTTATGTGTTGCAAATAAAAGGGCTATATGGGTTCAATCATATGAAGACCCATATGTTCACTTACGGAACTTCTTGGAGGTTTGCACACCATTTAACATTCCACGCACCACTCAAGAGGCCTTTCAGCTTCGTCTATTCCCATTCTTACTAGCAGGTGAAGCATTGTTTTGGTTCCGTTAACTCCCTATGACTTCAATCAGTTCATGGAGTGAACTCACAAGGATTTTCTTATACCAATACTCCCATCCATACAAGGTCTATCAACCAAGAAATGAAATTGTTAATTTTAGACAAAGGTGAGGGGAACCACTTCTTAAAGTATAGGAGAGATTTCATCAGAGTAGCCCAATGCCCAAACCACGAGATTCTAGGGAAAACACTTCTTCAAATATTTTATTGGGAACTTGAACCTTTGAACCAAATGGTGATAAACAATGCAGCGGAAGGGTCTTTCTTAATCTTGCATTTCAATGAAGCTACCAAAATGATAAAAAAGGTAACTAATAAACATCGGGCATGGCATACCCGAGATTACAACATCTCCACTAGATCTTCACTCAAGATCATGCTTAGCAAGAAACAATAAAAGTGGGGCAATGAGCAAGAGGAAACCTTGCAAAAGATATTGACTCAACTTGAGCTCCTAAACAAGTATGTCATGGGTACTCCACTAAAATCCCATGTCAAGGTTGACGAAGAAATTTGGTATTTAGCAAACCCCTTGGAGAGTTCCCACCCGACCTACCATGGGAAGGGTGGGAATCAAGGTTGGGTAAATTAGGTTGATAGTAGTGTTTGGAGAGAATGGGAGCATGAAGATTGTTATATCGTGCCTCACCATGATCGGGATTCAAACAATGTGTCAAGCTCCATTGACGCCGATAGAGGTAGAACAGGGGATCTCCTTGCCAAAATTTTGAACAAAGTTGAGGGAATAGACAAAATGGTCTAAGAATTAAAAGAAGACTTCATTTCACTCTCTAAAATGGTAGTCTCTCATTCGGCCTCTATTAAATAATTGGAAAATCAAATGGGTTTCGTCGTCGGGCATCTAGACACTATACCTAAGGGGAAGTTCACTAGTGGCACAATCGCCAACCTTTATAACCAAAATCAAATCTTGACGATGTGTGCAGAGGGTAAAAAGATAAAGGAACAGCATATAATGGAGGACTTAGGCATAAAAATGCCCAACACCCGATAAAAGGAGAAATTGTCCCAAAGTCTAATCGACAAAGAAAAGAAAGAAGTGGAAAGCATTGTTGGACAATTAATTGATGTAGGAGAGTTTGATAAGTGGGGTCCTATGGACCCTCCTTGATAAATTAATACATTCCAACGCCGTGCCATAATGGTAACTAAGGCACTATGTGGGAGGTAACCCACAAATGCCACGAAGATGGATTGTATCCTTTTTATCATATTTTTATAGTTTTGATGATTAGTTTTCTCTTATGAATAACTCATGCATGTGTGACACTAAGGAGAGCTTTCCATAAGCTTAGAAAGAAAGAACTGTGCATAATTTGAGGTGAAAGCCAATCAAATAAGTAATAACCTTCAAGTGCGTAGAAAAGATGAACAGGGGAAATACAAGGTAGCAAACATACCCTTGGTTATCGCGACTACGGTCCTTATGCACGATCATAGTTACCTGCCTGTCTGCGATCGCAGTTAGTCAACTGCGATCATGGGAACAGAAGCTTGTTGATTCATCGACTGCCTCCCTAATTTACTCACACTCTCGCTCAAGTTCTTGCATGCAGAAATGATCTAATATCAAGATAATTGGTTATGATGCAAAGTCTGAAAAGAATAGCAGCATTTGATTGAGTTTCAGGGAGCACCCTTATCTCTTTATTAGCTTTGATTATTCATGTAGTAGGGACATTGCAACCTTTTCAGTTGGGGGTGTTTTACTGTTCATTTTATTTGGTCTTGTATTATTGATAATTTTGCACAATTTCGTGTTCTTTTGGACCATTCTTATTGTGATCCTTATTTGGGTTGTAATATTTGGGCAATCTGATGGTGTTCACATTTGCATGGATTAACTATTTTGTTCTTAGTTGGCTATTTAGCCTAAATTTCATTGGATGATCTTTGCCTTCATGATTTAGTTTCCAACCATAGGTGTAGGGGAAGTCTGATTACCCGTGGCATCACGGCCTTAGAATGCAATAGAAGTCCGAGTACCTATAGCATTGCTAATTTGAGGTTGCATTAAGATCCATTGGTGAAGTCTGAGTAACCATATGGTGGTTCGCCCATACTATGAACTTCAATGTACGATGATAACTTGGATGGTTTCCATGATTAGGAAATCATATCTGGTGCAGATGCAAAAGCAAACAACCCCCTCCGACCAAAAATATCAGAATATCTGAAGGCATGGGCGTGAGCAATTTTGTGATGAAAATTTTCCCTATTCCTATGACTCTAAAATTTGTCTTTGAAAAAATAATGAAAACTACATCTTTGTTCCAAACGAGTAGAACAATTAAATCCCCTTAAAGACATTTGCATGGCATGTGAGTGAGGTTAATTGGCTCCATCTCCTGTGTACTTGTACTATCTAGAACATACCCACATAGTATTTCAAATATAATTTTTGATTGTTCTTGGTTGGTAAAATGATCATAGGCCATCTTGTGATTTTGGAAGTACACTTTAGCCTAAATAGCCTACCAAAATATAAGAGTTACCCCAAGTCACCCTTTCGAGCCTTTTGACCTTTCTTTTGCAAGCATATTACAAGTTGTGATCCATTTATTCATTCACTCTTGAACCTTATCCTTCTTCACCTTGAGAAAATAAATTAAGGTTAAATGACTAAGTTCGGGGTGGTGGAAACAGAAAGAAGTATAGTTGGGCCACGATGTCTGAAGAAGGTCCCAAAAATCTTGAGAAAGCGAAGCTTGTTGGATTTGAATAAGAAAATTATCCCATAAAGGAAATAAAGGCTTTATCTATATGCAAATTAAAAAAAGTTGGGGAAGAAGATAAAAAGAGGGAAGTGGGAAAGCCAAGGAAAAGCAAAGGTAGGCGAAGTAGTAAAGTGAAATAAAATGGCCAATTAGTGAAGAAAGACAAGATGAATATGTAGAAGTACAAAGAGGGTGTATCCTTGTGTTCCTAAGTTGATCTCCTACCCTAACCTAAACCTACATTATAAACTGAACAAGACATTTGTGATTCCCAACATAGTGTAGTTATTGTAGAGGTGATTGAAAATATGGGCAATCCCATGGCATGGCTGTAACGCCCCGAGTCTACACCCCACATGCTACACGGTGCTTACGACCCTAAAGGTACACAAGCTAACCCATAATTAATATCTATTGTGAGCACTGAATTATCACATAGTAATAATAATAAGAATAATGAGATAAATACAGAAATAAAGCTGAAGTCTCCATAAGGTTCAAGACTAAAAACAGAGAACTGAATACTGATAAGTAAATACTAAAACCTGAATATCTGTCTGAAAATACTCTAGTTTGAAAAGCCTATAATTGAACTATCTGGATGTGGACTTAATGGGACAAGCCCCCAACAAACTCCAACTACTAAAGTACAGATAAAATGATAACTAAAATAAAAGCATGCCCACGATAGATGAGGACTCACTACTGAATTTGTTGTTGATAATTTGTGCTGCTAAGTGTGGTCAGGAGTTTGTGCATCTGAACCTATGATATAAGACATCATAACACAAAAGAAAGGTACGCATCAGTAATTTCAATATACTGGTATGCTAAGTGAGGTAAGGTTAAATGCATGGGTTCATATGTATGAATAATAACTGGCTGAGGAACATGAATATAACTGAATTATCCAATACTGTGCATATATCTATATATACTATGTCTGAGATCACAGAAACACTGGATACTAAGTTCTGATAATTGAATAACCTATATCAGAGTTCAGTAATAACTGTATTACTGATATTTGGGTGATTATTTCAGATAGTCTTGATTCTGTAGATCTGAACTGAGTCCTATACTGAGTTAGGTGACTATGTCTAACAGTCCTGATTCTGTAGAACTAAACTGAGTTCTATACTAAGACTGAAACTTAAATTGATAGAGATAATCATCTAACTGACATTACCCTCTCTAAAATTGTAACCCCAGCTGGAAGGGTATTAGTACCGTGCTAAGGGTAAAGACAAGTTGAAGAGTCACCCTCATCTTGTAGGTGCTCTATCCATGAATGGTGTACCCTCAACGGGCAGGTATAACACCTCATCAACCCTCAACTGGCAGGTTAATGTCTCAATCTACATTAGCTACGTTGTTCGAGAATACAAGGACTGCTTTTAATGATCACACCCTCTATTGGCAGATAAGTCCCTATCCTTGGGTTCATTCTTTGCTGAATCTTACTCCCAACTGAATAAACCCTAAGTTCTTTTCTAAACGGTACTAGGCTAGACTGAACTGTTACTAATCCTGTTAACTGACTGAACTGGACTGATTTTAATGAGCTCTGTTGTCTTGGTAAATATACTAAGTTATGTATTGACCGAATACTACTAATCGTGATACTACTGAGACTGTTCTGTAACTACTATAACTCTAGGTAAGCAGCTAGATTTTCGGGTATTGAATACCCCCAGGACTCGATAACATGAAAATTAAAACATAGCATAAACTTGAAAAGCATAACAATGCTCAATTGCTCACAACTAGTTAATAAAGGCATTCTATCAAACGCTTGTAAGATATAAGCTTTCACATTTGGTACTATGTCATGATTTTCAGATTTAGTTCACATGAGCAATTTATCAAGAACTTGGGGAAAATAATCTCTGCACATGATACTAAACAACATGTAGGCATCATAATTTCAAATTCCAATTCAAAATTAAAGGCTTTTAATATGAATTCACATGATACTACACATATGATAAATAATTTCACATGGAACTTGGAATAACCATGGATTAGAACACAATTAATATCATATTCATGAAGACACTCAAATCCCCCATGGAATTCATGAAATCAATTAACTTGTAGTTTAAAAGAGTTTCTTTAACTCCAAGGGTGGAAGGAAACCCTTGGATGAACACTTCACATACCTGGATGCTTGAATTCGTGAAGATTAATGGGTTGTTCTTGAAGATTTACTCTTGAAATTAAAAGCCCTAGTGTTTGTTCTTGAGTAGCTTTGAGTAAATTTGGAAGAAAGTGAGAAATATAGCCTCTAGGGCCATTTGATTTTATATTTTAGGGCTAAAAATGGGTGGGATAGTGAACCAAATACCCCTTTAGATGCGGATTTTTAATGACTAAAAACATGTCCAGTAATGCACAGACCTACACTCCGCGTCCATGGAATCAACGTGATGACAAATGCACCACATCAAGTTTGCGTTGGTTCACTGGAATTGCAATGAATGCTAGGGAAAAAATTAACTATCAATGTGACAGGCGACACATCTAGTTTGCATTGACTCACTAGAATTTGGCATTAGGAGCTGAGAAAAATATTTATCTACGTGATAGGTGATGCGGCTCAACGACATTGCATGATCCTCTATTTTGGATTTCCAAATATTCCTCAAATGATGTTTGAAAAATCCAAAACTTACCCAACGTGACCTACTGTTATTTCTGCTCATGAATAAACCTAAAAATTGATACTTTAAGGTCACAAGGGTCATGAAATAGGATCGTCAACTTGCGAAGGCTAAAATACTCCTATGTAGAAACACTTAGATGAAATTTTTTTTAATTCTAAACCTCTTTTCAAGCTTTAACGGACTGAGTTAAGCTTAGAATTTTTTGGGGTCTTACAATATCTCTCCCTTGGGAAAATTCATCCTCAAATGAGATTTACTAAGTTGAGAATACTGATAGAATGAATTTATATATTTTGAACATACACAACTAAAACGTGATTACTTGTCTGAAAGTACTGATATACTGAGTTATCATACTGATATGTATAACTGAAGCATGAATGAGTTCAGAAAAATGAAACATGAATGAGTTGTTGCATGAAGGTTTGCATGATATAAGAATTCTATACAGCTAAACTGATACAGAGTTGTATAGGTAATCTGAGCATGGAACTGAGTAAATTTAAGAAAAACTAGTACCTTGAGCTAAGTCTGAGTTTTTGGAGAAGAGATGAGGGTACTTGGTCGGCATATCTACTTCAGCTTCCCAAGTAGCTCCCTCAACGGACTGATTCCACCAAAGAAATTTGACTAGCTAAACTTATTTGTTCCTCATTCTGCAAATCTGATAATCAAGGATTTCTACTGGAACCTCTTCGTAAGAGAGACTATTCTGAATATCTACACCCTCTATAGGGACTACAACTGCTAGGTCACCTATGTGTTTCTTTAGCAAGGAGATATGAAACACCGGATGGAATAAAGCTAAATCGTAAGGCAATATAAGATCATAAGATACCTTTCTGAAATGGCTGAAAATTTGCTAAGGACCAACAAACAGGGGACTAAGCTTCCCGGTCTTGCCAAACCTTTTCACTACCTTCATAGGGAATATTTTCAAATACAAATAGTTCCCAATATCAAACTCGAGATCCTTTCTATGCATATCTATATACTATTTTTATCGGCTCTGAGCTGTCTTAAGCCTTTGACTAATCAACTGAACTTTTTCTAAGTTATCAAATACCAAGCTAGGCCCTACCACTGTAGCCTTACCCACTTTAAACCAACTTGTGGGAGATCTACATCTCCTCCTATAGAGAACCTTGAACGGAGCCATCTGAATGCTGAAATAGTAACTATTGTTATAGCAAACTCAATCAAGTGCAAGTGGTTATACCAACTACCCTTAAAGTTAATGACACATGCCCTTAAAATAAATTTCAAAGTATGAATGGTCCTCTTTTCTTGAAAATCTGTCTGAGGGTGGAAGGATATATTGAGGTGAACTTGGGTACCCAGACCTTTTTGGAAGGCTTTCAAAAAATAAGAGATGAACTGCATACCTCTTTCTGATATGATGGACAACGAAACTCCGTGCAATCATACCAACTCTCTAATAAATATATTGGCATAATCCTCGGCTGAATAAGAGGTATGAACTGGTAGAAAATATGCTGATTTGGTCCTCCTGTCCACAATGACCGAAATTGATTCATGTTGATTATGAGTACGCGGAAAGCCCATCACAAAGTCCATGTTTACTTCCTCCCACTTCTATGTGGGAATACTAAACTCTTTCATAGGACTATTAGGTCTCTGGTGCTCAATATTAACCTGCTGACATGTCAAGAACTTAGCTATAAACTCTACAACGTCTCTCTTTATCCCACTCCACCAATAGATCTCCCGCAAGTGATGATACATCTTAGTGGCCTCTAGATGAATAGAGTAACGTGCACCATGCGCTTCTTTAATAATTTGTTGCCTCAAATAATCTACACCTATTATGCATAACTTACCCTGGCAAAGCAACACACCATCTCCTCCTTGGGAGAAAACCTCTACTTTCTGTTCTTTGACTGACTCTTTTAACTTGACTAAATTGGGATCTCTGTCCTATTTTTCCTTCACTTCAGAAATAAGAGATGATTTTGAACTGCTCTGCACCTACACACTTCCCTGGGCTAAATCAACTAAGTAGACACCTAGCTAGTCAGGGAATCTAATGAACAACCTGAACTAACTTTTTCTTATTATCCTTCATATGAGCAATAATATCGATAGATATCATACTGAGAGCATCAGCCACTACATTGGCCATGCTTGGATTGTACAGGATGCTAAGGTCGTAGTCTTTCAATAACTCAAACCACCTTCTCTAACGCAGGTTCAAATCTTTCTGAGAAAACACAAAATGTAGGCTTTTGTGGTCTGTGAACACATCCACATGTACCCCATACAAATAATGCCTCCAAATATTTAAGGTAAACACCACAGTTGCTAACTCAAGATTATGAGTGGGGTAATTCTTTTCATGGGGCTTATGTTGTCTAGAGGAATAGGCTATGACCTTACCTCTCAACATCAAAACATACCCCAAACCAACTTTAGAAGCATCACAATATACCACAAACCCGTTTGAACCATCTAGTAAAGTCAAAAATAGGGTTGTATTGAGTCGACTCTTTAACTCCTGAAAACTCTTCTCACATGAATTTGACCACTAGAATTTGACTTTCTTCTGAGTCAATCTATACATAAGAGATGTAATAGACAAGAATCCCTTAATAAATCATCGGTAATAGCAAGCCAAACCCAAGAAACTCCTGATGCCTGATGGAGAGATGGGTCTGGGCTAGTTTCTTACTATTTTGGTATTTTGAGGATCAACTCTAATACCATTACTAGAAACTATACGGTCAAGGAAAGCTTCTCTAATACCTTGCAAGTGTGACCTACGAACATTCTTGATCATGAATAAACCTACAAATCGATACTTTAAGGTTATAAAGGTCATGAAATAGGATCGACAACTTACAAAGGATAAAATACTCCTAAGGATAATGCTTAACAGAAATTTTTCTATGTTTGGGACCAGTTTTCAAGATTTAACGAACTGAGTTAAGTTTAGAATTTTGCGGGGTCTTACAATGGTATTTGTTAACATGGATAATTTTTTAGAGAGTGAGAGAATGCACTTAATATTCTGTGTTACGTGATTGGTAACTAGGAGTGTTAATTTCTCCTTTCTGGTAAGGAAGTATGTGAACTAGTTGAGGTGGGTGATTTTGTCATCTTTAGCATAGTAAGACAAGTAAAAGTATAAAATGATTGTAGTAGACATATGATTCATTTTTAGAGTATTAGGAATTGTTACATAGTTGCTCCCCAAAGTCTTTTGCATCCTTCACCATTTCATTTTATGATGAGAGGAGTCATTAAAAGTCTATTTGCCCATTTACGAAAAGCTTTTGGTGGTCTCAATCAAGCTTGAGTCTTCATGATAAATAAAGTGGAAGTAAGATGGCATACATATGAAATTGCTTCATAATAAGTGGTAGCATTGCTTCAGAAAAAGCAAGGTCTTAAGTTGGGGGTGTTGATGAGTTGTGAGTTGGCCATTCATTCGCACACATTTTTCATGCACATTACCTTGTTTTGAATGAATAAACAAGACAACATCGATAGAAAGATACACTAATATCCACTCTCTATAGGCATAAGGTTGAGAAGATCAAATGATATGGATTGGAGCTTAAAATAATCCAAAGGGAGAAAAAGAGTGCATTAGAGGACCTACAACAGATGATCCTCAGGTACTGCGATCGCGGAACACCGGTCGCAGTCGCTAGAAGATAATTTGATCATTAGATAATGATCGTGGATAAAAATCACGATCGTATTAGGCTCGATCGCGAACAACCTCGCGCGATCACAGTTAGGAGAAGTGTGGCCCTAGACAGTTTTGTAATTTCCTCTATACTGATCCAAGGCCAAATATAAGAAAAACCCTTTCTCTTTAGGTGGGTACACACCTTAGAAGATAGTTTTTGAATTCCAAACTTGAAACCCTAATTGGGCAAGTTGTAATTGACTTAGGAGACTCAAGTTTCTTTGTTTCTTTTGTGAAGAATGAATACTTTTGGTGACCCACAGGGTATATTTCTCTTTACTTTCTTCATGAGTAGCTAAACAATTTATTCATCGGATTATGTTGAATTAGTGTGTTATTGTGCTTGGGTATTGTTGCGTTTGCATGGATTTTAGTTGTTGTGTATGGGTTTCACCATTGTTTGAGCTTATGAGTTGGGATTTGATGGGTGAAAACTCCAATTTTTCAAATAGGTTTGATGGGTGAAAGCTCCAAGCTGTATAAACCCTTTATAATCCTTGAAAGAGGGATTTATTTGAATATTAGGTAACCCATAACATCCTCGAAGAGGGTTAAAGGGGGACAAGAAAATGGAGAACAACTAAGCCTATGGGTTACTACCCTTTGCAATCATAGAAATAAGTGTTTCAGGATTTTAATTCATGTCAAGAGCATCATCCTAGAAATAGGAATGTTTGATTGAGGTTTTGGATGGTTATACAAACTCCACACTTGTTAGGAGCTTGACAGAGCCAATGAGTGAAATCGTTGGGGTTTTATTGAAAGATTGACCTCAATGATATTTGACTTATCCTATCCATTAATTAACAACTAAATTCCATACCAGACCAACACTATCCCAGATATTTCATCTCTAAGGATACATGATCCCAAAATTTCTCCAAACCTTGAATTCAAATCACATATATCATCTACTGATTGCTTGCTAAAGGTTGTAGTGAAATAGTTCCCAAACAAATCCGCCATTTTATGTTCATGACATTTTATTAACATTCTGGGTAATCTATAAGTAATTTGAGCACCCATAGGTCTTGAAGACTATAGTTCACTCCTCGAAATTTAATCCCAATTCAAATTAGGTTACTTGACAATGATCACCTCACCCCTAAACTATCAGAGCGAGTTGAGCATTATTAAATTCCACAAAAGTGAGGGATCACAAATTTCAAATCAGTGGTGATGAGTCCAACATACGACTCATTATCAGTCCTAACGAGTTGTTAGACGAACCCATTGTCACAGTAGTAAGAATTAAAGAAATCATGTTCTTGATAATTACTCCTTCTAATAACTCATTATTAGTCCTAACAAGTCATTAGGAAAGAATTCATTGCCATAACAGAATCATAAGGACTAGAATCTCTGACAATGACTCCTTATCTGACCTAATAAGTAATTATCTTAGTCATTACGACTGGTATCAACTTTTTCCTTGATATTTTAAAAATTGTTGTTTAGTCTTTTCCCATTCTTTTAAATCCTAATACACATTATTTAGGCCTCCCCAAGGGTAGTATTTAATCCAAAACTTCCCCAAATTCCACATTAAGTGACATAATCAATTTAAACAAAGAAAAATGGGATATTATTCTTCTCTAAATCCAAGTTAGGTTTACTCAACTAAAAGTACAAATTCCAAGGGTTTAGTCGATTCTTTTACCTACAAGTATGTGGGATTTCATCAATGGATTCCTTTCATCCATTTAGTCCCAAAAATATCTCAATTCTCAAGTTTATTGCTTTCTTAATGTTTTGGGTTCCAAGTAAAATATTTGTTTCCTTAATCCCTTTAGTTTATTTCTGTAATAAAACAATAAGTACATATCTTTCCCATAGGAGTAGCATTCTTTCATTCTAAGAATCATGAATTTCCTTATTATTGATAAATTATTGAGCTTGGACTTTATTTTACAAAATTTTCTGGTATGATTATCTATAAACTATAATCGTGTTTAGTTGTATTAGACAAGTTGGTGGGCAGTGAAACTCGATACCTAGGATTTCATGCAAGTATCAGTTGACATGTTTTGACATGTTTGTAGCATTTCAGGCTATGTATATGTTGTTATTTTTGGAGTATTACTATATTAAGCATAAATCAGTTATCAATGTCAGTTAGTTGGGAGTAGTATTTAGCACCGATTGAATGTAGGGATAAAGTCTCACCCATAAGTTGAGGCTTGAGACCCTTAGTAGAAAACCCTATGTTTCAAAACTATGGAGCCATCGTAGGATTTAAGGGGGCATCAGTCATTTGAGGCATGACACCCTAGTCTTTTGGGAAATCAGTTTAGTGGATACATGACAGCCAATGTTGGTACCCTTGGCAAGGTACTAGCACCTTTCCAACGAGGATTACAGGTTGGAACCTGATTTGCTCAGATTGGGGTATGTCAATTATTGTTAGCTCCCACTAAACTATGAAATTGTATTCAATAGCCAATAAGCCAATAAGTGCAGAAAAATAAATTACCCAACACGGGCCTCCTTAAGCCTAGAGAGTACAATCAAGGTAAATGAATAGACGAGCAACCATAATCTACCATTCCTTATGCTACCACTATTAACCCATCCATAGTATACGACACTATGAACATCTCCCCTTTCCAGAATACCACTGGTTTCCATATTCTTAAAAACATAGTCAATAGACGGACTCAAACGGTATACATACCATCATGATTGTATTTAATGGCAAGACTCACATCAGTATATATCATCAATATCATATTTAATAGCTTGACTCATAATAAATAGCCAAACTCGAATCGGTATATATATATATCATCATTACCATCGGGCTTTACCGTATTTAGCATTAACTTCCAATATCAAACCATCATGACCACTAAGTACGTAGCCTTACCAAGCCTCATAATAAATAGTTCAAGATAAAGAACGAGCATAAAAAGGTCTACAAAAACTAGTTTAAGTCTTGGCTTAAGGTTGATCAAAGGACCATTTCTAATCCCTAAAATCCATTATAAGGTAAAATCTACCCCAGACTAGGCTAAGGTTTCTAAATCAACCTTTATATTTTAAACAAAACTTAATTATTTCGAAGATAGACATTCTGCTAATGACCTAAGCAACTATGCAAAACATATCCAAATTATGATTTTCGGCCTAAAAGGTTCAACTAACCCAAGTATTGTCAATTTCATCACCAATACCAAAAATTCATCCCAAATCTAACATATGTCATAAACATACTATGAAATCGATCAATCTAAAAGAGGGGAAAACCTAGCATACATACTCGCTGAAGAAAGCACAAAGAATTCACCAAACCACTGATTTTCCCTTTTGAGAATCTTCAAAAAGGTGCAACACTAACGAAAACACAATCTACTCATCAAAAAGAGAATAATGATACCTATATCACACTATGGGGCTTCGAGTACAAGACTACACAAAAATCCCGTATGGGGCTCGTTTATAGAAATTGCATTTTCAAAACTAGCTCAACGTCCCTAAAAAATTAAGGAGTAATTACCCAAAAATGGGTGAGTTCTGAGCTATATTGGTGCTAAAATCAAGTCACGAAGGTTTAGGGTTTTTTATGGAGAAAGGGGGAAATTAACTATGAAAATGAAGGAATCTTACCACAAATTGAAGGAAAACCACGTAATTAATTATTACCCAAGATCAATGATTACCTACAATTACAATTCCCAAGCTATCCCACTCTTTAGGGTTTAAAACTCTTGAGAATGGATGAGAAATGGGAAAAAACATGGTAAAAAAGAGGCATTTATACCCTTCCTAGGTATGCAGGTATTGTATTCGCGACACGTTGATGACAATCGTGATTCCTAGCTAAAGGGACAAAAGTCGCAATTGTAATAAAGTGTGTCTCTTTCACAATACCTATCTTTTTCCAGCGGAAGTCACTTTTAGAACATGAGTGTCATGTTTACGATACTCGCTACTGGTGGACAAATTGTTATCATGATCGGTGATTTGCAGATGGGATTGCACCGGCACTAGCTGAGACTTGTAAATTTCCAAGTCTCCGTCAACCTTTTGGGGATTTATCAGAATCCTTTATATACAAACATGCTTTGATACCCTATAAAATTCGATGTTCCAAACTCAATGGTGCAGTTGTATTCTCATCCAAGGTCATTTCAACAAAGGTCCCACACCCAACTTACCATTTTCTTAACTTCCGACAAGTAGATCAAAATGATCCTGAGTGCCTCAACACCCGAACAAGAGTCCACCTAGCCTAAGATACATATTCCGGAGTTGTTGGAACATTTGAGGTTGTTTAAGTAAAGTATTTGCCCTGTAGCCATTTTGAACTAGCGATGACTTTAAAATGGGGATTTGGCTCTCAAAACTAAGCATGTTGCCCATGTATTCAAACTATCAATCCCAATAATTCATCAATGACATAGGGCAACAATAGGAAAGCTTTTAATAGATAAACTTAGAAAAAATATGGGAAATAACATAAAGAGTCATTAGAATATCAACTACTAAAAGAGCTTTTACTTGCAAATTTAAAGGGTTAGGATATATGTGAAGTCCAAACAAATCTACTAAGTTTGTATCTCGCTCTCGATCTCCAAAAAAGTTTTCTCTACTGAGCGATTCCTCCATTAAACCTTAAGTATAAAAATTTCTCTAGTGTGTAACAGCCTGACATCAATAGTAAAAATAAGCACAATCTCCTATACGAAGGTCAACTGCTAATTCAATTTGACTAAGTTCCATCTAAGCACATAAGATGGATCAAGAATGTATTGACGCAACATAGAAACATAGAAAATCAAATGAACAACAACAAAATATGAGGGTAAGGCTAACTCATAAGCCATCTCACCAATTTTGCGAAGAATGTCAATGGATTCAATATATCTAGGAATGAGCTTTCCCTTTCTCCCAAACCTCATTACACCCTTCATGGGTGATACACGGAGGAATGCCCTATCACCAACTCCAAATCTCAAGGAATAACGCTACAGTCTACATAAGCCTTCTGCCTACTCTGCGCTGCTAACACAACCCGAACCAGGGCCTTTCATAATGGGTATACCAAGTCCAACTAGGATAGGAGACAACCCCCATTACCCAACCCAACATCCAAATATGCATACCCTCAAACGAATTAATTCCAATGTACAACAGGATAGCATTTATTCTGATTCCAAACTCTAGGATAGGTCTATCACTGCGTACAATCCAAATAAGTCTTATCATTCATTACCAACAAACAACCAAAACCAAACCAATATAAAAATCAAGTTCATGTCCATAACATAACATGAAAGGATGGAAAAATTATAAATTCAGTCCAACAGTATCATCCTCAATACCCAATGCCAGTACTAAGGAAAACACCACTACCAACACTACCTATTCCAACCCATGGTAGTCATATAAAGCCTCTAACCGAAAAAATACAATATCCAGTTGGGACAGGCCCCCAACTATAGCCATAACCGATAACCATAAGATAATCAAAATATGAAAAGATGTCCATCTTATGAAATAGAGCCTTTTGGAATATGGAAGATCACCAATTCAATACAATAGTTTATCCTGAGTTTGATTACTGAGAAAAAAGAGTAGAACGGTCGGTTCCTACATCATATGGGGATACAACTGCCCGAAGAGGAGGTAGTGGGTGAACGCTAGCATAAACTCAGGATAAGGATAAAATAATATCATCTAGAAAACTAAGTAAATCAGCCATATGCATTCAACAACATATATATATATATATATATAACCATGATGGGAAAGGGAGTCAGATTTAGCATGCCTTTAAAACCATTAACATAGGTATATGTAGCTTAATTAAACCCATTACTATTTCCTAATTAAAACCAATACAATCTAACAAAACCATTATTCCACTATTATTAACCAAGGCTATGAATAGTTGTATCGTCATACCGACTATAGCTTTCAAGCAATGTCCTTAGCCAATATTTTTATGTAAAGGGATTCCTATGTACCCATAGATTACATTATTAAGTTAACTTGAGGGAATACCGTAAATCCAACAAGTGTTCCATTCTTAAGTTTGTTTGGGGCAATCTGATGTACCCCACAAGGAAGTTTAATTCACTATAACCATGACCACCAAACCTTGCCATTTAACCATTCAAAACCATTTAAACTATTTAGTCCATTTAGGCTTTCATTACGTAGTTATACCATGCATAGTTTAATGAAAGTCAAACAATTTAACCAAAAACATTCTCATAAGCATTTTATCAAACAAGTTGGAGGCATAGTGTTTTTAAAACCAATTCCAATTACCAATTTTCCATTCCCATGCAACCACTTTACCAACCCATACTTAAAGCATGTAAGAACATAATTAAAACATGGGAAAACTATCACAAAACATTTAATGCCAAAACCCAACATATATTTGAAAACTCCAAAACCTTACAGTAATCATACCATAAAAATATTTTATAAAACATATCTTTAGTTGGAACTAACAATGCGGAAGGAGTACATGTCTTATATTACGAAGATGATGGAGAGAAATAACTAGTACAAGCTCTACATTGATCATCTAGATGAGACCCTAACATTTCTTTACCCAAGAGCCTTAGAGAGAGTTTCTAAGTGTTTAAGATTAGAATAATAGGGTAAATAATATCCCAATAGTGATATAAATCATGGGGCCTTAAGAGGTTAAGTGGGAAAATATCCAGATTACCCCTAACATAAACTGCTTAAAATTCATGTCAGATGGTAGAACTTCCCCATCCCAGTCATACCCTTCCATACAAGTGGTACTAAGCACTCGTACCCTAAGCCTCTCTTTGGACCCAACACTGTCCACAATATGACTTACCCAAAACAACTGTACAAATATATGATAAGTAACCCTATACTGTATCCCTGGAAGAATAGAATAAAAGGATATTTGAACACTGTCTACTAGACGAGATAATGGTATGAATCGTACCCTATCTTATGGATCATGGTGAGCCATTCATACTCAAATCCAAGTTATGTTACTAATTCTCCGATTAAGTGAAGGAAAACTCAACACAATAGGACCCATCACCAACCATATGACTTGTAACCACTAAGTTATACACATTCTAGAAACCAATCCAACCCACCAACTAATAATTGCTAGCATATGATATAGAGCATACCAATCATACCCAATCATACGATTGGTACCCACATGTCGTATGATGCCCAAAATCCAAAAATAGAGGAAATTTTCTAAGGTTCCAAACCCAAGGCATTTCAGCTGCTCTTAACCTATCCTGAATCACCATGAATCTACCCAACGACACCCAAAGCAGGATGGTACCATGGGGTCTAATCAGGGAAGTTTCAAACTATCCAATCGGGGAATAATATTGCCTACCATATAAAGCCTCAAAAGGCACCATCTCAAAGCTCGAATAATAATTATTTTTATATGCAAACTCTACCAAGGCTAAGTGTTTTTACCACTAACCTCTAAAATTGAAAACACAGACTCGAAGCATATCCTTGAGAACCTGAATAGTCCACTCGAACTATCTATCGGTCTGAGGATGAAAAGTTATAATAATATCAACCTGAGTACCGAACTCCTCTTGAAAATCTCTCCAAAAATAAGAAGTGAACCCTAAACCCTAATCTAAAATAATAGCTATAGGCACACCATAAAACTAGACTATCTCACTAACATAGATTGAAATTTACCCCTCATCACTGAAGAATGTCTAAATAGGAATAAAATGTGACTATTTGGTCAACTGATAAACAATAACCATAATACTATCAGAACCATAGGAAGTGCGAGGAAAACCACTAACAAAGTCTATGGTAATATGATCCCACCTCTAGTCGGGAATGGGCACTCTTTCAATTAAACGAACTGGTCACGGATGCTCAGCCTTCACCTACAAACAACATAGGAAATAAGCTACAAGATCTACCATATTTCTCTTCATGACACTCCACTAATAATACTATCTCTAATGTCTATACATCTTGGTTACACCTACCAAAATTAACTGAATTAATTCATTGATCCTTTGAATCAAGTTGGCTAATTATTTAATATCTAAAGCCAATGACCACTGAGAAACTAAAATACTACCCAAACTACCTATACTTACTGCCTTCCAGCTTAAGGCCTCTACTATAATGTTTGCCTTACTCTGATGCTCTAAGATAGAGATGTCATAATCCTTAAGCAAAACCCTATATATATGCTGCCTAGAATTAAGCTCTCTATGGGTCATAAGATGTTAAATACTATGATGATTGACAAAAATCTCACAATTCACGACAAAAATATAATGCCTCCAAATCATAAGCATGAAAACTACCTTCACCAACTCAAAATCATGAGTAGGTAGTTACGCTCATTCACCTTAAGCTGGATCGAAGCATAAGTAATAACATAACCTTATTCCATCAAGAAACAACCAAAACCAACTCTAAAAGCATCATGAATCATGGTGAGTACCTTACTCTCAACAGGAAGATCTAAAAAAGGGTCAAACAAAGAAACTTCTTCAGCTTAAAAAATCTCAACTCACACTTCTCAAATAATTGAAAAGGAATATCCTTATGAGTCAATCAGGTCATAGGTGCCGAAATAGTAAAAAAACCCTTAATGAATCATCTATAATTATTGTCCAAACAAATGAAGCTACGAACTTCAATCGGAGATGTAGGCCTGGCCCAATCACGAATAGCCTTAATCTTTGCTAGGCTACCATAATCCTATCCTTGGACACCATATGCCTAAGGACTATCACTGACTCAAAGAAAAACTCACACTTAAAGAACATGGAAAAACATAAGTGATCTCTTAAAATCTAGAGCATAAACCTCAAATGTTGCCCATTCTCCTCTCTACTCCTTAAATATACAAGGTTGTTGTGAATGAACACAATCACGAATGTATCCAAATATTTCATAAATACTTGATTCATCAAATCCATGAACACAACTACGACATTAGTTAGTCAGAAAGATATTAGTAAGAACTCATAATAACCATAACGGATCCTAAAGGCTGTTTTTGGGATATCCTCATCCCGAATCCTCAATTAATTGCAATATGAACTTAAATCAATCTTAGAAACCATTGTCACACTCACAAGTTGGTCAAAAAAATCCTTAATGTAAGGCATATGATGATAGTTCTTAACAGTCACCTTATTAAGTTGTCTATAGTCAATGCACATACGCATGGAGCCATTTTTCTTCTTGAAAAAAAACACAACAGCTCCCCAAGAAGACATACTCATCCTAATAAAACCATTACCAAAAAGATCCTAAAGTTGAGAATTCAACTCCTTATGCTCGGCAGGAGCCATATGGTAAGGTGTCATAGAAATAGGTTAGGGGTCAGTCTCAGATTAATAACAAACTTAATCACATAGATAGAAGGTATGCCAGGTAGGTCAATATGCAAAACATTGAGAAACTTAGAGACTGTAGGGACAAAGTCAAGAGATAGTGTATCTATACTAACATGACAAATATAAGTGACATAAGACTCGAAAACCCTTCAAATGAGTCTCTTATCACACATACATGAAATAATCCCCACTGAATCATGGCTAATAGCTCCCTACCACATAATTGGGGATATACCAAGTAAGGCTAAGGTAACGGTCTTGGCAAAATAATTCATGACCTCATAATAGAGGGGATTACCAGTCTATGCCCAGAATTATATCAAAATACACCATGTCTAATATAATAAGATCAACATAATTATCAATATCTCAAATACTCACAACACATGATCTGAAAACCTGGTCCGCTACTAAAGAATCATCTACAAGAGTAAATACACGTAATGACATAGATAATTAATTCAAAGATAACTCTAACAGGGAGCAAAATAAGTAGACATATAAGATTAAATGGATCTTAGATCAAATAAAGCAAAGGCCAACTGATATCACAAAAAAATTATACACGTGACAATAATATCCAAAGACTCGGGCTCGAGCCTAGCAGGTACTTCATAAAATTGGTCATGCCCACCACCTAGCTATACTTCTAATTGATATCGCATCCTACCTTTTTGAAAACCTCTATGATCACCTTAGGGACAACCTTAACGACCATACGTACCACTTTTACTTGGGAGATAAACTGCTCAAATAGGGGGAATACTCTAAGCTATGGTAATAATCGCCCCACGACTATGGCAATTATTCAAGTAATGACCAAATGCTCCACAACCATAATATGTCACTTGAGTTGTACCAGAACCAAAAGATCTAGTTGAACCATACTATCTATCTCAAAAAGAATAATTAGAAGACAAGCCCCTCAAAGAAGGACCACTACCCTGACAAGGGTGATCACTAACACAAGACTAACCTCCATTAATGATCTTGAGCGGTGCCTAAATGGGTTTTCTAGGCTGACTCTATGATTGATATGGCTGATATAGAGGGTAACTACCCTAAGAACTACTACCTTTAAATCGAGACCTATTATAACTCCCATTATAGCTACCCTGATGTAGAGGCCTTTTAATATTTCCCCTTAGTTTGTGCGATGAATCTTTTCCATTAATGGAGTATGATTAGAAACCTCAGCAAAAGACCTAACCATAGCAACCAAACTTTGAGTAGACAGGAAAAGAGAAAATATCAATCCTCTAACAAAACTGTGAACCCTGTCATACTCAGTGGGCAGAACAAAAGTAGCATGTGTAACCAACTTGTGAAAATGATCATCATACTCCATAAAAGCCATGGATCCCTCATCCAACCTTGAGAATTTATCGCTTTAATGATACATAAGGCTCTGAGGCATGTACACTGATGTGTGAGAAGATGTTAATATATTTGATGCTTTTAACTGAGAATAATTCAAAAGTCTCAAGTAATTTTTGTCATTTTTGATTGTTTTATCTTTGATTTTGCAGTGGAAGTCAAGAGGCAAGAGAACCAACAATGATGGAAGTTAAAATTTTGAAATATAAAGAAAATAGAAGAGAAGTATGACTAATGACATTCCTGATAAGTCATCAACACTCTAATAGGTTATCAGCTTTATCATCAGCCTTACATAGAGAATGGGATTAAGTTAGAAAAAGTGACGATGATATGTGATAAGCCGTCAGCCTTGTGATAAGCCATTATAGTCATTGTCAGCCTTAGACAAAACATGGAAGCTGAGGTAGAGAAGTGACGACATTGTCAAGATCATCGTTAGCCTAAGGCAGAACATGAGAGCTAAAGTAAATCATCAATGATATTTGTGATAAGTCATCAAAGATTTGATAAGCTGTCATGCGTCATCGCCAGCCTAAGGTAGTGAATGTCAAAACCAAAAAGGAGATGACAATATCTGTGATAAGTTATCAAACTACTTATAAGGCATCTAAAATGTTGTCACCTACCCAAGAAATTATTGAACTCTATGATTTTATTTCCATAATTAGGATGAAGTATTTAAAGCATATGTTAGGGTTTTTTAATTATAAAAGGAGGCTGAATATATCAGGAGGTAGAAATTATTGGGGGGTACTCGAGAGGCTGAACCTATTTTGGAACACACATATTTTGTTATTTTCTCTCTAGTTTCTTGGCTTGAACAAAACAATTAACTTTGAAAAGATTATCGTCAATATTTTTGGATTTCAACTTTGATATAATATGAAAAACACTCGTTGCTATTAATCTTATTGTAAGTTCATCTTTCAAATTATGAATTCAACTTGTTGTATCGATGAGTTTCTAAATCCCTTTAACCCAAATTATGGGATCTATGGGTTAGGTCTTGGTAAGTTGCTAAGTGTGTTAAAGATTCTAAAGGTAATAGAACTCTTTGATAATTCTGAGGTTTTAATTATTATCTATTGGTAGCAATTGATAGATACCACCTGCTTTGATTTACTCGAGATAAGAAATCAACTATAGTAGGAAGTGAATTATTGACAGG
The DNA here is from genome assembly GCF_002878395.1 of Capsicum annuum. NCBI lineage: Eukaryota > Viridiplantae > Streptophyta > Magnoliopsida > Solanales > Solanaceae > Capsicum > Capsicum annuum. Next base: position 27,791,072 of record NC_061118.1, on the reverse strand, counting down.
GACTTAGAAGCTACCAACCTTCCATTTAATAACAGATGATGTAACAAGGTTAATTAACCTGAGTTAAAGTCTGGTCAATGAATACAAATTCCCTATGTCTAAGAGGATTAGGTAATTCAATTCTTAAGTAGGTCGAGAACATTTAGGCATAACTTCGATAAAGACAATCTGTTGTTCCAACCTATTGTGAGAATCTTGAACCACAATTAGCATCTGTCAAGTACCAAAATACATAGTGAACATAATTCTGGTTTATCATAAACTCTTGATTACAAACACTAAAACTAAAGTAACCAACAATTATTTGTTTGATCACCAAAAACCCCCCGTTTTATCTTTTCGTATTATTTGTTTAAATTCAACTTATAGCTATAGTTTTAAATTATTTTAATCGCCACTCACATTATTCCCTGTGGATTCAACCCTGACTCCAAAGTTGAGTAAATATATTAACAACGATCGTCTTGCACTAAATTGACATGTAAATTGAGAGTTATCAAAATTGGCACCATTGCTGGGGAACAATTTGGTGTATTGAGTTGGTTTGGAATTTTAGTTACTTGATTGAAATTTGTAAATATTGGCTTATTTTATTTTTTATTTTCTTTTATTTTTATCACACCTTTCTTGAGATGTCAGCCTGGATAGATAGTGTTTTGAGTGATGATGATTCTTGTTATTATTGTAGGAGGCCATATTTTGAGACTTGTTACCCAGATTTACCTGGAAGTGCATAGAATGGACCATCACAATATGATGCAGATATTGTCCTACTTACTGTAACTTGGTGTTTGGCTTATGGTCAAAGTGATTATACTGAAGATATGTGTGTTGTCATGATTCAAGCAAACAAATTGATGAAACAAATTTTAGAGAATTAATAACAGTTGTGGGAAGAGCTAAAGGAGTTACCTCTCCCACCATGTTTACAATGGATAAACAAAGAAGAATATGAGGAGGACATTATCCAATTTGAGGACAAAACTCAAGAATCGCAACCACTCAATTGTTATCTTGATCTTGAGACTAACATTGAAAAGGTGAATAAAAGTGAGTGTGTAGTAAATAGTGCAAATTTTGAAGTACAATTAGTTGGGCCTCACTCGAAGCATTTTTCTACATTATGTTTAGCTGATATCCTATCTGTGGAATCATCTAAAATAGTGGAAGAGTGTGAAGAGGAGGAACAAGAATGCTATATTCTTTATTTTACACTTGATAAGCAACATAAAAACATACCTCACTTTAAGGACGAGTGGTTTACCATGATCAATCCATTACTTGACTTCTTAATTTTTGTACCACCCCGTATGATTAAGGCAAAAAGATGGACTTTAAGTTGGGGGTGAAATTCATATCCTCAAGGTGGAGGAAAAAGTTGAGTTGGGTCATGTCGCGATATTAAATCAGGTGCTGCTTGGGAGGTAACCCAAGGTATTTTGTTGTTTGTGTTCATATTAGGTGATTGACATTAGATCTTCACACCCATGGTGCCATAGGTATGCTTCTAATTCTTTTGTTTGTGTTTGACACATTGGGGACATTGCATGATTTTAATTTAAGGGTGGGGATACTTATGTGTGTTGTTGTACTCTTGGAGTTTTTGTTGTCGTGCCTCTTTTCCCTAGAGTCCTGTTCCTAGTAGAGCTGACATGTTTAGGCGCATTGTGATTTGTTGTAAAATGTTATAGTTGTCTAGGAGAAATACAAGTACCTTAGGCAGTTAACATGTTTTTGTTGATTTTTAAACACCTCTCCAATGGCCTATTTTATAACTGTGTGATATGCATTTATTTATGACCATTGTGCATCTTGTTATGGCATTAGTACTAGTGACATGATAGCCATTGCTAAATAATTGCATGAACTAAATAGGTAGTAGCTTGTGATGTACCTTTGTGCTATATATGTGTGAGATACTACTTAGTTCCAGTTGTGAATTAAATCCAGAACTTGACCGGTTGGTCTTTCCTTGGTTCTAGGATAGAGGTTAGGAAAGGATCATAGGTCATTGTTGATATTCATCCACTTTTTGCCTAAATGACCTTCCATGCGTATATAACATCCCTTGATCCTAATTTTGAGCCTGAATGCCTATTCTTTTTGTTATACCTATCACCTAACTATTTGTATCACAATGAACCTATTTTGGCCCTGGTCCTCCTTAGACATTATGCACTTTGACTTAGGCAAATAGCCTAAGTTAAGGATGTCTACCATAGAGGTGCGTGATGTAAAATGAATATGAAGAAAATTAGAATAAAAGAAAAGAATAAAAAGATGGGTGCGGTGGAAAAAGAATAAGAAAAGAAATGTTATGAAAAAAATAATTGTCTAAAAGACCGCACCTATCCTGAATATGTGTGATCAAGAAAAGAGAAAAATAGAAAAAGGTTAATAAGTGAGACCCCAAAAGCTAGTGTAGTGCCAAGGAGGCTTAGTCACTTTAAATATCATTAAGTATCATACCATCCCCTAGCCTACATTACAAGCCAAAGAGAAGACCTATAGTGATCCTAGCTGACCTATCTAAAAATCTTGGTAATGAAAATAAGGGCAAGCCAATTGTATTTGTCATACATTGATTGGAGCTTCTTTCTCAGAGTAAGTGTCTCTTGACCGTCCCTGTATTTACATGATTGATTTCATATATAAGTGAAGTGGGACTTCTTTGTTGTAAGGGCACATAGGTTACGTTGCTAGTTGGTAGCTTGTTTTGATAGTGTAATCTTGGCACATGCATGGTTGTTGTTGCTGAATTGATGCCATATCATGATTCCTGTGTGTTGCATTGTTGTTTCACAATAATATACATAGTTGTTTTAAAAGTAATTGACCTTGGAGATGGTGAAGATATTTTGAGATAATATAGATGATTAACTGCCAAGTGTACTTTGTATCTTCTTAGTTCTGTTTTAGTTGCTTGAGGACAAGCAATTGTTTTAAGTTGAGGGTGTTGATGTGTGAGTAGATGCTAACACATTTGAGGCTTTCAACTGAGAATAATTGCAAAGTCCTAAGCAACTTTTATCAATTTTGATTGTTTTATCTTTGATTTTGCAGTGGAAGTCAGGAGGCAAGAGAACCAACAATGATGGAAGTAAAAGAGTTGAAATCTAAAGAAAATAGAAGAGAAGTATGGCTAACGACATTCCTAATAAGTCGTCAACACTCTGATAGGTTATCAGCTTCAACGTTAGCCTTAAATAGAGAATGTGATTCAGTTGGAAGAAGTGACGATGACTTGTGATAAGCCGTCAGCCTTGTGATAAGACGTCAGAGTCACCGTCATCATTAGACAAAACATGGCAGCTCAGATGGAAAAGTGACGACATTGTCTAATATGCCGACACAGTTTTGATAAGCCGTGAAGATCATCGTTAGCCTAAGGCAGAACATGAGAGCTAACGTAAATCATCAACGACATCTGTGATAAGTCATCCAAGATCTGATAAGCTATCACACTTAATCGTCAGCCTAAGGCAGCGAATGTCATAAGCAAAGAGGAGCCAATGACATCCATGCTATGTCATCAGAATCTTGATAAGGTATCACAAAATATCGTCACCTGCCCAAGAAATTTCTGAACTCTGTGATTTCGTTTCCATAATTAGGATGAAGTATTTAAAGCATATGTTAGGGTTTTCTAATTGTAAAAGGGGGCTGAATATATCAAGTGGCTGAAAATATTAGGGGGATACTCGAGAGGCTTAACCTATTTTGGAACGCACGTATTTTGTTATTTTCTCTCTAGTTTCTTGGCTTGAACAAAACAATGAACTTTGAAGATATTATCATCAATATTTTAAGATTTCTACTTTGATATAATCTGAGAAACACTCGATGTTATTCATCTTGCTGTAAGTTCATCTTTCAAATTATGAATTCAACTTGTTGTATCGATTATTACATTAGGAGTGGCTAAATCCCTTTAACTAGAATTATGGGATCTATGGGTTAGGTCTTGGTAAGTTGCTAAGTATTCAATATTCTAAAGGTAATAGGACTTCTTGATAATTATGAGGTTTTAATTATTGTCTATTATTTACAAATGATAGATAGCACCTGCTTTGATTTGCTTGCGATAAGAAATTAACTATAGTAGGAAGTGAATTATTGACAGGGACTTGGAAGCTACCAACCTTCCGTTTAATAATTGATGTTGTATCAACATTAATTAACCTAAGGTGAAGTTTGGTCAGTAAATATAAATTCCCTATGTCCGAGAGGATTAGGTAATTAAATGCTTAAGTAGGTCAAGAGAAATTTAGGCATAACTTCAATAAAGACAATTATTGTTCCTACCTATCGTGAGAATATTGAATCACTATTAGCATCTGTCAAGTACCAAAACCCATAGTGAACATAATTCTGGTTTTCCATAAACTCTTGATCACAAACACTGAAACTAAAGTGACCAACAATTATTTTTTTGACCATCAAAAAATCCTATTTTATCTTTTCGTATCATTTGTTTGAATTCAACTTATAGCTACAGTTTCAAAATAGTTTAATCGCCACTCACATTATTCGTTGTGGATTTGACCCCGACTTCAAAGTCAGGTAAATATATTGATGATGACTGCCTTGCACTAAATTGACGTCTAAGTTGAGCATTATCATACACCTCCAAAAAGATCATAGACAACTAAGCCCATGTAAAAGGAGAAGATCCATCTTACTTGGAATCAAGATTAATGTTGAGCTACCAAGTCTTACTGAAATGTAGTGTATTTTATTCCAATAGTCTCAACTAGGCCCAAATTATGGAGCCTATATTATAAGCATTCAAAAACACATATACACCCTCACCTGGTGGACCAAGATTCCTAGGCAGAGCCAATCTCATAAATCTACCTAACATGTTTTGCTCCTCGATAGACATTGTAGGTTGGGAAATAACTGGTTGAGTAACTACTGTCTGAGAAACTACCATCGGAAGAGGGATCTCAACTCTTGAAGTCGTAGTTACAAGCTACACCCCCGCCCCAGTACCACTCCAATCTATAAAATGTGCACCATCGGATAGTTTTCCACAAGGAAAACCCAAAATATGAACCAAAGTATCCCTGAATACTAAAAAGAAATAAATATTGGTGGAGCCTAGGTCGAACTTTGTCCTATCACTAGTTGTCGGAAAAAAATCTTTGGCTTAAGAGAAGGAATAGGGTCTACTATAGGCCCCCTTTTCTAGCTCGCTCGGGACACATCTCGAGGCTTTCCATGATCTGTATGTCATCCATTAGAAGAAATAGAATCCCTAGGCTTGATCTTGAGACCCTTATTTTGTGTAGCGGTAGCACACGTCCTAGCCATATACAAAAGAGTGAAGACAATGGAATGCTTTAAAAACCAACTTAGACACTTAGAATTAAATGAGTGAAAGAAGTGAAAAAATCCTAAGAATGTCCTATAGCACCCTAATATAAGAAACAAACACCATTATTCTGATTTGCGGGACTCTACTAGACATTTGCTCTTATCCCAACAATATGATAAAACATGGCTCTGATATCAATTTGTCACACTGATTTATGAGTCATGATGGCATCTACTAAATCCTACTAGTATGTAAGCCAAACGTAGACTGGAGCTATTTTTAATGGGCTAACTTGGTGGAAAATGCCTTAAAAGAGGAGAAATAAATAATTCATTCATAAATATGGCAAGCAATAGAAATAGTCTGAAGAATAGCCTTAACATAGAAATTCATTCCACGACCTAGTACCGTAAAAGAGCTACTACAACAAACCATAAGTTCTAGAATAGTCAATATAATCTATCTCAAAATTAAAGACTAGACACAGATAAATAGAAAGAAATGGGTAACTCCAACTCTAAGAGCTCACCCTATCTCTAAAATTAACTCTGCACGATCAACGAATCAATGGTGGAAACTAGTACTCAAATCCGCACTAAAAAGGTATAGAAGTGTAGTACAAGTACTAAAACCACGAGAACTCAGCAGGCATTATTAGTTAACTGAGCTAAATCATGATATAGATACGGTAAGATGCAAGATAACAAACTAAGTCGAAAAGAAGGACAAACCTGAGCATAACTCCAACATCGTTGTACACAATTAAATAATTAAGACGCAATAATAATATAATTAACATGCAATTGTAACTATAATATTGGCCCCATAAGACAATAAGTTTAAAAAAGTAAATTACTTAACACAGTCCCCCAAAAGCCTGGAGATTACAATCAAGTAAATGAATAGCCAAGAAACCATAATATACCAACCATAATATACCAACCCTCATGCTACCATTTTGAACCCATCTCTATTATGCCACATTATGAACATCTCCCCTTTTCGAACTCCCACTAGTTTCCTTATGTTCAATACCATAGTCAATAGCCAGACTCAAATCGGTATATATATCATCAATATCATAATTAATAGTCGGACTCAAACTAGCATATATATCATCCATATCATAATTAATAGCCATACTAAAACTGGTATATATATCATCAATATCATAATAAATTGCCAGACTTTAACTGGTATATATATATTATCATAACTAACGGGATTTACCGTATTTAGCATCAACTCCCAATATCAAACAATAATGACCATTAAGTACTTATCCTCACCAAGAATTATAATAAACATTTAAAGATAAATAATGAGTGTAAAAATTTCTATAAAAACTAGTTTAAGTCTTGTCCTAAGGAAGGTCGAAGGCCCACTTCTAATTCCCAAAATCTATAATAAGGTAAACTCTACCCCAAACTAGGCTAAGGTTTCTAAATTAACTTTTAGATGTTAAACAAACATTAATTATCCCTAAGATAGAAATTGTTTTAAGGACCGAATCAACTAAGCTAAAAAAATTTAAATTACAATTTGTAAATAACCTAAAATGTCCAACTAACCTAAGAATTGTAAAATTCATCACCAACACATAAAATGCATCCCAAATTTGACATAACATTATAAGCATACAATGACATGGATCAATCGATAAAGAGGGGAAAACCTAGCCCACCTGGTCGCGAAAGAAAGCTCGAAGAATTTGCTAAATCATTGATTTTCTCTTTTCAGAAGCTTGTGCAAGCTACCACGCTATTAAAATTATAATAATAATATACTCATCAAAATGACAAAAAAAACACATATTCCACAACTTTTCTTTGAGTACAAGACTATGCAAAAATCCAATTAGGGACCTTTTACAAAAATCACATTTAAAAAACCAACTCAACATCCCCATAAGTTCATGGAGTAATTATCGTAAAAAATGGTTAGCTCCAATCTATATTTGTGCTAAAATCAAGTCACAAAGGTTTAGGAAATTTTGATAGAGAAAAAGAGAAATTAATAATGAAAATAAAGGAATCTTATAACAAATTGAAGGAAAAATTTGTGTAATTAATCATTACTCAAGCTTAATGATCGCCTACAATTGTTATTCCCAAGCTATTCCACTCTTTAGGGTTTAAACCTCTTGAGAATAGATGAGAAATAGAAAATAATAGTCTGAAAAAGGGGTATTTATAATATATCCAAATATATAAGTATCGCATTCCTAACTTGTCAATTGCAATCGCGATTCCTCGCTAAAGGGACAAAGTCGTGCTCGCAACAAAGGGTATCAGTTTTTTGATACCTATTTGTTACCAGTGAGAGTTTCTGTCACAACACAAGTGTTGTATTTAAAATACTCACCGTTTTTAGAAAGATTGCTATCATGATTACTTATTTGTAGCTGCGAGTTCACCAGTACCACTGAAGACTTAGAAATTTCCAAGTCTCAGCCAATCACTCGGCATTCATTCAGAATCCCATATACATAAATATACTATGATAACCTATCAAATTTAATATTTTGGACTCAATGACACAGTCAAAATTCCCATCAAAGGTAATTTCGATGAAAAGTGGGTCCCACACCCAACTTACCATTTTAGTAACTTTAAATCAATAGCTCAAAATATGCTTGGGTACCCAAGAACCTAAATCAAGAGTCCACCTAGCCTAAAATTAATATTCTAGAGCTATTTTAATAGCCATAATTGTCATACAAGGTTGTTTTACTGAAGCTTTTGTTCAGTAGCCATTTTAAACTAGAATATACTTCAAAATAGGGATTTGGCTCCATAAACCAAACAAATTGCCCTGTAATCAAATTGTCAATCCCATCATGCCATAAATGACATGGGGAAGCTATAGGAATACTTCAATGGTTAGAATAAGCAGTAATAAGGGAAATGACATAAAGGGTCATTACACCTCCAAACTGGATTAGGTGCATAACCTCTTCCGAGGGCCTTCTAGCTACGTCTTGCCTTCCCTTAGCTTTATTAATGTCCCTTGACAATCCTTGATCATAATTCTCATCCAATTGGCAGCTTTTGATAGAACCAAAGAGTTATCAAGTGCCTCTTGACCCATAATCATCATCTCTAACAATAAAGAGAGCATTTGAATTTGTATCACCTTGGGCTTAGGCAAGCCACAAAAGCACAACCCTTTAAATCTCCCATGTAATTGAATAACATAAACTTATAAAGACACATGCATATTTTGATGGGTATAAAATATATATAACATATTTCTAATGAAGTATACATAATATGTTGTTACTAGGAGGTACACTTTGAATTTGTCTGAACCAAAAAAACAATATATATCATATGTTAGCACACATAATTTTAGGAATGATTGTCTTTTTAGTTACAATATTACTAACATTTTTCCTTTGGACTAAAAAATTGTTGATATGTTCATCATGTCATTGAAATCATAATATTTTTCCTATAATAATCATTATATTGAATTTTAACTTTTGATGCATTTTGACTACTTACCCTTTTCCATAGTAATGATATGGTTTTTGTGTATCTATGATATGTCAGAATGGGTGACATAATTCTTGAGGTAGTTTATTGAGTATTATGAAAATTTTAATTCTAAAGCTTCTAGACTTGGTATGATTGACTTTGGTAAATATTTTGAGATTTAGAGGTCATGTTGAAATTTCATCAGTTTTGTTTGCTATAAAATGTTATTCTTGGGTTAGTATTACCTTTGGTTTAGGAACTAAGGAATTCAAATAGATTTTAAGTAATTTATTAAAAAGTGTGAATGTTCAGGTGTATAGATTACTTCAGTCTACATCCATTGATAACAACCTTCATTCCTAAATAGGATAGTTCTATAGAGTCCAGAATGTTATTTTTTATTTAGAAGCATGGTAAGGTAGTTTTTATGGAAACTCAAATTAATTTTGAGTGTTGATTCGATGTTTGTGAAATTAGTTATTGTCGGTGGGAATTGCTATATCTGGTTCCATCCCACCTGTATCCTGGCCTGCATTAGCAAAACTGTTCTTATGACGAAAGGATAACTCTTATGGGATTTGCTCAACTAGACTTTGAATTCTCCTATGGAGTCCTATTTGCATCAACGGAGTTGCGACTAGGGAAATCCTTTATACCTCAGAGCTGGCTCCTATGAGATAAGCTTGGGTTGTGAGGGTGTACTATCTAGTGGCCTTCGGTGTTGTAGAGAAAAACCACTCTTATGACATCACACCTATGAAACACTTATACAGGTGTGGTACCTCTACCACTTAAATAATGAATTTTACCCTTGATTAATCTATTAACCATATATCGTTTCGTGTATTTTAAAGGTGTTTTACATAATAATTCTTCGAGTACTATTCTTATGAATCTTTTACACAATTCACTGTGATTTTGCAGGATATCATCTTCAAATCTTGGTTTTTTAACATAAAAATTTTGGGGGGGGGGGGGGGGGGGTAATGTTAAAGAATGATAAAGTTATGATTTTAAGGTTAATTCTCACTATATTTTTGATAAATTTTTTAGTTAAACTTCTGAAATTATGGATAACTTGTTTAAAATAAAATTCTAGTTTTTCCCTTAAATGCTCGAGATTGACTTTTGGGTTTATGTTTTGGACCCATAACAAAAGGGTAGAGATACGGGTATTTATAGTCTTCTATGTATGTCTATATATAATTCATTATAGAAAAATTTAGTTGTACTATTTGTGGCCTATTATTTGCGCTTAGAGGAAGGTTATGGCTTAAATTTATTCAGACTTTACTTGGGTGAGGACTTATTGTGTAAAACAAGCAATATGTAATAGGGATCAATGAATTATATTAGTAAATAAGATGGATTATTATCGTGATCACCATCTGGGGCCTTGTGGTGATGATTTGTTAATGAATTTTGAAGATGTTTCATATTTGGCATTTTTGGGTTGTTTTATACAATATTGATACATAGAAGGGTCTGCATGTATTATGATCATACATTTACCATTTTGTACATTATAGATACATATTAGGGTCATATTTTACATGTTTATTAACTTGTCCTTTTACCTAAAAATAATATTTAAAGGATTTGCATCTTCTTTTACTGTTTATATAAATGTGGTCAAAGATCCAACTATGAAAAATGATTTTCGAAAAGTCTTTCTAATGTGAAAGAGCAAAATTCAAAACTAGAAAAATGTTTTCTTTCTAATTGTGGATAACCAATTCATTTTCAAATATATCTAGAAAAATTCACCGAAAAATAGATCATTGACAAATATCTAGCTTGTATTACTATTCACATTTTGATAGGTAAAGTTCTAGATATGAGAGTCCATGAGAAAATATCTGGATAGGTATATGGAACTCGTGAAACCCCTATTGTCCCTGTATTATATCATAACACTATAGAGGTGATGTGTAGTAGTATCTGCTATTGCATATCATCTCATATTATCGTATCACATCATTCATTGATTGTTGTTGAGTTAGAGGTGATATTTTGTGATTTTGGATATTGCACTTGTGGGATTTTAATTCATATAGAGTTTCACAATATTTTTTACTCACTAAAGTTCTGCTTAAGCTCAGTTAGCTTATCATTCCTATTAAATACTACTAGTGGTTGTACTCGCACTACTTTTCAACATCTTTCTAATATAGATCTATGTGTAAGTTATCAATGTTTCTCTTGCTTATGCATTTTTGCATTCTTTGAAGTTATGGTGATTCGTATGATCATAGATTGCCCTAATGTCTTTTATTTGTTTTTCTATCTTATTTAGTTTCTTTGACAACCTTGCATTTTATATTTGACATTGAATCTTTGTTGCATTTCATATGTTGAGTAGGATTACCTATTATGTTTGATCTCAGAAAGGTGCAATCATAATGCACATGATTCTTGATTGTGATTAGTTGGTATAAAAGAAATAGATTCCCCAATCTCATAAGTACAAAAGTAAGTGTCATGTGGAGACTCACATATTGGTACAATGACATTTGTATCTATCTTTGAAAGGCTACGTGATATTCTTAGGAATCCTCTATCCTTTGAATCGTCGTCATATACATTTCTCACTCTTTGAATTCTAAACTTTCTATTTCATTCTCAAAATAGATTGTGTGGATGAGATAAGTATCTACTTAGGATTGTATATGTATATCTAATGCTAGGGACTCATCTAGGGTTTGAGTGATGAATTGCAATCATGGAAGAGATAAAGAAAAAGGTGAATCTTTAGTTAAGGGTCATGATAGAGTGACATCTACTATGCTATAGGTTGAGATTAAGGTGTGGCTTATCATCCTGATGGAGTGAGACTAGCTGAGGTCCCATTAGGTTTCATGGCCACATAGTGTTTCAGGATACTATGGGTTATATTACGAGTTTCTTGAAAGGTATGTCTCAAATAAAATATCTACATATCACTCTATCTAGATCAAAAACTAGATATAGGGTTCAACCTATAGTGCGAGTATTTGCTTAAGGTTTTGAGACTCTTAAGGCATAGCAAGGTGTTGTTGTGTGCCCATGCATTGATGCTTTGCCAATTTGACTTACTTCTTCACTATTTTTGGCTAGGATAATGATGTTAGTTGAGGAGCAAAAGATGTTCAAAATATTTGTTAGGCTGATTCCTCTAAAATTTACTGGTGCACTTGAGGAGGATTCTTATGAGTTATTTGTTTTTCTACAAGAGAGACTTCATAATCGTGGTTTGGCTAAGTCTCATGGTGTGGACTGTACTACTTTTCAGATTATAGGGGTAGCAAAGAAGTGGTGGAGAGAGTTTTAAGATGTGTTTCCTATAGAGTATAATGACCCAAGTTGCTGTGACACCAACTCACCAAAGAAAGAACCATTAACCCAGACTTTAACCTCTTTAATTAACTATTTAAGAGGGAAATATAATTTGATTCAACAAAAATAGTAAATGTCTCAAACCAATTTATTTGGAAAATGACACTATATATTACATTTCCCCAGGAACCAAAAGTCATCGTACCAGCATACTGGTACCAAAACATATCTAAGAGGATCTCAAAATCTCGTATAAAGTAAAATGTCATTGTCTGAAAAAAAAAAAGACCACATAAACTCTAAATATTATGGTACCTAAATATGCACTGTTAGATCAGATCAACTTGTACTATTATATATGAGGTTGTATTTGAGACTCTACAACACTGTCTAAACTAAACAAAATATGAGCACAAGGTAATATTAATACAATCCACTATGTACTGATAGCAATACTAGAAATCTCAATTTAGAAACAAGCATACAACATATATTAAATAACTAGTAGTTTGAAGCATTAACATATACAAAGTACTTAACAAACAATCATTTCTTCAATAAATAATATCAATTATGCAAATCTGTAACTCACTAACAACTATCATAAATAATCATGAACTAAGCAATATTTGTATTCACATTATAGCATGGGTGTATGTCCATCCCAGTCTCACATATGTAATTTCATTAGTCGATCATCATAATATACCATTTTAACTCATGTATCAAATACTAATGTGTACACCCATATTAAGGGACATATGTTTACCTAACTAGTCATGACCTACAAGGAATGCACTAACAACCATGTACTATACAAGGATTGTACTTTATCTATCATAATAAGATAAATATCAATGTATGTACCTACAGAGTACCTGATCCCTACACCAATATAAATTTACTATTTTATTTTCATAATCTCTCAGGTCATAACACAGTGCACCCAATTTACAAGTACACTTTATAATCACAATATATTTTAATTATGTTTAATATTTAATTGCTTATTCATTAAAGCAATAAAAAACCATAATCATCAATCACAAGTTTATTTAAATACAAATCAATAATTTATCTAATTTAGAGGAACACAAGCAACTAAATCAAATCTAAACTCTAATTAAACCATAACCAACCTCAACTGAAGAACCCATTAATAGAGAATTTTCAAGAGCCTTGACTTTACTCAATTCATAAGATTGTTCAGAATCTAAAACACATAATGGAACGGAAACTAATCATTTACACTTTAATTCTACACCTTGGGGATTCAATCCTATTAATTTGCCCTAATTGATATCCTTAAACTTTAGCCAAGGGGTCTACAACCACCAACTTAACCAAAATCCACATAATTAATGGTAAATAGGAATAATACCATGTTAGGAATTTTTTATTAAAAACATAAAATTAATCTCAGGCTAAGATACATCTACCCGCAGGCTTTATCCACCAATTCCTGAACATAGGATTGTAGCATAAGAATTCCACCATAAATCTCCATTTCAATTATTCTAAAAATGTAATATAAGATGGAGGAATAAAAATTCCTCATTGAATAAAATTTTGTTATTTTAGTCAAAAATTGCCCACAACAGTGTAATAATGAACTCTTCGTGTTTTTGTTAAATAAAAATAGAAAAATAGATATCAGAGAATTTAACTACACAATGACCATTGTAGAAACCTCATGAATGCTACGTCGGTCTTAGTATGATGAGCACTAGCCCACTAAACTATCCCTTTTTCCTAACCATTACTGATATAGTGGCACAATAACTGCTATAGTGGTCTCGCCATTGCAATAATCCAACTACTGCAACATTCCTTAAATAGTAACTCGAGAAAGAATTAATTTAGCTCTATTACACAATACAAACCTTTATTTAGGATATGACAGAGTTATCCCCATATGAAAACCTCTATAACTATGGGTCTATGAATCTATTTATCATCTTAAAACTTTTTACGATAAACTATGCCACTTGACCAACCTATAATGAACACAAGACTCTCTAACACTACACCATGACTCAAAGGTTACCATTTGTGCATTAAAAACTAGATCTTTGTCATAAACTATCCAACCTTATAATCTTATGAACTCTCTTTCTAGAGAAAATTCTAGTAGGGTACTTATTCTTTACACAATGAAATAATAATGGAATGGGTAATTACATCAACCTTATAGTTGTTCCTTTAGATAGAGCTATTAATTTCAGTGTTGACTTAGAGTCGGACACTAGGCCCATTTTTATTCCCTCTTTTAGAATGGATTCGGTAGAGTTAAAGGAGTGTAAGGACCATATATAGGATTTGTTAAGTAAGGTATTCATTAAACATGATGTTTCATCCTTGAGTTTTGTGGTGTTTTATTTTGAAGAAGAAAATAGGTCTATGTATGTGTGTATTAACTATAGCCAATTGAATAAGGTGACCATCAAGAGTAAATAAATTTGTACATGCTTTGATGAATTTTTTGACCAACTTCAGAATGCTTTGGTGTTTTTGAAGATTGACTTGAAGAGGTATGGATTTCAAGATAATATGGTCATTCTGAGTTCCTTTTGATGTGATTTGGATTTACTTATGCTATAGAGACATTTATAAAGTTTATCAATAGAGTATTTTGGACTTATCAAAATTTGTTCAGGGTGGTGTTCATTAATGATATATGAGTGTATTTTAGGAGTGAAGGAAGCATGCAAAGCATATGAGAATTGTGCTTTAGAGAATGAGAGATGAGAAGTGTAAGCTATGTTCTTGAAATATGTGTTTTGACTTTGTTCTGTGGAATTTTACGGCATATTATGAGAAAAGATGGTAGTATACTTGATTAGATCAAGGTTGAGGTAGCTCAATATTTCTCTACCCTATTTTGCCTATGAAGAATCAGTGTTTTGTTTGTTTGGCTGTCTACTAAAGAAGATTTATGGAGGGATTCTTTTCTATTGTAGTTTCCTTGACTAAATTAACTTAGAAAAAATGTTATCTTTTAGGGTCCTGTGAGTGTGAGAAACAAATTGAAAATCTCAAAGTTGTGTTTACTTTAACACCTATCTTGACCTTACCTATGCAAGGTTAAGGTTTAACTATGTATTGTGATGCTTCGATCGTAGACATTGGTGATTTTTTTATGAAAAAAGGAATGGTGGTAACCTAAGATTTTAAGTGGTTGAAGAGCCACTAGAAGAAATACCCCATTAAGAGTTAGAATTTAAAGTGGTAGCATTTATTTTGAAGTTATGGCAACATTACTTTAATGAGGTTTATTATGAGGTGTTCATTGATCATTGTTGCCTTTAATATGTATTCAACCTAAGAGATTTAAATTTGAGACATCATATATGGTTGGAGAGTTGAAGTACTATGACATAACTGAGCTTCATCATTTGGACAAGGCCAGTATCGCGATGGATCCCTTGAATAGGAAGGAAAAGATAATGGATAGTATTTATTTATTATGGTTGAGGAGTAATCTTTGGCAATGGGTTTGCATAGTTTGTCCAATAGTGTTTAAGACTTCATATTTTTAATAAGGTTCTTCCTTGTATTAAGGCACATTGCTTGTAGATGGAATAGATTAAGAATAGATCATTTGACTATGGAAAATTGTGCATCACTGAACATTAAGTATTGAGTGGTGAATCTAAGAAAGCGATTCTCAATCCTATGGGTGTTTTATGATCATGGGCTAGATTTTTATTTTTAGAGTTGGTGACTTGACTAGATTGATCATATAAGAGGCTCAAAGTTCAAGGTAATCTAATCATTAAGGAGTAACTATGTCATAACCCGAGTCTTCACCCTAGACGTAACATAGTGCTTATAGCCAATAGTGACCCAAGCTAAACCATGGAATGGATCAATACTAATTATAGTGTATTAATTCAATAACTACATAGAAGCTAACAAATTATGAAAATAATTATTCGAAATGATCAAACTAATACCTGAAATAAATACCCAATCTAAAATGAACTAAAATGCTAAAATTATAATTCTATATATTAAAAGCCTCTACTAATGACGAGTTACAGGGCCAAACCCTAGATTACTCAAAGTATTGAAACTAAAAAGAATACTATAGAAAACAATCAAAAAATTGTCATCATCAAATAAAGAAGATTCAACACTAATAGTTGCTGAGGTGGTATGTTACCTACTAACCATGATTCTTAGACTAAGCACTCAAACCTATATTATAAGAGAATACATACAAGAAAATCATGTGATTAGTATTTTGAATGTAATGAGAATGTGAGATATGAAAACTATAAAGTAAACTGATCATGCTGAAAATACTAATAAACTATAGTGAATGCAAGAAATAAATTATACTACAATTACCCATAATGACATACATATATATTAATATGTAAAGATATTGTGAAAATCAAAATACAATACAGGTAAACTAAAGAGAGAGTCACGCACAAATATACTGAGTATCAGTCTATAGGAGAGTCTACTAATCAACATTAACAACGTGAGCTAACATGGAAGTCTAATGTATATGTCCTATCAAGAGGACCCAATATATATTAACATAATATAAAGACATAGATACCGTGATCATTAAATTTATGTCAAAATTAAACGGAGTAAATAAAATTATGGTGGCATGTAGTTCTGGGACAATAGTGAAACTGAGACCCTAGTCCAACTCAGTGCTAAATAATACCCTCAATAAATAATATGCTAATAGCTTCTTAAAATTTGATGTTCAAACAACTGGGTCAGAGCTAGTTTCAAATTTGAAAGTATTATAAAATTCTTCATAATGATGAAAATTTCATTTTAATTCATAAAAAAATTCTAATAGTCTAGAACATGCTTTGAAAACATAACTAAGACACATGAAACATACTTGAAATCATGCTAATAATCAATTCATAGAGAATAATATGATCTGGTATGTAAAAATCATGAAAAGTATGATATAATGAAATAGAAATCCTGAGAGACTTAAATATAAGGGAAATCATAAATAAATCATGAAACTTAAATCATACTTCATGAATAAACCAGAATTTATGGAGTATTTTGGGACAAAAGGGTGAAAGGATATCCATTGCTAAAAATTCATATACCTAGAGTTTGATATTTTATGTTAAGAACTTGTGAATTCTAACTTAAAGAAAGAACCCTATGTTTTCTATCTTGAGAGAGTTTCATCACTCTTTCTATTGTTTTTAAAGTGTTAGGAAAAAATGGTAGGAAGAAATTGACTAAGTCCCTTTAACTCCCTTATAAAATACCTTTAAATAATGTATTGTATAGTTATAGGAAATCAAGAAAGTAAAAAAATTACCATTTTTAAATGTAACTAAATAGAACTAAAACTTTTTGGTTCAATACTTACGGGCCTGGGTATGAGTCGTGCCCTTAACATATAATAAAACTCAATTAAACCAAATCCTCTTAATTCAATTTTATGATAAGTTCTTTTTTACCATGATTCACTTCAAAAGCACTTACCATACTAGAAATTGACCTTAACACTTATCTTTTAAATAGAAATCATCGAGTCTGGGGACTATATGCATACAAAGAATGATTTAAATTCTAGTAAAATGCTGGGGGTTTTATAGTTTGATTTATGAACAGTTTTGACACCTAGATATGTCAAATTATGAAAGAAGCACCAGTATATTTTGAGAGGATTATATAATACCAAGTGAACAAGGTTTTAGACAACTCATGTTCCATAAATACATTAGCATCATTTATTTTGTCTTTTTTAAGGTACAATATCTCTATGTTATGGTTCTAACTATAGTCAGTTTGAACAACTTTTCCAATATGGGAGTATGATGCTAGGCATCATGAGCTCACATGGCATTATTTAGTTATGAAAACACTCAATATTGAATGATTTAATGAATTACTATTTATATACACTTTTGAAGAATTACTATTCATGTTTTATCACTCATGATTAGTTTTCAGTTGTTTTAAACTCCCTAAGAGCATAAACTTCATAAAAACTTCTACTTACATATCAATGACATATGTTTTATACATGACTTTAGTTATCATGATCTCACACATATTTATGACTTTATGATCTTATTATATATGTTTTAAGGAAATAAATTTTATGCAGGGTTTTTAACTGTGGGGTTTTCATCATACTTCCATCGTGTTTAAGATGTTTTAAAGGCTTCACAAAAGATTAGTGATTTTGACTTTTCTAATGACCCTCCAAGTTATTTCCATATTTTTATTTATTTTCTTCATTAGTGATTTTTCATAGTTGTCCCAAGTTATTTATGACTTGCTCGGACTACCCATTCAGTTATTGGGCAGTTCGTTTGATTTTTAGAGTCAATTTCCTATTTAGAAATCTTCGTTGGTTCCAAATAGGCAAGGGAAAAACATTAGTAAAATAATCTTGGATGCAAATTATTACTGCACCAACATCTCTGAGATATTGATTTTAGGCTAGGTAGACCTTTAGTTTGAGTCCCAAGGAACCTAAGCTAATTTAGACCTATTGGTCAAAAAAGTTAGAAAATTATAAATGTTAGTATGAGACCCATATTTGGTCGAAACAACCTCGGATGGAAAATATAACTTCTCCATTGCATTCAAAACTTTGAATTTAGTATGGTTACATTATTCATTTATGTATATCAAATTTAAAATAAATCCCTAGGCATTTGCGGAAACTTTGAAATTTCCAAGTTTCAAATGTAAATTATGTTGACAGTAAGTACTGTGATCTCAAGATTGTCATACCAACTTCTACAGCCATGTAGTTTGATTTCACACTTGTTTGTGTGATTTCTATACCTGGATACCTGGTATGGGTATGAAAGGATCCCTTAGGTCGCATTTTGGCCATTTCCAACTAATTCTTCAGAGCCAAAAACCCTAAAAAGAGTGTGCTAACTCAAAATTGAGTCTTGAAGTGACTAGGGAGCTTGATTAACATTTATTATTATGAATATCTTTAGATTTAAGGTAAGATTTTATCTCTTTATTGATGAATTTCTAGGTTCTTGACGCAAAACCCCAAATAGCTTGAGGGTTTTATTTTAGCCCCAAATTAGCTTGGTTTTTACCTATTCTTTAGGGTTATTATTCTTTGATCATGTATGAATGTTGTGTTGAACTCAAAAACATGATTTTTGTAAGTGGGACCCTCTTGGTATTTTTTGTATCATTTTGGGACCCAAACCACAATGGTGCAATATGGGTATTATTATTCTAGTATTATTATTCGAGCTTGCGATGGACTATCACCCAGCCAATCATATACGAGGCAGTGAATCCCTATTATGGTCTAGGTGTGACGGTCAATCCTATGGACCATCGACCCAGCAACGAACCGTCGCACAAACCATTACAGATCCTATTTAGTATTTTTAAGTCATTTTTTAAAGGATTTTTTTGGTCGTTAGCCACCCTTCTAACACTTAGATATATTTAGAATGAAGTAAATAACTTTATATCTACCAAAAACATCAAGACCTAGGGTTTTCTCCCTCAAGAGCAAACTCAATTCCTTCTCCATGAACTTCAAGATTCCACCATAATTTCTGCAAATTGAGTTAAGATTCAAAGTTCCCTAGTTAAAATCTTCAAGAACCCTCACTCAAGAGTTCACAAAAGGGGCCTCAAGCAAGCTTATTCATCTAAAGTCAAAATCTAAGGTATGTGGGGTTTGAACATGGGTAACCCTTTCACCTTTGTGCCCAAAAGCTTACTTTTAATAAGTTTTTGCAAATTTATGAGATTTTCCGTGAAAATCAAGTTAGGGTTTATACCCATTTTCATTAATTGCAAGATTTTGATATTTTCCATAAATTAAGAGTTGAATTATATGATTTTAATTGTATTTTCATGACTATTGGTGAAAATTATAGATTTCAAGATACCTTATGAGTAATTGCATTCCTAAGCATGGATTTTGAGATGTTGACTTGAGATTTACTATTTGGATCTGTAGACCCCCTTTTTAGATTGTTTTTCAAGATTGTTTGGGTCATAAGTACCCCATAGCTAAGCTATTTTCAGATTTTAAGTAAAGATTTGACCCTTTTGGGTCTAAGCTAAGATAGTAGTCCACACTAGTTATGCTTTAAAGACAAGAGAAGTATATTTGGTCTTTATTATGGACCCTTGAATTATTTTAAGGTGGATTTCCTTAAATTTTTTAGCTTAAGTATGGGAGTAATATTTAGCACCGAGTTGGGTATGATTCTAAGGACTCACACCCCCAAACTATGTGCCCCCATAGGTTTCTTATTTACCCCAAGTGGGTTAAGATAAAAAAAACCACTAAAGTTAAGGTTCTACTCTGATGGCAAGGATAAAATAGCTCTCCGCAACGTGGGCAAGACGTTGTACTCTGTGTGGCTCACATGGTTTGTGTTGGTTAAGAGAAACTCCCAAAGTAGTCCCCTACTCTAATTAAGATAAAACTTTCCTAAGTCCCACAGTTCTATAAGCTCTAAGTTTTAAAGAAGTCATTTATTCTCCATGAGATCAATTTCAAGTTTTGAGAACTAATGTTTTAAGATTTCTCTTACCTGTTTTGAGAATAAGATGGAGAATATGGGTTTTAGAACTAATATAATGACTCACTAGATTGATGATTTATGCCTTATTATACATGATTTATGACATTCAGTTTTTAGTTTTTTTCAAGCTATGGGAGTCATTTATAGCTACATGAATGATTTCTATTAACATTAATACTATTTTCTTAATTAATGCATACACCGCCATATAATGAGTATATCCTCAGAATACTGATCCTCATATACGTCTGTGTGCTACATTATCTCATAATTTAGGTTTAGGTGCTCAGTCCAAGTAGTGATGGTGATCTTCGAGCCTCTTATCTACATCCTTATCCTTGGTGAGTCCTCATGGTTCGAAGACCTATATTTGCAGCTTTTCCAATTTCATAGCATTTTGAGTTTTACTTTCAGATCGTTGCTAGTCAGTTGGGGGTCTGTCCCAATGGCTTTCCAGCTTGAGTAGTAGAGGCTTTATCAGACTAGACTGTCAGTTGAAGTTGTGTTCCTATAACGCTCAAAATCTAGTACTCGGAACATTACACGGTGCTCATGACCTTGAAGGACCACAAGCTAATCTATGTCTGATATCTGTACCTATATACTACATACATACTATATAATGCGAAAACATGAACTAAAAGGCCATAAGATTCAAAACTGTAACATAAGATCTGATAAATCATAGCATATGGATGGGGTATGAAATACCCAAAACAAAACTGAAATAAGCTATCTGAACATACTGTAGTCTGAAAAGCCTCTAAAACATGACTTTCTAACTAAGGAGTTGAAGGGAAATGTCCCCAACTAACTCCAACTAATAAACTTATTAACTAGCTAATAAAATAATAATCGTGTCCTCGAAAGATGAGGACTCACTTCTAACTCTGACTGTTGAGACTGGAATTTACTGATGCTCTATAACTCGTGTCTCTGAACCTATGGTATAAGACACCATAGCGCAAATACGTCAGTACTGTGAATGTACTGGTATGCATGTAAGGTAAGATGAATGCATGGGGTTCATATACATGAACAAACATAATAATAGACTGACTATCATGAGAGTGAGAATACATGCATGAGACATAAAAATTGACACTGATACTATGATAACATGATTACTGAATCTGAATAATGATAACATGACATACTGATATAACTGATAACATAAGTGACTATATCTGACAGTCCTAAATCTGATGGAACTAGCTAAGTTCTGTACTGTATCTAAATTTACTGTATCTAACAGTCATGAAATCTGAGAAACTATCTAAGTTCTTGACTAATACTGATACTGAAACTATGGGAAGTATTCATCTAACCGACATGCTCAAAATGATGCATTATAGCTAAATTGGGGTCCAATCTTTGCCCTGATTGTAAGGGTATCAATACCACGCCACTGGTAAGAACAACATGTGAGTGATCCTAATATAACTGGTAACTCTAATGAGAACGATGAGAACCCTTATATAGCAGGTTAAGACACCTCATCTACACTTATATAGTAGGCTATGATGTCTCAACCTATGCTGGCTACATAGTTCTGGAATGCAAGGAAGGCTTCTAAGAATCACACCCTCATATAACAGGTGAGTTACCACCCTTGGGTTTGCTCGGTGCTAATTTCTACTCCCATCTGAATAGGCACTGAACATAATTTTCTTAAAATGAACATGAACAAATTTACTGACTTCCATTTACTAATGGAATACTGCTGATATCTGACAACTAACTGAGTTCATGGATCATGGAGATTTCCTGAGTCATCAGACTATCTGAAGTATATGGATCATAGCTTGACTGAGAGTATCATCAAAACATGACATGGATCGAGGCATACAACTAATAATTTAGGTACAAGTACCCCCAGGACTCGATAGAAGGAAACTAACAAAGTATGACTTGCTTGAACACATAATAATCACCATAATGCATTTACTGAAGCATTTCATCGAACATATGATAGGCATAAGCTTGTACATACATGGGGATTTCATGACAACATTCTAGTTAGGCACTCTTCCTTCCTTTAGGCATTAAATCAAACATATTGTTTGCATGGTACATATAAACATCATTGTACATTAATTAAACTTCATGGTCACATTCCAATTTCATCATTCAAGGGTTTAGTCAAAGGTTTACATAAATCTATATCTATAATAATTAAACCCACATAGAAATTATCATCCAACATCGAGTAAAATTCAATTTCTTATTTATCAACGTGAACAACAATAGCCCAATCATGAAATCATAAAGAAAATCCATAACTTGAAGTTGCAAAAGGGATTCTTGGACTTCATGGATGAAAGAAGTCCATGAATGAACACTATACATAGCTAGGTTAAGATTCTTTATGTTCTTGAACTTGAAGAATTGAAAATCCCTTAGCTCTTGAAGAATATTGGATTTTGTTCTTGGAGATTAATGTTATAGAGGAACCCTACTATTGGTTATGAAGTAATAATGAACCAAATGGTTGAAATCGGATATAATTAGGTATATATATAGGTGGGTGGTAAATGACCAAAACACCCTTTTAAAAATGGCTTTAATTTGCTGAATCAGGACCTGCGATGGCTCGTGCGATGGTCCATCACTAAGGAGATAGTCCATCATTTCGATCGTCATACATGGACCAAGAAAAGGGATTACTACCTAAGTTGCGACGTCCTAGGCGACGGTCTATCGCAAGTTCGATGGTCTGTCACCCTGCCTATCACACCTTACCTAGAAGGTCACCTCATTGTTTCCTTTACGACGGTTATGGAAGACGGTCCATTGCTAGTCCAATAGCACATCGGACTCACCATCGCACCTGGGCAGTTTTTATTGCCTTCTATATTTTTGCCATAACTTTCTCATCCAATGTCGAATTTTGATGATATTGGTATCATTGGAAAGCTAATACTTGTGATGATTTTAAGCTAGAAAAAGTATGGGGTATTACATTATCTCCCCCTTGAGATAATTAAACTTTGAATAAGACTGAATGAGCGGAAAGAATAACCAACGTACATACTGAACATGAATACTGAAACATGATCTCATGACTGATATAACTGATAACTGAACATATCAAACTGAACATGCATATCTAATGCATGGGTAACTGATTCATGAATGCAAGATTGGGTATTCTGGTGAACTAATTTTCTCACAATGAGAATGCATGTCTGATGCACAATTATATAATTGAGCTGATACATGAATGCATGACTGAATATGCAATGGTATTTAATACCAAGTTTGTGATGAACAGTGAACATGAAACTGGGTAAGGTTAAGGAGAACTGTTACCTTGACCTTAATCTGGGTCGGCAGAGAAGAGGTAAGGATACTTGGTACGCATGTCTAGTTCTGTTTCCCAAGTATCTCCCTTGACAAACTAATTTCTCCAAAGAACTTTAACTAAATGGACTTATTTGTTCCCCAATCTACGAGTATGATAGTCTAGGATTTTAACTGGAATCTTTTCATAAGTGAGGCTGTTCTGAACATTGATGCTCTAAATAGGGACTACAACTGCTGGGTCACCTATACATATCTTAAGAAAAGAGACATGGAAGACTGGATCAATTGACGCTAGATTTGAAGGCAATTCGAGCTCATAAGCTACCTTTCTAAAGCGACTGAGAATCTTGAAGGGACCGATATATCGGGGACTGAGCTTTCCCTTTTTGTCGAACCTCTTTACTCCCTTCATGGGAGAGATCTTTAGATAGACATGATCATCAATCTTGAACTCAAGATCCTTTTTATGAACATCTGCATAAGTCTTCTATCGGCTCGGAGCAGCCCGGAGTATTTCTCTTATCAACTGGACTTTCTCAAGGGCGTTGAATACCAAGTCAGGCCCTATAATTGAGGCCTCACTAACTTTGAACCAACCAATTAGAGATCTACATCTCCTACCGTAGAGAGCTTTGAATGGAGCCATATGAATACTAGAATGATAGTTGTTGTTGTATGCAAATTTAATCAAAAGCAAGTGCTCATCCAAACTACACTTGAGATCAATTGCACACGACCTTAGCATATCTTCTAAAGTCTGAATAGTCCTTTCTTCTTGACTATTTGTCTACGGATGAAAGGTTATACTAAGATGAACTTAGGTACTAAGACCCTTTTAGAATGCTTTCCAAAAATGAGAGGTGAACTGGGTACCTCTATCTGAGATAATAGATAATGGAACACCATGTAATCTGATCAAATCCCTAATGTAGACTCTGGCGTAATCCTCGGCTAAATAAATGGTATGAAATGTAAGGAAATGGGTTGATTTGGTCATTCTATCTACGATGACCCAAATTGAATTATGCTGATGATGAGTTCGAGGGAAACCCATCACGAAGTCCATGTTCACTTCTTCCTACTTCCAAGTAGGAATAATGAACTCCTGCATAGGACCACTTGGCTTCTGATGCTCTATCTTAACCTTTTGACATGTAGAACACTTATCCATAAACTCTGCAATATTTCTCATCATCCCACTTCACCAATAAACTTCCCGCAAATTGTGGTACATATTTGTGGCCCCTGGATGAATAGAGTAGTGTGCACCATAAGTTTCTGCAAGAATTTTCTTCTTTAAGTCATCTACAGCAGGAACACACAGACAACCCTGACAACACAGAACACAATCTCCCCCTTGGGAGAAAACCTCCACTTTCTTATCCTTCGCAGACTCTTTTAACTTAACAAGGCTAGGATCCCTATCTTTCTTTTCTTTCACCTTGGAAAGTAAAGATGATTCTGAACTACTCTGAACCCATATATTACCCTCCTCTCTATTGAATAAGTGAATGCCTATTTTTGAAAGCTGATAGACTTCTTGGCCTAGCTCCTTCATACTCCCCTCGACATGAGCAACAGTACCCTTAGACAGTCTATTGAAAGCGTCGTCCACTAAGTTGTCCTTGGCCGGATGCTAAAGGACGCTCATTTTATAATCTTTCAAGAGCTCTAACCACTTTCTCTAACAAATATTAAGATCTTTCTGACAAAAGACATACTGAAGGCTCTTATGATCCGTGAACACATCTACATGAACACCGTATAGCTAATGCCTCCAAATTTTCAAGGCAAATACTACGACGGCTAACTCAAGATCATAAGTAGGATAATTCTTCTCATAGGGTTTAAGCTGTCTGGAGACGTAGGCTATGACCTTACCATGCTGCATGAAGATACAACCCAAATCTACATTGGATATATCACAATACACTACGAACCCATCTAAACTATCTAGAAGAGCTAGAACTGGAGCTGAGCTGAGTCGAGTCTTCAAATCCTGGAAACTCTTCTCATAAGGATCTGACCATTGAAAATTGACTTTCTTCTTAGTCAATCTGAACATAGGGTACAATAGAAGAAAATTCATCAACAAACCATCTATAATAGCCAGCCAAACCCAGGAAACTCCTGATATCTGATAGAGAGACAGGGTGAGGCCAGTTCCTTACTGCTTCGGTCTTTTGAGAATCTACTCTAACCCCATCACTGGAAATTATATGGCTAAGGAATGCTACTGACCTTAGCCAAAACTCGCACTTACTGAATTTGGTGAATAGCTGATGATCTCTGTGAGTCTGAAGTACTGTTCTGAGATGGTCTGCATGATCTTGCTCACTGTGGGAATAAACCAGAATATCATCTATGAAGACTATAACGAACATATCCAAGTAATAATTGAACAAACGATTCATCAAGTCCATGAAAGAGGCTGGGGCATTGGTAAGACCAAATGACATAACTAAGAATTTAAAGTGCCCATACCGAGTACGGAAAGCTATTTTCAGAATGTCACATTCTCTAACTCTGAGCTGATGATAGCCGGATCTGAGGTCTATCTTGGAGAAATAGCTAGCACCCTGAAGTTAGTCAACTAATTCATTGATTTTGAGAAGAGAATACTTGTTCTTGACCATGACTTTATTGAGTTGATGGTAATCAATGCATATTCTAAGAGAACCGTCTTTCTTGCTCACAAATAAGACTGGTGCACCCCACGGGGAAATACTGGGTCTGATGAATCCCTTATCTAAGAGATCCTTCAACTTATATTTTAGTTCTTTGAGTTTTTTTGATGCCATTCTATATGGCGGAATAGAGATAGGATGAGTATCCAGAAAAATATCAATACCGGAGTCTATTTCCCTTTTGAGAGGAATTCTTAGAAGATCTTGGAGAAAAACATCTGAATATTTATTTATAACTAGAACTGATTAAAGACTGGGAGTCTCGGAACTAGAATCCTTAACATGAAAAAGATGATAGACACATCCTCTAGATATCTTTTACGTGCCCGAAGGTCAAAAACAAGTTGACCCCTAAAAGCGGATACACTGCCCTTCCACTCAAGGACGGGTTTATTCAAATACAAAAATTGGACTATTTTATTTCTGCAGTCGACTGTGTCATACCAAGAATGAAGCCAATCCATATCGAGAATGACATCAAAATCAGTCATCTTTAATTTGACTAAGTTTGCTGAGGTGACTTTCTAAAATATCATAATTGGGTAGTTCCTGTATACCCGCCGAGCTATGATGGTTTTACCCACTGGGTTAGAGACTGAAAAGGGTGCTGCTAGAGTTTCAGGACTGACTTAAAAATCTACTACTATATAAAGAGTGACAAAAGACAAAGAAGCTCCTGGATCTAGCAAAGCATAAAAATGCACATGAAAGATCTATAACATACCGGTAACCACATTAGGAGAATTTTCCTGATCTTGGCGGGACTAAAGAGCATAGAGATGATTTGGGAATTGCCCACTAGTAGCATTGGATGTGGCACCCTGCTGATTTAGGTGATCGAACTGACCTGAGGAGTAATTTTATTAACCCTGAGGACCTGGAAAAGGACAGTCTCTGACTCTATGGCCTGGCTTGGCATATTCAAAACAAATACCACTGCCAGCTCTACAAATACCATGATGGTGCTTGCAATAAGTCTTGTAAAGAGAATAGGTGTGGGTACCGCTAACAATGCCCTGGGACTTGAAGCCTGGTGCTCTATCATTATTACCCTCTCTGAACTTAGGAAATAGAGCACTGCCTAAAGAAGAAGCTAGAACTGATGTCTTAGGAAAAAACTGAGAACGGTTTCCTCCTTCTAACTTTGGCTAAGGAAATTTGAAACTACCTATCTTCGCTCTCTTATTCTATTTCTCCCTTATCTTAATCTTATGTGCCTCTATCTACTGAGATGAGTCATGAGCCTGGCTAAAGTCATGTCACTATTCAGAATTGCGGATCTACACTCATTAAACACTCTATCGTTCACCCTCGAAACAAACTTACTTATCCTTGCCCTGCTTTCTGCAACCACATGAGGGGCATATCTGGCTAATTGATTAAACTTAAGAGAATACTCTTTCACTATCATATTTCCCTGACTGAGGTTGATGAATTCTACCACCTTAGCTTTTTTAATCTCAAGGGGAAAGAATTTATCATGAAACACTGAAGCAAATACCTCCTACTCAACTGACCCTACATTGCCTGCCCTCTCTGACTTCCACTACTTGAACCAAGTATGAGCCACATCCTACAATTGACATACAACTAGCTCAGCACTATCACTAAACTAACCCCCATTATGCTTGTAACCTTCTACACCTGATCTAGGAATTCCTGAGGGTCCTCGTCCGTCTTAGACCCAAGAAATAATGGAGGATTTATTCGAGTAAAGTCCTAAACCCTAGCAGTAGCTGAATTGGACACTGGGTTGGACAGAACGATAGTTGGTTGTTCATTTTTATTAGCAAATAACTGAGCAAGAGTAGCGAATACGGCCCTAAACTCTGCATGAGAAACATATTCATCCAAGGTATCTTCTTGGACAGGCTGGGTTCTTCTCTTGGGAGGCGTGTTCTGAAATAAGGAGATTATATTGAGATTATGTTCACTGGCACGACATGAACACTAAAAGAAGGGAAAATTTTCCAAAAACATATTATAGCCTCCTACACATAAATATGGTGAGCAACACACCC
Organism: Capsicum annuum; assembly: GCF_002878395.1. Taxonomy (NCBI): domain Eukaryota; kingdom Viridiplantae; phylum Streptophyta; class Magnoliopsida; order Solanales; family Solanaceae; genus Capsicum; species Capsicum annuum. The sequence continues at coordinate 27,762,410 of NC_061118.1, read as the reverse complement.
ATACACAAGACTCTACTAGATACAACTTTCAAACTTCCTAGGACACTATTGAACCTCAGGCTCTGATACCAAGTTTGTAACGCCTTGAATCTGGTACTTAGAATGTTACACAGTGCTCATGACCCTGAGGGACCACAAGATAACCCATGACTAATATCTGTACCTGTATACTACATACATACTGTATAATTTGGAACATGAACTGGAAGGCCATAAGGTAAAAAACTGTAACATAAGATCTGATAAATCATAACATATGGATGGGGTATGAAATACCAAAAACAAAACTGAAATAAGCTATCTAAATATACTGTAGTCTAAAAAGCCTCTAAAACACGAATGTCTGAATAAGGCGTTGATGGGATATGTGCCCAACTAACTCCAACTAATAATCTAATTGACGAGCTTATAAAATGATGATTGTGTCCTTGAAATATGAGGACTCACTTCTAACTCTGACTGTTGACACTGGAATCTACTGATGCTTTGGAACTTGTTTCTCTAAACCTATGGTATAAGACACCATAGCGCAAATGTGTCAGTACTTTGAATGTACTGGTATGCATGTGATATAAGCTGAATGCATGGGGATTATATGCATGAACAAATATAATAATAGACTAAATATCATAAGCATAAGAGTACATGCTTAAGACATAAAAATTGACACTGATACTATGATAACATAGTTACTGAATCTGAATACTAATAACATGACATACTGATAACTGATATAACTAATAACATGAGTGATTGTATCTGGTGGTCCTAAATCTGATGAAACTAGCTAAGTTTCATACAGTATCTAAATTGACTATAACTGACAGTCCTAAAATCTGAAAAACTATTTGAGTTCTTGACAGATACTGATACTGAAACTGTGGGAAGTAACATGCCCCAAAAGGTACATTATAGTTGTATTGGGGTCCAATTTGTGTCCTTATTGGAAGGGTTTCAATACCGCACCACTGGTAAGGACAATATATATGTGACCTTAATATAACAAGTAACTCTAATGAGAACGGTGGGAACCCTCATATAGCAGGTTAAGTCACTTCATCTACCCTCATATAGCAGGCTATGATGTCTCAACCTATGATGGCTACATAGTTATGGAATGCAAGGATTTCTTCTAAGAATCACACCCTCATATAACAGGTGAGTTCCTATCCTTGGATTTGCTCGGTGCTAATTTCTACTCACATCTGAATAGACATTGAACATGACTTCCTAAAACTGAACATAGACTGAGTTACTGACTTCCGTTGACTAACGGAATACTATTGATATCTGACAACTAACTGAGTTCATGAGATCATGGAGATTTTCTGAGTCATAAGATTATCTGAAGTCTAAGGATCATATCTTGACTGAGAGTTTCAGAAAACATGACATGGCTCTAGGCACACAACTAATATTTTGGGTACAAGTACTCCCAGGACTTGATAAAAGGAAACTGACAAAGCATGACTTTCTTTAATACATAATAATCACCATAATGCATTTACTAAAGCATTTCATCAAACATGTGATAGGCATAAGCTTGTACATACATGGGGAATTCATGACAACATGGTAGTCAGGCATTTTTCCTTCATTTAGGCATTAAATAAAATATATTGTAGGCATGGTAGATGAAAACATCATCATATAACAATTAAACATCATGGTCACATTCTAATTTTATCATTAAAGGGTTTTGTCATAGGTTTGTATGAATCTATATCTATAATAATTAAACCCATATAGAAATTATCACCCAACATAGATTAAAACTAAATTTCTCATTTATCAACGTGAACAAGAACAACCTAGTCATGAAATCATAAAGAAAATCCATAACTTGAAGTTGGAAAAGGGATTCTTGGACTTCATGGATGAAAGGAGTCCATAAATGAACACTATGTATACCTGGGTTAAGATTCTTGATGTTCTTGAACTTAAAGAATTAGAAATCCCTTAGTTCTTAAGAAATATTGTATTTTGTTCTTGGAGATTAATGTTAGAGAGAAACCCTAATATTGGTTGTGAAGTACTAATGAACCAAATTGCTGGAATTGGATATAATTGGGTATATATATAGGTGGGTGGTAAATGACAAAAATACCCTTTAAAAATTGCTTTAATTTGCTGAATTGGGACCTATAATGGCTTGTGCGATGGTCCTTCGCTAGGGCGATGGTCCATCATTTTGACCGTCGTATGTGGACCAAGAAAAAAGATTACAGCCTAAGTAGCGACGGCCTGGGCAACGGTCCATCACAAGTTTGACGGTCCGTCAACCTGCCCGTTCCACCTTATCCAGAAGTTGGCCTCACTAGTTTCCTTGCGACGATCATGGGCGACGGTCCGTCGGCCTCATCATCGTACCTAGACGGTTTTTACTGCCTTCTGTATTTTGTCCATAGCTTTCTCCTTCGATGTCGAATTTTGATGAAATTGGTATTGTTGGAAAGCAATTCAATTTCCTACATGACAAAAAGTGAAAATCTTTAAAATACCATATGTACAAAAGTGAATTAATCTTTCAAAGCAAGCTTCTGACATTCTTGAGATGATTTCAAGCTAGGTAAAGTACGGGGTATTCTAGTTCCAGACTATTAGTATTTTTTCTATTCAAACATTATTTCCAATTATTTCGGATTATATTTGACACAATAAAGTATTATTGTTTACCTTATTAATCCTAAAGAAAGTATTAGAAGTGGTAACAGGCTTAAAGGGTTAATTTAGGGTTACTTGTAGCCTTATGTACCGTGTGACACTCGGGGTGGAATTTTGGGGCGTTACATGTTTACTCTTCCTTATTAGATAATGTGTGTTATATATTCCATGTGAATGTGAATAGTAAAATTACTTATTCTTGATTATTGAAGTTTGTAGATTAGATGAGGGTTTGGACCCATAAAGTGGAATTTTTATTATACTTTTAAAATACTATTGCTTTCTTCCTAGATTGAGCTAATTCATAGAATAGATAAGATATATTACAAGGTTTTGGATGTGATTTAAGTATTAGAAGTATGATTAGTATGATTGACCTTTTTTGGACTATTCTAGTGATCTTGAAACTTTAATTTTAGTAGAGTTCACTTAAATATTTATGTTTCTAGGTAGAATTCCTATCTTAGAATTGGTTATAGACTGCTTGACATATAGAAGTTAAATTAGATAACTTAGACTAGTTAGGGCTATAAATTGGCTAAACATGGATTTGGAGGATTAAAAATGGTTTCTTCTGGCCCACATTAGGCTATGAGCTGAGTTAGCCCTTCTGGACTTATTGATGGACGTTAGGCCTTGTTGACACTAGTGAGCCTTTATTATGAGATTCTCTTTGTGAATTGATAAATAGTGATAGTTTTTCCCTATATTATGATATATGGCCTATAGATATGTCATGCCTCATAGGTATGTTACGGCTTATGAACAAGATTACTGATGTGAGTTTCGGATATGTATGTAGGCCTAATGTCATGATTTTGATGTTATAATTATTCCAGATGTATTATTGATCCAAAGATTTTGTTATGATATTGGTTAGACATCGGAGAAGTGCTTTATCCTTGTAACAGATGTGGTTGTAGTTTATGTATTTATGGATTCATATGGTTCCATTGTTTAAATACTGGTGATGGCATTCATATATTCGGTACCTTTATGATCATTATATTTTTAAATGATTTGATTCTCGCTAAACTATGATTTTATTACTATTTTTACCAAGTAAGGGGTAAAACTCACTTTTTGACTTATAAAAAAATTCCTTCATAATAAGTGCCTATCTTAATGAATAACTTATGTGTAAAGAGACTAATAATGATATTTTTAAGTATTTGACCAAAACATATTTTGTTCCATGACATAGATAATACTATTAACTCTAGTCGTGAGAGATTCTTACCCTTTCTACACTTTTATATTGATTTACTCCCAAAGCTTACCTCAGGCAATGGATTTATGAATTAAAACTCTTTTATTCACAACTTAAGATTGTGCACCTTTTATGATAAGAATTTTTGGTAAAACACGATGATAGACTTTAATATTGATGTTATATGTGAATGATATTGATTATATTGAGGCGTTGATTATATTATGACTGATTTAGTTTTGAGTCTTGATTATATTTATGACCTATTTAATTTTGAGTCTTGATGATATTTATGACCAATTCAATTCTGAGTCCTACTGATATTTATGACTGGTTTAATTCAGAGTCTTGGTGATATTTATGATCAGTTTAATTTTGAGTCTTGATGATGGTATTAGTATATTAAGTGAATATGCATTCATCCTTGCATGCGCATCACCTATCACTAGTATGCGCCTATATCGATCATAGGGGTTTGCATAGGTAAGGATAATGATTATGCCTTATGGTGTGTTGTATGTTTATTAAACCTTCTGATCCTAGGGTGGTGGGGTTACTTTAGAGGCTCATCTAGTTATTTGGTTATCCAATTTAGTCGGTTACTCGTGTTGTTATTGATATTATCATTATCATTGTTATGATTAATGTTATCACTAGTTTATGATAGATTGGTCACTGATCCAGCATTGAGATTTGAGGTATGATATGGGAATTTTCTTTCTTATGATTATATTATTATGCATGACCACCTGATGATTTGATATATAGATTAGAACCAGAGTATTCTAGCACTAGCTCCTTCTATGGTTAAGAGGTTGTAAAGTGCTAGTCTAATGATTTAGGTTTTAATTCAAGTAGACATTGTTATATATATGTATATGCATACTTAGCTATATTCAGCTGTAATGACCTGAAATCGCCTTCTGAGACATCATACAGTGCTTGAGTCTACAAGTAGCCCCAAGCTAACCCTTTAAGCCTGTTTCTACTTATAATACTCATTTCAAGATGAAATAATTCAAATACAAGCATAGTCATATCATATGAAAATAAATATGGAGAAAATGCTTGGTCTAAATGACCAAGCAATACCGAAAATCTCAAAACAACCATAATCTGATAACAAGTCTGACAAAGCCTCTACAAATCCACGAACTAGAGATCTAGTGGGATAGGTCCCCAACTGACTCAAAATGAAATAAAAGTAAAACACAATCTCTCAAACACAGAAACATCTGAAGATATGTCCTCAAACCATGAGGATTCACCATTGTAGGAATGTAGACAGAGGTACTCAAAAGTTACTGATGAGTCTGGGACTAAGCACCTGAACTACATTATAAGACAATGTACCACATAGACGTATATGTGGATCAGCACTTGGGAATGTACTGAGTATGTAGGGGTGCATACATTTATATAAAACAACATCGATACTCTTTAATCAAATCACGCATGTAATAAGTAATGACTCGCATGGATTAAATAAGTATAAAATGTAAAGCTCAGGAATCATGTAGAATGGAGCATGTAACACAAATCTTGTGAGTCATCATAGTTTAACTTTGAATCGGTAATCTTCTCTTGTTCTCATTACCCATAGTCTAAAGGAAACTTTAAACAATACTTTCAACTCATTCATATGTCTCATGGATAGTAAAACTTCTTTAATGCTCTAGGACACATAACTCTTTTGAACTCAAATACTTGAAATTCAAAATCATATTACTTTGGAACATACTTGAAGGCATTTTATTCACGTTAGGAAAATATCTCATGTCAAGCTTTAGGGAAAAAGACTCATACCAAGGGAAAGTATTTTAGTTTTAAAGGGAAATATCTTATCTCAATGGAAAACACTTTAGTTTAGGGAGGTAACTAATCTCGAAGTTTAAATGTCAAGGGAGGTTCTCTTAACCACCATAAACATGTGAGCTACATGGAGTCCAATGTTTTGTCCTCCTAAGGAAGAGAACTCATGCTAGGGAGAGGCGTCATACTTTTGACGGGGAGTATAACCTAGGTCTAATGATTACTAAACAAACTCAGCCTCGGGCCCAATGTCAACCTGTCCTTAGGCCCAATAATAATCATAAACTCGACCTTAGGCCCAATATATGATGGCACGTAGTTTTGGGGTAATAAATTATAGGAACTTATTCGCTCTATGCTAAATACTACTCCCTTTAGATTATTTGTGCTCATCTCGTAAAAAAATATACTTTTAGAAATAATCTCGTGGTTCACCACGAACCCAATAATCAAATCTATAATCTCATGTAGTAGAGTGGATTTCAAAAATGAATGACCATTAGGTCAAAACATTTCTCAATAACCTCAGAATACTCAAATCATGGGTGCTTATAGCATAATAGTTCATACAATCTCAAGTATCAAGTAGGGCTTAGTAACCCAAAGTTCAATCTCAAGTTGAAACTCATCAAAAGTATAATAGATAACATATAGATTCATAACTCATGTAGAAATCTGAAAATTTCAGCAATTTATCTCAAAATCTCAACATACTCACATACTTCAATGTTTCAAATATTTCAACTATTAACTTTTTAAGGATTAAAATTATGGGGTATAGACCCAGCTGCAATTTCTCAAGAAAACATGTAAAAAATTATGCCATTAGACTCTCAATTAAAGGGAAACATCAAAGGCTTGCAACTAATAACAATGGGTGAAAAACCACAATTCAATTTCATGTAAAATCTCATAAATTGAAGAGAATTGTAGTTTAAATAAGCCTTTGGGCACAAGGGTGAAAGGATTACCCATGTTCAAAACCCCACATTCCTTGAATTAGAAGCTTTGGGTGAACTCTCACTTTTAGAACTCTATTCGTACTCTTGAATAAGGGTTCTTGAAGCCCTTGAGTTGGGAACCTTGAATCTTTACTTAATTTAGAAAATCTATGGTGGATTCTTGAGATTATTGGAAGAGGTTTTTGATGCTTAGGGTTTTTGTTGAGAGAAAACTTCAGAGATACTTCATAAAATTCTTGTAAGTGACCTTGATTTTGTGTTTGCATAGTTTAAGAGGCTTGGAAAAAGTCCAAAATGCCCTTTTGAACTTCTGTACAAAGCTAGAAAAATTAAACTGAGAACTCGATTTCATGGTCCATTGCGACGCGCCACTATCAATGTGACTCACTGGAAATTGACAAATGAAAAATTCATAGTCACTGCGATATGGAGCCATGGCATTGTCCTACTAGTTGGGACCTGGAACTTTAGCACAACACATTACTATCACGCTAGGCCACCGGAAATTAATTATTGGGAAATTGGGGTCCTCCGCGATGTGCCACTATTGCAGAGTTGGAGTAGAAATTGACAATTGTCAAATATACCCTCTCCACGATGCGCCAAGCACCAAAATGACGTTGTTTTATGACTAGGACTTAAATTATCCATCACTTCTGACCTGAGTTTTGGATTTGGGAGACTCTTATATCGGCGGAAATCTTATCAAATTTCCCGTGTGATAAAAAGTCAAAATTGGGGAAATTCTATATGGTTAATATGATATTCCCTTAGGAAGTCACTTCTCAATCTTTTAGGGCCAGAATCATGCCTCACTTGACACCTCCTAAGGTTCATTCTATGAGAGAATTTCATGGGGTATTACATTAGCTATGGTATTATCGTATTATCTTTTATTTCATTTGTTTGGATTGTATATTCATTGTTCGGCCTTATATAGTTATATATATAATCTATCTACTTTTACTTTGTCTATTGGCCAGTGATATATGTTATAGTATAGATATTCCTAAGTATGGCTAGAGATAGTGCACTCTTATTACTTCTTTATCCTTAGTATAATAGTCTCTTTGTCATAAATAAGATAGTTTATCCTTATTATCTCATTGGTTGGCTTATGTGGTTGTTTGACATTTAGGTGTAGTTTTTCATTCTGTGTATATGTTATGTATATCTTATTTATCTTTGGATCTCAGTCGGCAGTTGCCTACTAAGTACTACATGTTTGGTACTCATACTACATTTTTGCACTTTTCAGATCATAATATATGTTATAGTTGTTTATATGCATGTCAGGTGGAGTAGCTATGGTTTAGAGACTTAGATTTATCTCCTAACATTAGGAGTATTACTTACCTCTCTTATATGCTAGAATAGTCTCTATGTTGTATTTAGAGATAAGTTGTATCGTTATATTTATTTGTACTTCACTTTGGATACTTGTTATGTAGAAGCTCTTGTAATGCCACCACTAGG